>NW_023458555.1:27682760-27716927 GCF_013731165.1 Rhagoletis pomonella | reverse complement strand
TTTTTTTTTTTTTTTTTGTTTTTTTTAGTTTTTTCGTGCCGAGTAGTGGAAACAAGAGTTTGTTAAGTGTCGAGATCTAAAACTATTCAGCTACAGAATCAAATTCATCAGCTGATTGGATATGCTAAAGATAGTATTTCAATTATTGAGAGTGGAAATAATAGTTTTCTTTATAGTAAAAATCGAGTCCGATACGTCAAACGTGCTGGAATGACAGTTAAAATCTTGACATAAACCACGGAATGATTCGTTTAGTTCAAAATTAGTTTTGCATGGCTTTAAAAATAGAGGTCGAAAGTGTCTTGACACTCGAGAAGGAACATTAAAATTTACCTCAGCCAGGAGGGCCGGGCTATTAATCAAGCCTGTCATTAATTTTACGATAAATATTATACCCAGCATTTCTCTACGACTTGCGAGTGTAGGCAAATTTATGAGCTTTAGACGACTTGTGTAAGGGGGGAGATTGTAATCTGAATCCCAGTTAAAATTACGCAATGCAAAAAGCAAGAATTGTTTTTGAATTGATTCAATCCTTTCTGAATGAACTTGGTAGCGGGGATTCCAAACAATAGATCCGTATTCTAGTATAGGTCTAACTAAACTGGTAAAAAGAGCTTTTGTAACATAAGGATCTTTGAACTCTTTTGACCATCGCCTTACAAATGCAAAAACGCCTTTGGCTTTATTGACTGTAACATTAATATGATGGTTGAAATTGAGTTTGGAATCCATTGTGATACCAAGATCGACAAAATTGGATACCTGCTCCAGATTATAATTTGATATTGAATAAACAGCTGGTTGAACAGCCCTCCGAGAGAAACACATAACTTTACATTTTTGAAGGTTTAGTGGCATATAGTTTGTATTACACCAACTAACCACGTTGTTCAGATCCGCTTGTAACAAAGACCTTTCTTCGATAGAGGACAATGTTTTAAAAAGTTTCACATCATCGGCATACATTAAAATTTTTGAATCTTTTATTATAGAAGAAATATCATTAATGAATATCAGGAACAGAATCGGACCAAGGTGGCTTCCCTGAGGAACTCCTGAAGAAACTTTAATAATGTTGGAAGAACAATTATTAACAATAACTCTTTGTGTTCTATCAGAGAGGTAAGATGAGATCCATTGAAGGAGACTGGGCTGAAAGCCGATTAGGTCGAGTTTACGGATGAGTAACGAGTGACATACTTTGTCAAAAGCTTTACTGAAATCGGTGTAAATTACGTCGGTATGAGCATTTTCTCTAAAGCCGTTTGAGACATGAGTTGTAAACTCCAATAAATTAGTAATAGTAGATTTTCCTTTAGAAAACCCGTGTTGAGATTGTGTAATTGAAGAAGATATAGAATATGTCAGCTGGTTAACAATAATTGCTTCGAATAATTTGGGGATAGCAGAGAGTTTCGCTATGCCTCGATAGTTTTCTATAGACGACCTGCTGCCGTTTTTGTGAAGTGGTATTATGAAAGACTCCTTCCAGGCTGACGGAAAAACGCCATGTTTAAGTGACAAATTGAATAGAGTTGTTAAAGGCTCGCAGATGTTCTCAGCGCAGTTTTTAAGAAAACAGGTCGGAATATGATCAGGTCCAGGCCTAAATGACGCTTTTAAGGTTTTTAAAGAGTGTAAAACTTCATCGGAAGATATTACTGGAATATAAGCAGAGTTGATTGGACAAAGCTCGTACGGATAGTCTCCACTTATAGGGAAGTCTACAGAATAATTGGACCTAAAGAACCGAGCAAACATGTTGGCAATGAGTTGGCTGTCGCTAGATACAGTGTTGCGATAATGCATAGCGGACGGAAAACCATGTGCCTTACGCTTTGAATTTACGAAACCATAAAATGATTTAGGATTGTTAATTAAATTCTTCTTAATTTTACATAAATATGAATTATAACATTTCTTATTTAGTGCAAAGTAGCTATGCCGCAAAACTGAGTACCTTAGGTAATCACTGTGTAAGCCCGTTCTTTTATACAGTTTAAAAGAGTGCGACTTTTTATTTTTCAATTTTTTAAGCTCTTTAGTGAACCATAATTGTATTGGTTCTTCATGAACAATATTACGTATTGGCACATACTTTCGAAACAAATTGAAAACAGTATCATTAAAGTGCTCAACGTGCTTTTTTTAATTTCAAACCCGAGAACCGTTTTTTTTTTTTGTTTCAAATTTAAAATTTTCGACTAACTCAAAACCTCATGTACACTCACTTACAAACGTTTGTGGTTTTATATCAACACAAACATTTATGAAAAAGTCAACAGAGGAATTGAAATGGAAAAGGAAAAAATAGACTGAAGAAGTGAAAGCACAAATTAAAACGGATATGAATATGTTGATTTCCTACTACATTAATGCAATCATTGAGTACTCGTATGTGCATATATGAACATATGTTATCACATAAATGCGAGTGTGCGTTCTGGAGCCTGCTTAAGTACTTATGTAGTCAGAACCCAGCAATCAAAATGGCTAGTTCGCAGCTATTGCCAAGCAAACTCAAAATATGTCGATCTATCGCAATGCAATGCTTTTAACTGCCCCGCAAAGTGGATATCAACATTACATTCTCCAAAACTTTTCAAAACATTCTGTATTGGTTCCATTTTGGACAGTTAAGGAACCAATAATCTGCATCTAGCACACAAGGTTTGAAATCTACCACATATTCGCGTTTTAGAATAGTTCTAATTTTGCTCAACCAAAATTTCTTTCTTAATTTTTTTTTTTTTAATTTTAATAGCGAAAAATTGTCCAATACAAAACACTAAGTGATAAAAAGAAAAGCTTGCAGCACTCTGCAAGGTTGCAGAAATCTCTCAAAGTATGTACAAAAAATGTTTGCATAAAGTATGAAAACCGGTTTAGAATGGTTTTTTAAATAATGAGCTATTCTTTTATAAAAAATTAATAATCTTTAACAAACAAAGAAAACTAGTCAAAACTTGTAAGACGGTCGCATTCAATTAATTTGTTCGACGCTATGAGTGCTTATTATAATTTCTGTTTTGTAATACATAAAAAGAGATAAATAAATAATAATCTATGCAAGAACTGTAATCTTCCACTTTTTTTTTTTGAAATCTACCACATTTTTTCCATATTCTATAACATAGAATTTTATTTTTAGTCCAATCACTGGCCCCAACTAATCCACTCTCTATTCATTTTGTCGTCGTTCAGAGACAGTTACGAAATGGTTAGTGCGAAAGTAATGTATTCAAATTTTGTTTAAAAACATACTCGACTATAATAATAAATGTCTCTCAGCGGGCTGGCACCTAAACGATTTTTATGTTCTCTTTAAACTACCATCTTATTTCTCAGCAGTTGCGTAATTTTAATGGTCTTGAATATATTTACATATGTCGACATACATACATATGTATGCATACATATACATATTAACCCATTTCCCCCATTTCAGTTCAGAGCAAATATTTATATTAATTAAAAATATGCATATGAAATTCACAATTTTACTTCGTCGGAAAGTGCTCGTTCACATCCTTACTCGTATGCAGGTTAAAATTTCTTTAATATGTACTGATAAGAAATTACTGTTTTTTAATTACATAAAAATGCAGATTACACTACTGATATTTGGGTATAAAATTGAAAGAAAATATTTGGATAATTAGAAACAGTTTTATTTTTTCCGATACACTTGCAATTCCTTGTTATAGTTACAATTATAAAAATACGAGAAACCCACAATTAAAACAAGTAAAGAAGTATAAGTTCGGTCGAAATCGAACTTTATATACCCGGCAAAGATATGAAATTTCGTCATTTCAATTTTCTCTGAACTACTTAGCTTTGCATAAGCACGGGTATTTTTCCCGATTTCAAAAGTTTTCGTTAATATGTTGAGTTAGACTTAATGAAATAATTGAACCAAGTTTGGTAGAAATCAATAAAAGCCTTGTAGTCATAAAGTGGCCGGTGCCACGACCAATTCCTAAAAGTTTATAGCAGTCAAATTTATTGAGAAGAGATGGTTGTAAGTATTTTGTATTCAGTTATTAAAATATCGTAGCTTTCGTATGTGTCAAATTTACCGCTATACGGGAAACGGGCGAATTGTTTCTCCATACCAGGGTTATTAAGCGCACTGAGTTTGACACAAATTGATAAATCGGTTATCGCGATACACATTTGTGGTCATAAGTGGGCGGCACCACGCCCATTTTCCAAAAATTCATAATAATCCAATTTTCTGCTAAGTGGTTATTACAATCATCGACTTGTAGTCAATTAGCTTCAATTAGTTATTGATTTATTGCAGTTTTCGTGTTACTGTAAATTACCGTTATATGGAAGGTTATAGCACGCTTGTGTGCAGGTGCGCTCGGGTATACAAACATGTAGGTAAGTATATATGAACATATGGATAAGAAATAACTTATTTACACTTTTTCATTTTAATTCAAGTTTTTAATGAATTAATAACAGTCACTCACAAAATTGAGTATACGGTGATTTTTTTTTTTTTTTAATATTCACAATAGTTTTCATGTTAAAAATCTGAGTTTCAAAGACTTCGTAAAGATTCCGGCCTACCTGTTCGAAAATTTCGTACAACTTCCTGTTTACTATCAGAAAAATTGCGGCTTCATTCATTTTCATGTAAATTTTCTATAAATTTGTAACTTTTTTTATTAATGGTTAATAATATAAAGTAACCTATGCATATTTTTGCAAAATAATAACACAAAAGTTTTTACTTTAAAAACGTTGTGTATACTTAAAAAATCATATTGTGGTCGGTTGTTTGAGTCAATGTAGGCAAAATATAGTAAAACTGCGTTTTTAGGTTTTCTCACTGACGTCAGGATTTTCTAAAGGACTTTGAAATTCTTAGAATATGATTAAATGAAAAAATTATTCAAAAAATTCGGTGCATTGTAAAATAACAATATGGGTATCAATTAAAAGGTAAAATTTAGTTAGTTTAGAAGTTTATATAGAGGGAAAAAATGTTTTCAATTACTTTTTTTTTGTACAAATAGAAATATTTGTGTTTAAGAAAGCGTAAGTTTTCTGGTATCTTTTACAACGATACTAATTTTTCTAAATCGGTTTGTAATTTTTTTGTTTAAAATACTTTTTATAAAAAAAGGTATTTTTTGCAGTCAAGTGTTTTTTCTCAAATTTTTATATACAAAGTATACAAATATGCTTAACAGAAGAAAAGTGGTTTAATCGCCTTTACAACGACACCAAATTTTTAAAAATCGCTTAGTTATTTTCTTGTAATTTTTTTATAAAAAACATTTTTTTCTTTCAGGTTTTTTTATCAAATTAGTTAGGGTTAGTAATTTTTTTGTTTAAAATATTTTTTTTTATAAAAAAAGGTATTTTTCCTTTTAATTAAAAAAAAGTGGATATCAATCGAAGGGGGTTTGAGAACTTGTTATTTCTGAAATTTATATATCGGGGTTGCCACATGTTTGACAAATAAAATTCCACTTAATCTGTTAATTAAAATGTGTATCGTAGTATGCGGCGAAGGAGAGTTAACAAGGATTAAGCTTGAAAATACTTTTGAAGAGGGCTGCCACCTGTTTGAAAGGTCTAACTCAATTAACTAATTCAAAAAGTTTATAAAATATAAAAATACCGTAGTCAAACGAAAGAATGTTAAGAAATCTTTACTTTGAACATTTAAAAAGTTTGAAGAGGGTTGCCACATTATTCTATAAGTTGGATGAATTATTTAAAAAAAGATGGGCATAAATCGAAATGTGTTTGAAATTGCTTTATTCCTGGCCTTTATTTAGGAGGGTTGCCATTTGTTCGAACAATCAAGAGAAAACTCTTGAAAAGGAATTTCAAAAATGAGTTCTCGAAATTCAATTTTGGGCGTTTTAACGCCATGCGGTTTCACTAGTTTATTTTAATATTTGTTCTAAAGCAAAAAAGTTCTATCCGTGTACTTACATTTCATTAAAAGTGTTCCGTTCATCTATATATCTTACTATATGTATGTCTTATCTTCTTCTTTGCAGATTAGTGCGGGTTTTCACTGCAGTTAAAATGCACCAAATAGAATGAGAACTCTATCACTTTTGCCACCCATCAGGGCAACGAAGTGAGAGCAGAAACCATACAGAGCTCTCGCCGCACAGCTTTATAATGAAATGGATGTGCAACAATCAATCGGTCATGGACCAACAAACACCACAACAACAAATGCTAATATCATCCACCCATATAGTTGCCGGTTGGCAAGTACAGCATGGACGCAGCTCTGGGAAGCTGATATTTGGTGCCAGCCAAAAGCAAATAACAGCGACAACATCAGTGGCGGCGGCGATGTGGGCAACAGCAGCGTTGCAGGAGCACAAAGTGCGGAGGCAACAAGCTCCGCAAATTACGCCACCAACACAAACCCGCCCCTCACAACTGCGCCATCCGCACTCAGTCAAACATACCGCTGCGCGCTTAGCAAATTCGATGTGGCATTGCGTAGGGCACGCTATAAATGTCAAGCGATTGCAACGGGCAGTACCGAGGTGCCAGCAGAAGTGGCGAAAAACGATATTGATGACGCGTTGGCGGAGGCAGTGTCCGAAGCGATGGGCATCCCAGCTGTTACGGGTGCCTCGGCTGCGAAAGGCGTCGATTGCGTAATGAATACAGAAGTGATAGTGCAACAGTTGCAGCAACCGGTGGCCGATTTTAATTTGGCGCTTATGCAGCAACAACAGCAATTACAAGATGATCCTCTTAGTCATTTAGTTAATAGTATTAATATAAGTGAGACAACAACTACAGCCTGCAACGTAGTACAAAGTCAAACGCTGTACTGTGATGAGTCGACGACAGTCGCCAGCATATTCGAGAGTGGCATGCAAGCAGCGGCTTCGACAACAACAAACACAGCAGCAGAAAGTGCGTTTAACGTCACCGCTGCCAGTGCGGGCAAAGCTGACTTTGCTTCCAGCAACAGCAATGCTTCCATCTTAGACAACTTTATTTGCTATCTGCGCATACAATACGAACAAATAACCGCTTCAATCAACCAACCACCACCCGCCTACCATAAACCGCCGCAATCCGACGCCGCGTACGAGGAATTGCTGCCGCACAACTTGACTGATAGCTTTAGCGCCAGCAGCGATTTCAGCCGCAATCCTTTCAGTGGCGCTTGGCAGCATTTTCTCAACGTCACTAGCAGCAGCAGCGGCGGCGCCAGCGTCAGTAGCAGACTGACTTCGAGTGAATGGTTGCCGCAGTTGGGCGCTCAGCTGCTAAACGCCACTGCTGGACAATTAAACCAGAGTTGGCTTGCTGGCGCTTATGATGATGCACTTTGGTCGTGGAATACATTTGATATGCTATCGAATGACAGCGGCGCTGCCAGAAGAGATCTTAATGCGGCGACATTCCCACTAAGCACCACTACAACTGAAATTCCTAGCGATTCACTAGCTTCGCTATGGGGGCCACGCAATCTAAGCGTTGACTACTCGCTTGGCAATAAGCTGTCGAAGCAGCGCGATTATGAATGGATTTTTCTCTGTGTTATCTTTTTCATATTTGCTGGTGGTCTTGGCAACATTCTCGTCTGCTTGGCTGTGGCGCGTGATAAAAAATTACAAAATGTTACAAACTACTTTCTATTCTCGCTAGCGATAGCCGATCTACTAGTCAGCTTGTTCGTGATGCCGCTGGGTGCAATACCGGCGTTTTTGGGTAAGTGGTTATAAACATAAAATAAAATAATAAGAGACAACAAGATCAATATAAAACTCTTTATTATTGAAATCAAGGATAAATAGTTTAAGTGCATACATATGTATATATGTATATATAATGCCCATCACAACAAACACATTAAGTTTATAAGGGAATGTCTGAAATGTCGTAGAATTTAAAATATGCAGGGCTAATTAGGGATGTCAGTGGAAAACAAACAAAAAATCATCGATTCCTTGTAGGTCGTTATTTTTCGATGCATCGGACGGCGTATATCGAATAAAATTTTTTGGCCAAGTCACGTCTCTTTTTGCATAATTAAAAAACTGAAATGACGGATCTATGTACTAGAGGTGTCAGTTTTCGAAAACCATCTTCGTTTATACATCGAGTGGAAAAAGCTCGATGCATGCATGTATTTCTGACATTCCTAGGGCTCATTCTTCAGCATTGTAGTTATCCACGAAGCCGATGAGCCCTGGTACAGACAATTTAAGCCATTCCGAGAACGTAGCCTATCAAACTTCGCCTTGAAGGCAAGTTTGCCCATTATAAATGTCCAACATCAGTGTCAGGATGAGGCAGATAAAGAAGCATCAACTTCTGTCGAGAGACTTTGTTGATATAAGCCACGGTTGGAGTATTAAAGTGATCGCTGAATTTCCTGTGGTGGTGCCACATAGAAGAGTATTTGCATAGTAAAGCCGGTCAAAATTATTTGGTGTGATTTCTACTATGTAATAAGAGAAAACAAAAATCCACTTTTGAATGAAGAAGTACTCCTATAGCATCTATATGCATTTATGCACCAGAGATCTAACTCTTAACTACTATACTTAAAAAAAGTCAGATAGCTACAAACTATATTTTTAAATAATAAAAATATATGTAGATTGTTTCTCCAAAAACTGTTTTTCGTGAAAATATTATTCTTTTGACTTTAAAAAAAAATTAGAACCTTCGAACTTTTTTTTAAATGTGAGTTAATTTAGTTTTAGTTTATAAGAAATATCGGCTAATCACATTTCAACCTTCATATGCTCGGTAATCGACATTTGTAGCATTTTCGCCAAAAAAAATTTTTAATAAATAAATTATTTCCACTACAATTGTGTCCGTGGTTTTCAGTAGCTTCGTAACAATCAATTCTTAAAAGTTTTGGCTGTTAAAAGTAAAAAAAAAAAATTAGAAATGACCATCTCCTGGCCGGTAGTCTAACATATAACCATATAACAGCGTGAGACAGTCAATTTTTCTCACAACAAAATTAATATACTCACAAAAATTCGGGCCAAATATAGTGAAGCAGCGTTTTTAATTTTTTTTCTTACAGCGGGATTTTTTTTTAAGACTTTGAAATTTCAAGATATAATAAATTTAAAAAATATTTAAAAGATTCAGCGCAATACAGAAACAATATGGGTGTCAAATAAAAGAGAAAATTTATTCAAATTAACTTTATTAGTTAGGAAAAAAAATATTTAGAACCACAGTTTCAATACCTATTAGTCCCTGCGCGTCAAAAAGTTGTATGTTTTTTTTTTTAATTCAGTAGAATTTCTGTTTCATTTGGTAGCCAACATCGCACTGAACGTTTTTAATAATTTTTTGAATTCTTCATATCCCTCAAGATTCAGAGTCCTTTCATAAATATAATGACGACGGAGGGACAAACTAAAAACGCATGTTTACCGTATTTGGCCCCTAGTTTTGTCAATATTTTGCTTTGTGTGTTTTGAATTTTTTTTTTTGTTTTTGTCGCACGTTGTAATATTTATGGAAAGTCACATCACTATTTAGTCAACTCAAGATTTTTTAATTTCTGCATGTCAAAACATGTTTTTTTGTAATTATGTATTCGCATATGTTACTTAGGTAGGTGTTATGCAGACGAATTTTGTGTTTGGCAAACAAGATGCGAGTTTGCGACGCGCAATTCTCACTTAGACTTTGCGTAAATGTTGCTCGATGAATAAAAGTTAATTCTTTTAACTTAATTTTCTGTAGAAAAACTTTTTTTAACAAATATGTAAAAATATGCACACAAGTATAATTTGGCAGCTTTCACAAGGACATGAAACTGGTTATTGTTTTTAGTAAGGCCTTTTTCTTGGCTTTTCTACGTTAATTTCTTATATCGTTATAAAGCAAAATAAAAACAAACATTTTAAATATTTACAACAAATTTTGTTCTAAGTTATAGCAATTATTAAAAAGTATTAGTAGTACACGAAATTTCTGCCAAATTCTCTGAAAGATATCATTCGATATGTAGGAGACATTAAAAAACAATCGAAAAATAATTACGTCAATATCGCTGTTATTCTCACAGACCACGCGCAAGCAAATAAATTGCAATTACTGTTGCGCTTCTTACCGCACTCTTTTGGTCTTGGTCTGAGAGACGAACAACAGTACTTAAGGGTTAAAGACATTTTTATCAAAGTACACAACTACTACTATGTGCGTCGGTAAGTATTCTTATTTCGGATTGCCTTAGCATCAAAAGCTCCTCTGTTCGTTTGTTGTTAAGAGAGAGTTAACTGTTTAGTCTATGCCGCCACGCAGCAACACAGAGGATTGTGTCATTGCTTCGTAAGTCCTATTTTACGGCTGTGTTGTAGCAATCTCATCGGCTTCACTTCGATATGAATATGTCCTAGAATCCAACAGCACTGCTTAGTGATGGGCGATAGGAACCGAAGAAGACGGAAGAATGGCATGGACATAAGCAGGCGCAAAATAACAAAATCATTTCGCTGACCTCGCTCCGGTAAAAGCTGTTTTTAATTCGATACCTAGGGATGGACAACGGAAAGAAGCCTGCTCGCGAGCATTATGGAAGAACCAAGAACAGAAGTACGGGTCCGGTCTAAAATTGGCACAGGGAACTGACGTAACTTCGCAAAGAGAGGCAACTGGAGAAAGTTTTTAGTTATCGACCTAAGCCGATAAATGGTTGTAGAAACCATTTTCGACTCCTGTTTGAAGCAACATTCATAAAAAGGTGTTTTTCTAAAAGCGGCCGCACTTTAGCGGAAATTATCAAACCTACGGTTACAATAATTCCGTGAAAACTGGTACGCCTTCCCATTGCGTACTAATTACTAGATCCACACACACACACAAATTGAAGGAGACCATGATCCAAACAATTAATAAAAATGTGAGCGCCAAGTGTTTATTTGGAATTAGATAGCTTGAATTTAAAGCATTAGACACACTCACACCATTTTCGAGGAATTCAGTTGGAAGTGCTAAACAAGAGCTTACTGATCAATCAAGTAAATCAAATAAGCAAAAAGTTTTTTACTTTTTTATTATTTTTTGCATGTTTATGTTTTTCCCGCCAATCAGTCTAGCAGAGACTTAAAAAGTCCTTGTTAAGTTTTTCCTTACAAACATTTTTAAAAGTTTGTATCCTAAAAAATTAAATATGTACCTACAAACACATAAGCACTGAAGTGTATAAGCTCGTATTTAGTCACGCAAAGAAAAAAACGTCGCTTAAAAGTACACAAACTTTGACCAACTCTCTCCATTTCCGCTATACATACATACATACATAGAAGTACATATACGCAAAGTATTTTGTTTGCCATGCTTATTATAAACTTTTACTACAAACCATTAAAATAACAAAAAAAAAATCAAAGCATACAAGAATTCGCACTCAAATTTCCACACTACGGGCATACTTCCGCATATTACTTAGTACTTGTAGTAGTAGTCGGTAAATTTTTTGCCAGTTACCTAGCTATACCTACTTCCTACTTCCACGTTTCTTAAGTTTGACGAATGCTTTTAAGCGAATTGGGTAACTTTAAGCAAACAAAAGATTAAATTTTTTCCAATCAATTGAGGGACAAAAAGGCAATTTAGGGCTAATAAAACTAAGTAAATAAATTTAAAGCTTTTAGTGTCCCAAAATGCAGGAAACAAAGAAAAAAATATAATATTTGTTTTTCTTTTGGGGTTAGAAAATGAATTGTTTCTTGCCTTTATCAATTGTTTGAAGCGCTTCTCTTTTGCAAAAGTCACAAAATAATTTTAGGGTAGCAAAAGGGTTAAAATTTGAGTTAGCATTTGAGGAAGATTTATAGCCAACTTTTTTCATAATGATTGGTTGATTAGCGCTGGAAGTGAGATGTTTAGAAAAGTATTAAAAGGTACACTAGCATGCATGAAAAATATCTTCGTTTTCCAAATTTTCCCTTACACTAATGGACTTTCAAAAGTTTTGAACCTTACCTACGCCAGAAACCTATCTGTTCGATTCGAAAGAGACATTAACATTTTAAAAACAACAACAAAAAAAACAGTATACAGCAGTAAAATTGTGTTATAGGTACGGTGACCATCCGTTCTGTTTTTTGCAGGACCGTACTGTTATTTAAAGGTCTGTCCTGCGTAGTTTTTGAAAACAGAAAACCCCCAAAATGTACTGATTTTTTCCAAGTGTCCTGCTTTTGTCCCGCATTTTCTTCGATATTTTATAATTAACTTTTCCTTATAGAAATAAAAGCAGTGTCGATAACTAATTGATAACTACATAAGGGTAAGCTGGTTTTGAAGGTTCAACTAGTCAATGCGTTCTAAATATTGTACGGTTATGGACAATGGATGACGAGAAATTGAAGACCAGCATCAAATATATCGATAACACTGTTCTACAAATTTTGTGGTAATCGCTTAAGAAAAAAAACAGTTTCCAAGCCAATTTTCCTTTGAAACAAGCGCTTTCGTAATTTTTTTGAAAAACGTGTTTTTGGTACATTTCGAACCTATTCGTCAATATCTCATGAAAAAATTATCCAATCAACATAAGCGACCTACAGTCCTCTTACAAAAATATATTACTTTGCCGATTTCGATGAAAATTGTTAGTGTTACAAGCGACCAAAATCGAAAAATTGAAATTTCAATCATTTTCTTTTTACAGTAAATGAAAATCTGATGAGAAATGTAGATGTTACGGAACACAGTCTGCACAAAAAATATATATTTTTGCAAAGAGCCCATCAATACCTTTCGAACTGTTGGTCGTTTCATGTGATATTGAGGAATAACTGAAAAAGTACTAAAAATACGTTTTTCGAACAAATCTCGAAAACACTTCTTTGAAACCATGGGTATTTTTTCGTGTTCAACGACCCAACGGCCAGTTTGCCTAAAAAATTTTCTTTACAGAGGTTCATATTTCGTGTAAAGTAATATGTAATATGCCTTATTATAATTTTGTAAATATTCATTACTAAAAGATTAATACCAATGAAGCAAATGTGATTTATGTTTAAAGTTTAAAATTGGATTAATAATTAAGAAATATACACTCTTCGTTATAATAATTAGTAGGTACAGTTTTCCTTTTGTTTGTTTAATATTCATTAACTTTTCATAAAAATATAGCATATTCTACGTCTACATCCCCTGCGAATTTTCTTCCATATAAGCATTTTGCCAAGCATACTTTGTATGGTAGAAAATCAAAAAAAGGGTGCGCTATTCAAATGACGAAGAATGTATATATGTAGTATATTTTTGTTATTTTTATGCTACGCAATTATATGTAGGTACATTTTTTGAAAAATTGTCCTGCATTTTCAAAATATATTTATGGTCACCGTAGTTATAGGTGATGATAAATTTATAAGCTTTTTTCTGCTCTATCCTCTACTTTTCTGCAGAGAATATTCAATTTAGTTAAAATCCCGCCCTAGGAAAACCATATATTCCTTAGCTCTGTCATATGGTATTGGGTTAGTAAGAATATGTTATTGATTCGTATTAGATTCGTATCTCTGACCGGCGCTGGTAGAGCATAAAATAGCTCTGATCCTCTTAATAGCTTGCCAGACGTGGCAATGCAAAAGATATATTTCGAAAGGCTGTCAAATTGAGAAATTTCAAAAAGCGGTTGCATGAGCAGTCACACCATGCATGTAAAGTGCCTTTCTTTACATGCGAAACCTCCATATATGTATGGATGTACATTAGGGTGGTCCAAAAAGTAATGCCAGAATTTTAATGGTCTCAATCGCTAGGATTGTTCTATATCGAAAAAATTATACCCCTATTTTTTTTATTTGCAATCAAAAAAATATCTAGAGGTCGCGCAAAGTTGTCAATGTTGATAATACATTTTCGTATCCATTTTTCGTATCGCTTCCTCCGGGGTACCCCAATGAAGCGTTTTGGGCCCCTTATTTTTCATTTTGTTTATAAATGATATAAGTAGTTGCTTTTCCCGTTCTAAATTTCTCCTATATGCTGACGATTTAAAAGTTTACTCCATAATAAAGAGTCCACTTGATTCACAGATACTTCAAGCAGAGCTTAATAATCTTAAATCGTGGTGTGACATCAATCGCTTGTCGTTGAACATTAATAAATGCTATCACGTCACCTACAGTAAACGTACCATAGTCTTTCACACTTCCTATCATTTTTCCAATTATTATTTAAAGTCCGTCCCAGAGATTAAGGACTTGGGAGTAATTTTTGACAGAAAATTTACATTCAGCAATCATATTAACTTCATTGTCCCAAAGTCATATGCAAGGTTGGCATTTGTGCGACGGAACAGTTCCGAATTCTCTGATCCGTATACACTTAAATTGCTTTTCACTACCCTTGTTAGAATACGCCTCATTTATCTGGAGGCCATATCATGCATGTTATGTTAACCGCATTGAAAAAGTTCAAAAGGTGTTTATCAGGTTTGCTCTTCGAACCTTGCATTTTAATGAGCCTATACCTTCGTATCTTGCTAGATATATGCTCATTAATTTAAAATCGCTGGAAAGTAGGAGATCGATTCTGTCCCTATCTTTTGTATTTGCACAGAGAAAATGATACAGGTAAAACGCAAGTTTTTAAAAGAAATTGTAAAATAAAAGTTTTTGAAATAATTTTACTTCATACAAAATAAAAAATACAGTATTTGTATTTACGACTTTAAAACGAAACATTCGCAAAACAAAAACGATCGTTATAATATATTTACTTTTTTACTGAGGAGAACAGACGAAATTAAAGAAATAACGGAAAAAATGCGTGTTTTCAAAACTAAAATGAAACATTTGAGGATTTTCTCCCAACGAATTGTAGTGCGACACAATTTTCAACAAGTAAAATAAAACTATAGACTTTTAAAATAAAAAATTTAATTTATTTTCAGTCACTTAAGTATGAAAAATATTTAAAACTAAAATGTTTTGCATAAGAATTTAAAAAGCTACCTAGCTATAATGAAAACCATTTCATATGTTTGCATCATTTGTCGAAAAAATTGTATTGATATAAATAAGTTAATTCAATCTTCAAAAAAAGGTGATGAAGTATATACAAACAATACCGCCATTCTAACCACCTAACTACATGGAAGGGACATTGGTGATATGGTGGACTTCTTCGACCGAAAAAAGTTTTGGTAAGAATAATTTACAAAAATAAATTCTTATGAGTTATTAAATTATAATTTAAAACTTTCTTGCTTTAAATTACCGGGTTTGACCAGCGTGAAGAGAAACTAGCAGGCCCAGCTTTGAAGTAAGGCGGGAACATCTGTATGTATGTATTTATATATGTATGCATATAGTATTTGTAAAACATCTGTATTTTGTTTATTAAATTTTGTAACTTATTTATAAGTATATATGTATATCAATATATTTTTGACAATGTATGTATATACCAAATGACTTGTTGTGATTTAATAAAAATAAAATTTGAATATCATATTTAAAAATGCATATTTTTAAAATGAAGAAAAAACATTTTAGGATTTAATTTCAACATGCGCATATTCAATTATCAAACGATCGTTTTTAAAAACGTTTTGAAAATTTGAGTACCAAAAACAAAAACATGGATTTTGGAAATTGAATTGAAAATTTTCGTTCTCAAAATTTAAATAAATATTGTAGGTGCAAAACCTGGGTCAAAACGTTTTTAAAAGTAAAACGTTCCATACAAATTTGAAAACGAAAATTTCTCTGTGTGATATCATTTCTGGAGAGGTGGACTGTGCCTCCCTCCTTGAACGTATTCGTTTTAATGCCCCACTTAGAAATTTACATCACTTTGAGTCCTTTCATATTGGCCCGGTAAAAACTATTTATGCATTAAACGCTCCTATCACAAGAGCTTTATGCGATCTTAATCGCATCGAAAATTGTATTCATATTGATTTTACAGCCTGTAAAAACGACTTTTTGAAATTGTTATCTTCTATTTTGGATTAATTTTGTAAATTTACTTTACTTTTCTTTTTAATAGCCTGTAAGAATATTTGATGTATTCATTGGCTAAATTAAACAAATAAACAAATATATGGAAAAAATAAGCTTTCGCAGAAATGGTATAGAATTCATGAAAATCAGTATTTTCATTCAGAAACTATAACAAATTTCCGCATATCAGGTACTTTATGGCAGAGTAGTTAGCTCTTCACCTGGTATGAGTATTAGCACATACAACTACACCAGGCAATGAGTTGGCGACCACTTGAAGTGAATAAGATCTCGCATTGTGTGGATTTTCTTTCATTGAGATGAAGTGTTTCTCGATAAAAATTTCTAGACAACATCACTCTGTGATCGATCAAACAAACTTATATACCAAGACCTCATGACCAAAAACTCACCATACTTCAGATCGATTGAAATTTTTTTGTGAGCTTAGCTTGTTGATATATGAATCAAGATCCGGGGCTGGCTGCTGGAGAGCGGTATTTACCATGCGTTTTTAGCTGTTAAAGATGCCAATTAAAATCAATTACTCAACATACTTCAGATGACTTGAAATTTTGATAGAATTTTATTTACAGTATACATATAGAAAATGAATTCAAGGATGCCAGCCAATCTCATCTCTTGGATGTGGTTTGTCAATATAATAGTGCGTCAAAGTCTGATTCAAAAACACCAAGATTGTGTTGTGTAGGTCAATTCCTAAATACCTTCGTTGACTCATTTACCAGAACCATTGCGTGATTTACTTTACAGCGAATTGGCAGAATCAATAGGTCTCCAGAATATGGACAAATAGAACTATTCGGCATTTAAGGAAATTTCGCCTCTTTAGCCTACATAGAATTTCTGTAGGCCAATGATTCTCACCCATTTTGTCTTGTTGTTGCCAGCGAATGAAGAACAAACATTTCTTCAAATTTGAAAACTAAAAATTTCTCTACTTAAAAAAAATTTCAATCGATCTGAAGTAAAATGAACTTTTTGGGCATAACCTCTACGTCTATGATGTTTAAAAAATACTTTATATGTTCAAAAATTTCAAATCGCTAACGTGAAAACCCCAAAAAATCATGTTACTTTTTTTCTTGGTGTACGATTTCGGCCATTTCTGTACATCTTCGTTGAGAAGACGAATTTTTTTCTCGAATTATGGTGTATATGAACAAACACGCATGGCTTAATCGACTTCTGTCATCATTGTGAGCATTTTTGTATATATATCTATATCTACATATATCTTTATGCGAACAAAGTTATAATAGCTTTGTGCGCATATGCGCAATTTAAGAATTAATTTAAAAGTAGTGAAGCGTATCAATGAAGAATTTATGCAGTTAGCCGGTCGCCAATGGCATTGAAAAATGATGTGCCTTCGCGGACAGTATTTATTGCAAAAACGCGTTTCGCAAGCCGATTTCGCAGTCGCAGCAGAGCTCTGCACAGACACAAAGCTACACAAATCTTATGTGTATGTATTTGCAGGAAAGCTTTTTTTTTTGGCTGTGTATTGGCGATAGGCCAAATTGAAATAACCCAAAAAAAAAGCGCGGCTTTGTTCACGTTTGCACAACACACGAATACATATGTATGTATATACATATGTTTACATATACGATTATATACACACTTACGTATGCAAAGGAAAACGGAAATAAAATGTGGCGTGGTGCTACGCTGATATAGGAAATTGCTATGCTGTCTCTAGTGTACCACCGCTGCTAACTTTTTGGCCACTATTTTTTGTGTTTTTCGTTTGCTTGTTTACTTATAGTTTGCACTTTTCAATATGTACACATGAACGCACTTACTTGCCTCCGCATGTATGAATATAACATCTCTACATACAATCATTTGTTTGCGCTGCTGGTTAGTTTGTTTAAAAAATAAAATCAAACCTCTGCCAAATTGAATCGTAACGACAATTTAGTGCTAGTTGGTACTACATCCATATATATATGTATATACATACGTTCATATGAGTTTGTATACACGTAAGCTCGTTCGTTTAACTTTTAGTGGTATGTATGTATGCAAGTACTTCATACATCTGTTTGCGGCTACCCTTCCACATCATACTTATTCCGCAGGGCATCTTGCCAATCGAAATCGAATCAAATCATGTAAAATGTAATCAAAATCCAATTCGATTGTGATAGCGTCCAATAAAAATTCAATTATAATGCAATTTGCCCTATGATCATTGCATCATTAAATGAATATTTTGATTGCTAACCAAATTGGAAGGAGAAAATAAAGTTAATGGAGCAAACAAACGGAAATAGAAAACAATATTTATTTATCATAGTAAATATTATTGCACCTGATTGGCCATCAAGAGCGCAATGATATGATTTGATTTGGCTAATTGCTGCCCTGACATTTAAATAAGTTGTGATATCTTTACGCAAGTCGCCATAAGTTTTCAGCTCGAGTTCGTTCTTAAAAATTTGAACTTTTTCTGCACTTTGCACTTAACAATATATATAAAGAAATAAAAAATCAAAAATTGGGCTTAACTAGTCTCTTGAAATTTTTATTAGCTTTCATTAAAAAAAAAAAAAATTATCAAATTGGTTGAGTAATGAAGTCTCCAGTGAATTATGAACATTAAATTCCATTTATTGACCACTGTGCAGCGGCCGCTAAAACTATTTGCACACCAATTTTTTGGGATACTAAACATTGTTCCACAGCATATTTCCTTTAAAAAGATTGCACTTTAATTTTTCTTCCTTCCTTTTTATACAACAATTTTAAAGCAACAATAAAATGTATCTCTCAACTTTTTAACGCTGCCATTTGTTGGTTCGAGTCACAATCAACTAGGACACTTATAGATAACATTTTACTCACCAGAACTAACTATAAATCATAAAAGCAGCTTGATAAAAAAGAAAATATAAAACACAAGAAATAGAAAAGTCATAAAAAAGAGAATGAAGCAAAAAAACTTAAACATTTTTCAAACCACCAATATGCTACTCAATTGCAAAGCGGTGGTCAACCAAAATTCGAAGGACTTTACAAAGACTACATTACTCATTCATTTACTACACACTCAGCTAGTGTAGAAATATGTGAGTAGTGTTTCTCCTTGCTAGCCATAACGAACGTCCAACGAAAATCACAAAATGTCCCTTACATATATAGCAAATTTCTTTTGGCTCTGCTAACGAATGATAAATATACATCAGCGATAACTGTAAAGACATGGGTATCGATTTGCTTCGCGGAGAAATTGATAGCTAAATTTGCAATTGAACTTAATTTTAAATGAATGGGTAGCAGTGAAATATGTGAGGATATAAAAATAATTGATGGAAAAATTTAATAATGGTACTTAGTGCAAGATAATTGATGGATAACGACTTCAAGGCCAGAAGATGAATTTGAAGTAATTGGCGACAAATATTGTTCATAAGTAAAGCTATGCCAAAAGCAAAGAGGATTAAGTAAAAGAAATATGAATATTTCGGCAAACCTGAGCATAAAAGTGAATTTCATGTGTTGGCCAAACGTTTAAAAGCTTAGCCAAAACGTTTCTTTCGGATAATGTACTTGCGTCATGTTTAACTCAAATGAATGGCGAAACCAGTTTATACGACAACTATGGCGAGATCAGCCTTCTGAGAATCGGTTTTAAAGTCTTATATGTAGGGCGGAATGTGAGGGAGCAAAAGCTCTCGTCTACTGGACTGAGTAATTAATACATCTTATTTATTTTTCTACTAATGGCGAGAAAAATGCAAGAAATCTGTGTATGTTCCCCACGACCTTGGAAACATTTTTTAGCAGACTTGAGATCGATGGGCACTTTTTATATTAAATTTGTGTGAAGTATTAGAAAACTTCTGTTACAAAATTCAATATTAAAAAAATTTACGTCAAAAGGCATTAGCTTCATTACTCGCCTGCTATTGCGTATGAGTGACTTTTCTTCTTTATTGGCACTGTAACCGCCTAAGCGATTTTGGCCGAGTCTAGCACAGCACGCCAGTCTAACATCAAAGGTCATCGATTCAGTTGAATTTTACCATACTAAGCCGATTAATTTACTTAGTAAGAAAAAAATCTCAGGTTAAGGAATTTATGCAGATAATGGGCAGAATGAAGTTGTTGTACAAAAATATCCAACAAGGCATTCGGCCCAACCTTAAGCCGTATTTCTACTGGCCATTCAAATTAAAACAGTTTTAATGACCAATTTGGACATTTACTAAAACTGAATCCATTGCCTTTGTTTAGGCGAGACTACTAACATCAAGCGCCTAAATGCTTTTTATGCACTGCTGCATGTGTTGGAATTGTGTTTGTGTTATTTTTGAAATCGTTATATATGCACTTCTCAATTGTCATATAATAAAACTTTCTTAAGTTATGATTTGACTAAAATTCTAAGTATGCTCAGCTTAGTCAGATGCATCCTCCCCATATTGCTTCCGGAATTTTTTTGCGGAGTCTGCGTGGCTTATAATCATGCAAAGGTGGTAACTGATGATTACTTAGGCCACAGTGCCTACCCACTACTTTTTTTGTCCAATAAATAATTTTTTTTATACATACAAACGCACTGGTCTTCCCTCTCATTGAGTTATTCAGTCCTTAGAATAAGAGAATTTAAAAATCTTTCCACGGGTCATTTTTTTAAGGTTAAAACTTTCTTGCAACTTTTGTCATTTAACTTCCCAGTAGCAAGGCCATCAATTGGAATATTTTTGTATTATTTAATTTTGACATAATATGTATATTAGACAGTACCATCATCATTGAATATAGAGCATTTTCGCAAAGCAATTCGGAAACAAATTTTAGGGGTCGTCGTCTTTTTATTTTTTTTGGGCTCAACTTCATTCGGCAATAAATAAATTGTTTTAAATAGTTAGTTTTAATAAGTTTAATGATTTTTGTAGCGCTCTAATAGACTGAAATTAGGGTGTCAGGTTAGGGTGCTAGGACCTGACGGGGTACTTGAGGCCAATGGACATTTCAACATTGCCTCCTAGAGACCAGAACATCAATTTATTATACTTTAAGATCCGACTCTGTATAAATGGCGCACATTTGATGGAAAAATTTCAAAAGGCAGCCCTACTTATGGTCGAAAAAAAAATCTAAAAACTTTTTAGCAAAAGCTTAGTGATTTTTTACGAACTTTAATTGAGTTGCTTTAGGGTGACACTTTAGGGTGTACGGAACTAAGATCTGCCGGGTAAGTGTACTGGAACGGCAGAGAGATTAGAACATCGAAATATCATACTTTAAGATCCGGCTGTAAATGCCGAAGATATGACGAAAAATAAAAACAATGCGTTTAACCAAAACAAAAAGGGTTCGCTTTTTCGAAATTGTCTTGTAAAAATACTTCGGACTTACGGGTGCAAGGCAAATTTTTTTCCCGGTTCGGTCTAATGTTCGAGGATTTTTTTTTTTAACCATGTTGCATCCATAAAAATATTCATTAAAATATTTGTTTGCTCCTACCAAGACGAAATCGCATAAATCTTAAATACTCATCATTTTGAATGTAAATTTGCTGCAAAAATTCACCAACAACATTGTATTTAAAATTGTATTTCTTATAACCACCAAGTAATTACCGTATCCCAATGGGCCAAAAATAAATAGACGCCAATGTGCAGTAGCCAGCAGCTACAATAATTGCTTTCCCAGGACCACTTTAATGTACTTATACGAGTATAAGTATGTACATAATTACGGCCATACACTTAGCTACATACTTAACTGGCATAGCGTAGACACTCATTCATCAAGCGCACACAAATAACTGGATGTACATATGTACATATACCTACATACCCTGCAGTGAAAAGCTGAACTAGTATGCACAAAAAATTCAGTTCATGAACTATTATTTAAGGATAGAAGTCATACCAGTTCGTCATGTACTTTAATTATACCAGTTCCCTGCAGTGAACTGCCATACAAACCAATAAAAATACTAGTTCATTAACTAGTATGTGCTAAAGCGACGGCCTACCATTTCGACTAAAATGCGGTTAATTGCTTTCCTCTAAAATTTTGGCTGTGGCGTCCAGTAATGACTGCCGATTAAATTACAAAGTTAAACTAAAAAAACTACTCTCTCGGAGATTCGAACTCGGATCTCTCAAATGGCGCGCCTGAGCTTTGCCCTGTCGGCCATTGCCACTGTTGCAGCGCCGCGATCAAAATGGCATAATTTTGCTTTTGACGGGGGATGAATTGGTAGTCTAACCCGTCAACTGGTTTTATGCTACTAAATAGTATTTCTACTGGTAGAGTGTTGATGCAGCAGCGGACAATTGGCATCTCCAATGACACCGCCGTGTTAAAAAATACCAGCCGCGAGCATTGAAACGCAAACTGGTAGCATTCTAGTTCAGAACTAGCAGCTTTCCCTGCAGGGTATACACAGGTATACATGCATACTTATTTAGTATATCTGCTTGACACAGCAGTTGCTATATTGTTGTGGTATATACGGTAACGCACTTAAGTGCTAATTAAGCTATTTACGGTTGTGCGCCATAAGTGTGCATATTTACATGTATACATAATACTACAAGCACAGAAATGAGTTCGCAACCCAAAAAAATTCAGGACGATAAAGTATTCCTTTTATACGGTACTTTCCATTCACACATATGTATGACTATTTACTGTTTTTACTCTGTGTTTTCTTCTGTATTCGACACATTTTTCTTACAGAATGTGTCATTAATTTTACTCACTAAACCAAAAGCAAAAAGCTGTCAAGTTTACCGTGAAAACCCAAAGCTGCCAAGTCAGTCAGTGTGCTTAGTCATTTTGCTATACTTCACAAGAACAAATTCCTAATTTATAAGTGTTCACTTATATGACACACGTAAATAAGTCTGAAGTTAAAGTAAAAACCTGTTGGACAAATATTAGGATATCTATATATACATAGTATAATACGCAAAGGATTTTTTTTTTCAGGATAAAAAATTTGTACCGTTCGCCCGATTTTCAAAGATGAGATGCCAAATTAATGCACTGTAGTGTGCAAACTGGTTTTAGTTTTTCGAAAAGAGTTGCCACCTTTTAAAAAACTATATTCGACTTATTTTATTCAAAATGCTTTTGATAAGCTTTGTTTCCTAGCTGAACTATAGGAGGGTTGCCACCTGTTAAAATAAAATCATATTAGGTAAGAGAAATATGTATCACCATATGCGTGACACACGAAAGGGGTTTGCGAAAGTAGCAGTTTTAAAATATTTTAAAGACGGTTGCCAGCTGTTTGAAAAGTCGAATTTAGTTCACTTATTCACAATACGATGATATCAAAATATGGATGTCAAACGAAGGAGTTTTAAGAAATCTTTAGTTTGAACGCTAAATATATTTTTGAGCTGTTAGAATGGGGTTGCCACCTGTTTAAAAAGTTAAATTCAAATTATTTTATAAATTAAATGTATTATTAAAATATGGGTATCAATCGAAGGGGCTTGAAAAATTTTTTATTTCTCAACTGTATTTAGAGGGATTGCCACATGTTTGAAAATTGAAATTCCACTTAAATCATCAGTTAATTAAAAGATGTATCGGAGTGTCCGGCGAAGGAGAGTCAACAGTGATTAAGATTGAAAATACTTTTGAAGAGGGCTGCCACCTATTTGAAAGGTCTAACTCAATTAACGAATTCAAAAAGTGTATGATATATAAAAATAACGCAGTCAAACGAAAGAGTGTTAAGAGATCTTTAGTTTGAACATTTCAAATGTTTGAGGAGAGTTGCTACGTATTTAAAAAGTTGCATTTAAATTATTCAGTAAGGTGGATGAATTATTAAAAGATGGGTATAAGTCGAATTGGGTTTGAAAGGGATTTATTCCTGACCTTTATTTAAGAGGGTTGCCACTTGTTCGAACATGTGTATCACAATATCAGACGAAAGAGATTTAAGAATATTTCGTTTTGAGAATACTTTTGAAAAGGAATTTCAAAAAGTAGATGTCAAATTAGAGACCTTAGCCTATAGATGTATGATAAAATTAAATTTTTTTAATTAAGAACTTTTTTTATCGGTAAAAGGTGATTCGACAGTCGATGAAAATAAAAACATCCACCATGCGAGACTGCTCTTCACTCAGAAACGGCTGCACGGTTTTGATGAAATATGGCAATGGGATCTCTTATAACTCTAACTACCATTGGAATATTTTTAAGTTTATGAAATTCAATTTTGGGCGTTTTAACGCCATACGAGTTCACTAGTATTAGGATATAAATATTAAATATTTTTCACTTCACTTCTCAAACATCAAATGGAAGAGCTTACTAGAGTAATAATATTTTGGAGTATCAATCCATGCCGGTTGAAGCACCCCCTAAACAAGTCCGACAAAAACTAAAACGCTACTAGTCGCAAAGAGGCTCTTCAACCGCGCAGATATGCAATCTGAATGCTGCCAATGGCCACAGTTCCTACCCATACAATTTTAAGTTGAATTAATAGTTTTCGTGGGAAAACCTTCATTCAGCATTGAAGTAAAACATATGTTCCTTGTGCAAAAATTTTTAACATACACACATATGTCCCTGAACACAATACCACACAGCCGCAAATTTAACTGACCGTATGGTTTTGCATAAACCCTGTCGAATTCCTTAATCTACACCTAACGAAAATCTACTTGCTTGTCTTTCATTTCTCATGCATACATACATTGACATATGTACATTAGGGTGCACCACCCAAAAAAAAATGCGGGTTTTTCACGGCAAATATGTAACTTATTATATTTTAAGGCCTGTGCCAAAAAATCTCAGAAAATAATTAAGATTTACGCGAGCTGGATCTCCGAAAATGTCTCCAAAAATCTCATTATTTTGATTCCGCTGATAAATTTTTTAAACATTTTTATAAAAACCTTTTAAACTTGAAATTGGTTTTTGGTCGGAGGTGATTTTTTAGAACAAAATATTTCAAAAACTACTTTTATTTATAAAAACTTGATTTTGGAAGTATTTTGGATTTGAATTTTTCGATCAATTTTCGATCGTTATTTTAGGTTTTTATTTTTTCAATCATATTATAACCGTTATTTTCAGTTTGAATTTTTTAGACCACAAAAGTTTAAATCGGTCATAAAAACGCAGTCTCCCTCAAAACGACTAAAAATCATCGAAAAATATTAAAATCCAAAATAACGATCATTTTTGACAAAAAAAAAATAAATAGAAAATTACGATTAAATTTTACCGACAAATTACTAATCCAAACTCAACTATTATTGTTTATTGAAAAAAAATAAAACGATTTTGCAATGATCCAAAAATAAATATCTGCATATTTAACGGTTATTTTCGTTCCATGCTTAGAATGTAATATATTTTTTTTTTTGTATAGGCAGCGAGACACCCTAATTTACATACATATGGCGAGAGCATATTTTGCCTTTTAAGTTACAAGGCAGCAAACCTATCTTTACAAGCTACATGTATCTCTTCAAGTATATGTATGTACATACAATATTTGTTTCAGCATACTTACATGTAAGCCCGAAATCTAATATCCTTTTAGTAATATGCACAACTGAAACATTAATCCTTCTTGTGAATATACAACTTAACCTTTTTGTGTTAAACAATGGAAAAATCATTTTTGGATCAAGTTGTAAACATACATTCACACTTGATGGCTAATTTCGTACAAATACATATTCACATCGAATTTCTTTAGCTGCTATAAATGCCATTTAACCTTTGCCAAAGGATATGATGTAGATTAATTGCTGACACTCAATTCGACGAAATCCACGTGGACTTCTGTTAACCCACATAACTTACAAAACCGAACATAGTAGATAGGTATCCCTTTGATTTGTCTCTGCTACACACATTTCACTAAAATCCTAACTTAACACTCGAAAGCGTAGTTAAGGCCAACCACGTATGTGTGTAGCTATATTTTAAAGAGTGAATAAAACTGAAACATGAGCAGAAGTAATGATTCGCATGGAATGATATGAGTAGCCAGCCCATGGGACCTTAAACCAATCAAACATTATTCGTTCAATACGAACTTGTTTTATAATGCGGTTGGTGAGTTAAACTATAATAACACCGTGCGACGAAATCTATAAAATTTTTAAAACACTATTTGAGTGCCAAATAAAATAGAAAGTTCTGGAAAAATACAAAAAATTAATTTTTTTTTTCGGTTCACAAAGACGAATAGGATTGAAAATTCTATTTTAGTAAATTTTATTTTTTAAAGCTAATAAAAATAGAAGAACGAATTCGTGTGTTTATTAGTCATTAGATAACATATACTTTTTATGAAGTGAAACTTCTTCAGCAGCGGTTGGTTGGTTGGGAGCAAATTGGCAAATTCAACGGAAATTTTACACGGAAATGGTGTCACAGAAGAATCACAACTCAAAATTTGGCTTTTTTTTATAAAAGTCTACCTCATTTTACATATAACTAACTGTGTTTAAATGCGCATTTGAAAATTTGTACAAAATTTATAAATATTCAAAAAAAAATTTGCCAAAATGTCAAGCTTTTTACTCAGCATTTTTAGAAAAATTTCAGGTACGCAGTTTTATAGCCAATTAAATTAAAGTAGGATATCATGCAAGTTTCATGCAGTTCCAAAATACCGTTGATTTTTAGGAATTTTTCAAACCATGCTGGGTATTTTCTTCCATATAAACAAATTGTGGAATATACTTTGTATGGAAGAAAATGCGTGACACCGCCAGCAAAAAAAAAATATAAAAAATTAACGTTACTTTTAGTCACTTGAAACTTGCCTTTTATCCTGCCGTAATTTAATGGGCTATACTTATAAAATTGCGTACCTAGAATTTTTCTAAAAATGCTGAGTAAAAATATTGAAACAGGTTGAGTCAAAAAAAAATTCAAAACACACCAAACTGCGTTTTTAGTTTTAGATTTTTTTTTGTTATCACTTTATAATTTCAAAGACATGACAAATTATAAAAATTATTTAAAAAATTCAGTGCAATGTAGAACCAAAATTGGTTGATATCAAAAAAATCTGTAGGATTTAAAAAAATTAAAATTTTTTGGATTCACACGAACGAATAGGTATTGAAAATGCCCCTTTAATCAATTTCACTTTTAAAGCAAATAAAATTAGAAGCACAATATTCAAGGACGTTGTGGAATTTATATTAATTCTCAAAATAAATTTTTTTCAAAATAAATATTGCAACAATTCTTAAACACATTTCTAATACCTTATGCACCAAAAAATTTTGGTCTGTTCTTTCTCTACAGAATTTTCATTGCACAAAATTTTTTTAAAGCATTTTCTGAATTAATCATATTACTCAATTTTCAATATGACGTCAGATAGAAAAACTAAAACCGAAATTTTACTGCACACATTTATTTAGCCCATGGCTTCGTGAATATATTGATTTGTTTGTGTGTAAAAAATTTCCAGTAGCACGGTGTTATGTGTATGTATAATTAGCTAGACATTTGTAAAAAAAATATTTGATGTTAAATAAACAAAAGAAATGTAGAAAAAACTGGTCAACATAAGGCATTTCTATTATTGCCACCATTGCAAATTATAAATTCCGAAAATCCCGGTGTTCTTGGCAAATAATTCCAGGATTTTCAGCACTTAAAAAAGGCCGGGATCGCGGGATTAACATCCGTAGTACTTTCGTATTCTCTTAAAATCCATTTCTAAATTACTCATACGCCCTGTTGCGCAATGTGCATTTAAATAATATGAGAAAATGAATGAAAATTCCATGTGGGTTACTGTTACATTTCGCGCAAGTATTTTATCCATCCTTATGTATATATGCCGTCCCTTAATTTTATTCATTTTTCTTTTTGGTTTTTTTTTGTACGTACATACATATGTTCACAGCCAATGTAGCCATGTATCTCAAAGTGAGAAAAACAACCAACGCAACGCGCATTTGCAAACTGCACTACATTTACTCACCCATTCGACCGCAATAAACAATTCCATTTTCATTTCATTTTCAATTAAGTCGACTAACTAAAAGTTGGTAAGATTGTTTGTGGTTTGCTGAGTAGTGGCTTTCACTTCCATCCTGTTGCTGTGCAGATATGTTTGCCGTTTTCCTCCCCCCAATCTGGTTTATTTCTATTTAGACATTTTCCGATCGCTTTAGCATTGCCTTGAACCATATAGTTGACCTCAGCGACTAAGTGTGCATTTCAGTTGAGGCTGAAAATTCATTAATTCATCGCAGTTGGCCAAAACCCACAGTAGAGCAACTATCCGTGTATATACATACAACCCATTGACCTCATTTCGAGTCAATTTATTTTCCACTTAACACTCGCTCCTCAACCGTGCTGCTGTATTTTTATTTATTTTTTTTCGTTGTCTCATTTTGCAGCACTGATTTTTACTCATTTACTTAGCCATATTCTTATATTCTTTTCAGCCCTTTTCATTTCCATATCAAATGTTGCCTTTCTCGTTGGTAGTTTACATTACATAAATATTTTTTCGCTGCCTCTTGTAACTCAATTGTATCTAAGTAAGTGTTTATTTGTATTCTTTCAAGGTTACTGGCCGCTCGGCTTTGTGTGGTGCAACATTTATGTAACCTGTGATGTGCTGGCCTGTTCGTCGAGTATACTGCATATGTGTTTCATCAGCCTTGGACGTTACTTGGGCATACGAAATCCGCTGGGATCGCGACACCGCTCAACTAAACGGCTAGCTGGCATAAAAATCGCCATCGTTTGGGTGATGGCCATGATGGTGTCGAGCTCGATTACAGTTTTGGGTGAGTTCAAAATAGGATGCTCTTAACTGGTTTTACTTTGTTTACTTGTGGTTTTGTTTTAATTATCTTTTGTTTAGAAAACAGCTCGTATTTATTTAACAAATGTATCTACTTTACTAACAATTTCTTTTTTTTTCTCCTTCTTTTTCTCAGGCCTCGTTAATAAGCACAATATCATGCCAGCGCCGAACATTTGTGTCATTAACAATCGCGCTTTCTTTGTCTTTGGTTCGCTTGTGGCTTTCTACATTCCTATGCTGGTGATGCTCACTTCCTATGCTTTGACAATACCGCTGCTGCGCAAGAAAGCACGCTTTGCCGCTGAGCATCCGGAAAGCGAACTCTTTCGGCGGTGAGTACTGCAATATTTGTATTTCTGTCATGTATACTAATTTTGCTGTTGTATTCGAAAGATACAAAATATTTAATTAATTGGCTTTAATTTCGTCGCTGTCATTGAAAAATTCACTATGTTCTACAACTAAGTGATGCACACCAATCTGGTTTTCTTTAACCGAGAGTAAAATTTTAAAATAAATTTTTATTTGTAATTTTTATGCAAAAAAAAAATATCTGATTTTTATTTTATAAACCCAAAATAACGTTTATTTTTGATTTTTATCTAAATTATCTGTAAATAGCAGTCTAAGCCTAAGTTATATATGCTTCATTATTTATGTACTATGTTGAGAATTTTTTTGTACAAAACTCTAGTGTTTCAACTGATACCGAACAAAAAAATTAAATTTAGATTTATATAACCCTAGAATGGGAGAGTCGAAAAAACTGGTTGGTCGACCCAAGTAAATTAATAATTGTTCCTATAAAAAAAAATATATTATGCTCTTTTCTTTAAGAATTAATCAACATTGTATTTAGTTTCTCATCAATGCCAAATCAAGTTTATCTTAACAAATTCCTCTCTGCTCATTCTTCTTAAGCTTAATTACTACCTTCTTACTATCCATAGATACTGAAAGTATTGGTATTAATAAGTGCTTATACTTGCTCTTCTTCTGCAGTTTGGGTGGTCGCTTTACAATACGACCGCAGCATAGCCAGCAGCAGTTGCAACTACACAACAATAGTAGCTTTCGCAGCAGTAATAATAGCCACACCAGCTACAGCAAGTACTGTGTCAGCGACAACAATCGCAATTTCAGCGCCAATAATCATGGCAGCAATGATGTCGGCAATAGAGACAATGGTGATTATGACAAACAACGGGCGCATGGCTTGCGGCATACAAACAATTCGAATTACACAAATGGCGGCGGCGGGGGCAATGCTGCAGCGTGTGCGGGTGGAGATGGCGGCGGTGGCAGTAGCGGCAATAGCGGCGGTGGTGGTGGCATCTTTGGCGGTACATTCCTAAATTGTCGCACAAGTTTTCGACGCAGCACTATACGTCATTCGTCTTCGTCATCTGTACGCATCAAATCTCCACCGCGTGACGCCAGCCGACTGATGCAATCACAATCAGCGCAACATAGTAGCTATTGGCGTTCGCACGGCAATCCAAACATAATGGATAGGTGAGTGAAAGTCTATTGTTTATATTATTTTGCATTTTTTTTAGTAAACTTAGCTATCCATTTACTAGCCAGAGAATAGCGCACCATTAGTTAACTTCGTAATTCGTGTAATCAGTTGTACTTGCGAAAAATGAAAATATAATTCAATATTATCACTGACTGAAAGCTGTCACATTTCAAATGTTAAATTTAATAACTTTGTTAACCCTCTCAAGGCCAGAAGCTTATAATTAAAAACACCTATGGTTTGAATTGTAAAATGTGATTTATCGAAAGCAAAATAAACAAATTCTGGCATAAAAAAAATTCAATACAAAACATAATTTTCTCCTAAAAATTTTCCTTACTTTCAACAAAAGCTGTTTCTTTCTTAACCATTTCATTCCAAAAATTTTTCATTATTATCGTTATTTTCTAAACTTTTCTAGCCCGCATCCATCGGAAATTTTCTGTAAAACAAAGTACATTATGCATCAATTTGATACTATCGATAGAAACCGATAGAAATATCGATAACAAAATGGATGACGAATTCGATCAAAATTTCGATAGCAAAATCGATAATAATATTGGTAGCAAAATCGATTATAAAATCGATAAAAATATCGAGAACAAACTCGATAAAACCGTTAACAGAATTAATAAGAATATCGATAACAAAATCGATAAATAATCGATAACAAAATCGATAACTATATCGATAGCAAACTCGATAAGAATATTGATAGCAAATCCGATAAAAATATTGATAACAATATCGATAACAAAATCGTTAAAAATATCGATTACAAAACTGGTAACAAAATCGATAAAAATATCGAAAACAAAATCGATGAAAATATCGATTATTATATCGATAAGTTTCGAAAATATTGATAACAAAATCGATAAACATTTCTTTAACAAAATCGATAAAAATATCGATAACAAAACCGATAAAAATGTCGACTATTATATCGATAAATCCCAAGAATCCCGAAAATCTCTAAAATCCCAAAATAGTTCCCAGGTTGAAACTCTGTGTCTCTTTTCTCTATAATTACCTCTATTTTAATCTTTCTTGCTCTCTCTTCATCCTTACTTTTATCGGAATCCTCATCTTCATCGTCTTCTTTATATTTATCTTTGTTTTTACTTTTATTTTTATCATTTTCTTCATCTACATATTCCCCTTCATCTTTGCCCTTACATATATAAGTAAAGTGTTAGAATTTACCTTGGTCTTCATTCTTGCCTTTATCTTTACGCATCTTTGTTTTTGTTTTTATTTTTACCTTTGCCTTTATCCTTTTCTCTATCTATGTACGTACTTTCGTTCTTGTATTGGTTTTTTCTAAGTGTTATTCTTTAACCTTTTATTATAAAATTTTTATTAAATTAATACCATTTGCATGCACTCAAGAAGCACTTGTTTCAGCCCCAACCATTTCCGTTGCACCAATTTTCATTGAATTTGCCTATTTACTCCCAACCAACCGCGGCTAAAGAAGTTTCACTTCAAAAATTCCTGAAAATCTATACACATTTGACGCAAATTATGTAATGGTGCGAAGGGCATGCAAACATTTTGTGTTCATGACAACGATTAAGTACTATACAATTTCAAATCCATTCTTGGTGTAGATATGTGGCAATGTGAGCTTTTCACCAATTTTGGTAAATTTTTGCAGTTATTGACTGCCTGAGGGCTCACTTTGGTGGTTAGTTACACCTTTCATCTGTTTTATAAGTTATTTGCGTTGCCTGACTTTGGTAAAGAATTCTGAGTTTGTATGTATGGCATCACCAATGACTCGGATACCTCAAGGATAAAGAGACGACAACGATTTGTTTCCTCCTTTTTCATCCAGAAGGGATTTAGTTCAATAAATACTATAAATGAATTGAAAATGGAAATATCGAGCATGTTGGCAAATATAGCCATTGTCCAACGATCAGCTTTCCGCTTGCAGCGATAAGTGCCGATTCTCTCTTCCAAATCATCTACTCCTTTTGTTTCATTGTGGTAGTGTGTATATTATTTCAGGTTTCTTTTCAGGAGAATCGCGGGCGTCCTTTGCTGTACTTGCATGCAATGTACTAAGACAAGTTACGTACTTATTATAATGAATGAAAATTTGGTTTATTTTTCATGTCCAAGAGAACAGGTGATGTTTCTTTGCGATTTTTCTTATGGTGTCAACAAAAGTCATCTTTCGCTATTTCAGCCGTTTCGCTAACTCATGTGATGTAACAAAATTATCACACGTCACATCACCATATCACATAAACCATCTGTTAGCTCCAAAACCATGCGCTGACCTTGATTGGAATGTAATCTCGATGGTAATAAAGTACCACGATACCATAGCAAAAATTATTTTTTCAAAACATTTGTCAGAATATTTGATCACATTACTCGCTCAAAATCATGTTTCAACTTGTCAGAAATAGTTCACTAGCAACAACACAAAATCACAAATGTAGTAGTTTCGATACCACATAATAAAATTTACACATCGCACACCTAGATCTAAAGTTCGATCAACTCAAAAAGTAGAAATAAATTGGGCGATATTTTTGCATAAATCAATTTACAGAACTCACATCCAATTAATTGATATATTTTTTCCTTCATGGTTATATACACTAACTTAGAAACTACTGTTATATCTGTTTTTGTATTAATTGCGTTAAATCTGTGCGATCCACAAGCAATTAAATTTCCCTCACTGAATTTTGAGTTAGCTCACTTTAGATCTAGGTATGCGACGTACCCGTAAGCATAGTATACACCCCGCGGCAAGTGACAGCACAACAACATTTTTACTAGTTTTGACTACTTTTCTTATTTTTAAGGTTCATTATTTTTATATAAAATTACTAGCAGACCCGGCGAACTTCGTCCCGCCCAAAATTAATTTTTTGTATTGAAACATTTTGGTACAACATTTTCACCAACAGTTCACGTCCATGATTTTCAGTGACGCGTTTATCTTCTAATATTACGGTTTGGTGGTTGTCGGAAGGCATATTTCCATTACCATCTTAAATAACCTAGCAAAATTGTATATGCATACAAAGATACGAAATAGCTTCAGTACCATTTGAAAGGCGCCACACCCCCCTTATAAAATAGCCACAATTTTTCCTAAGAGTATGGGAGTGATTTCTCATATCTCCATACCATGTTCAAGTACTCTACCATGAACACTTCCAGAGATATGCAGTGTGAAATATTCGGTTTGCATTGGAGGTGCTACGCCCCTTTTTCTTCAAATTTTTCTTCTTTCAAATTTTTCTTCATGACATACCAAGTTCCAGTACTCTACCATGAACACTTGCAGAGATATAAAGTGTGAAAAATTTGGTTTGTATGGGAGGTGCCACGTCCCCTTCACTTAGCGGTATGAAACATACTTTACACCCTATTGTCATACCTACGAAATATACACAAAAAATTTCATTCAAATCGGTTACGCCGTTTCGGAGGAAATCGACCACAAACACCGTGACACGATATTTTTATATATTAGATTTTTCATACAAAAATACCAAAAGATCTAAAAGAAAAAATAGGGAAAATTATTTTAGGATAGGGACACCCTAATCGCCAAATTCCTGTACTCTATCGTGAACACTTCCAGAGGTATGCAGTATGAAAAAATCGGTTGTATGGGAAGTGCCACGCCCCCCTTTTCCAATAACCACAATTTTTTTCCATGAGCATGCGATTGGTTTCATATATCTCCATACCATGTTCGAGCACTCTACCATCAACTCCTCCAGAGATATTCAGTATGAAAAATTCGGTTTGTATGGAAGGTGCCACGCCCCCTTTCCAATAACCACAATTTTTCTCCATGAGTATGCGATTGGTTTGAT
>NW_023458555.1:27678875-27679760 GCF_013731165.1 Rhagoletis pomonella | reverse complement strand
GTTTCCAGATGATGTTGAAAATTTCAGTGAAACGTTGGGCAACGAAGTTCTTTATTTGCACCACCAAAATAATAGATGACACTAGCCTACAAGCGTACCAAATACATATGTACATATATACTATGAACTGATCGCAACAAAACCAAAAAAAATATATATATCTTTATCAAAACTAGTAAAATTTATAATAACAAGAAATACTTTTTTTTTGAAATACGAATTGAAAAGAACTAGTTTTTTTTAGAAATTTTTTATAGATAAAAACTGATCAAAAAAATTACAAAAACAGTATTTTAAGAAAAAAATAGGGTACGGTTTAGTAAGTGGCCCACCTATTTCGGGGTATTGCGTCCAAAGGGGTGACCCGATCCAAAAAAAAATTGCACACACTTGTAGCCAAGGGTCTACCCATTACTTTAACATCCACTATTGTAATTTTTGGTCACTAATTTATTTACAAATTGGGTTTGAAATATGCCCTTTTTTGTAAAATTCGGAAAATAGCTCACATTTATCACTCCTATTTTCCTTAAAGCAGCCACTTCACTAATGCATTTTTATATTCCCCTTCACTTTAAACTTTATTCGACTTGTTACAACTTTCTTTATTACTTTAATTTTAATCTATCAATCACAATTTATTAAATAAAAACATCTTCAAAACCACGCGTTTGCCTTTGGTTGCATATGCACATTAAATGGTGGCGTTTAGCTGTCAAACTGCTAAATATACAAGAAGGATGAGAGACAAAAGAAAATATGATATAACCCAGTCAGCATTAAAAATATAAACCTTTCCATGGAAAATATGTATTTACTGTCCCTGTGGCTCCTTTCGCTGAGGGTTATAATCCCTAAGTGCGGCCGAAGGCCGCCTACGCAGAA
>NW_023458555.1:27678714-27678865 GCF_013731165.1 Rhagoletis pomonella | reverse complement strand
AAAGGTGTTCTCTGCAAAAGGTGTTCAACCCCCTTTCTTTGGCAACACAGAAGAGAATTCTACGTAGTGAGGGTTATAATCCCTAAGTGCGGCCGAACATTTCTATCTGTCGCTTTTTTCTTAATTTCACAATATTGTTAGTTAATTTTTT
>NW_023458555.1:27659280-27678704 GCF_013731165.1 Rhagoletis pomonella | reverse complement strand
ATATTCCACTTGAAACTGCTCAGTTTGCCTCGGAAAATTACGTTTTTACCCCATTTTCAAACGGTTCCCTAGGGGTCTGTGGGAGGTCCCCAAGGGGGGGTGGGGCTTTTCGTAAAGTGGCGACTGTCCCCTTTCGAATGAGGGGGGTTTGGGGGCCCCGCCCCCTCCCCCTCCACCCCCCACCCCAAAAACGGTGGGCCAATAACTAAACATTTCCCAAAAAATATTCACCCAAATTAGAAAATATTTCCCGAACATTAGAAACAACAGAGTTTTGAGTTTTTGAGTTTTTTTTAAGAAAAATTTAAAAATCATTAAACAAGAAAAAAATCGCTGAATAAAACCGAGCTTCACTGTTGAACAAAAATATTATACACTAGAAACGAAATTTTTTTGTATACAATTTTTAACAGAAAACAATATTTTTGAGAATAAAACTAACAAAAAAATATTGTTTTTTTTTCTGATACACCGTTCAGGGAAACAAATTATCAAAAACCAACGCGATTTTTTGGCAACTTAAAACTTGCATTTTTTAATTCCAGAATTTAATAGGCTATACAACTGCATACCAAAAATTATTCCAGAAATTAAAATTAGAATGCATGAAATTGGGATGAAAAATCTGTGGAATTTTTATAATTTTTGTACAAAGTCAAAAATTTCGATTTTTATGTATGTATTTGTTATAATTTATATAAAAATAATGAATCTTAAAAAATCAAAAGAAAGGTAGTCAAAACTGGTAAAAATGTTGATGTGCTATCATTGTCGCGGGGTGGATACTTTGATTACGAATATATCGCTCACCTACATAGATCTAAAGTGAACTAACTCAAAATTCAGTGAGGGAAATTTAACTGCTTGTGGATCGTACAGATTCAACGCAATTAATAAAAAAAACAGGTATGACAGTAGTTTTTTAGTTAGTGTATATAACCATGAAGAAAAAAATATATATAAATTAATTGGATGTGAGTTCTATAAATTGATTTATTTATGCAAAAAAAATCGCGAAATTTTTATTTTTTTTAGTTGATCGCACCTTAGGTCTACGTGTGTTGTTGGACAATGGCTATATTTGCCAAAATGATCGATGTTTCCATTTTCAATTCATTTATAGTATTTATTGAACTAAATCCCTCGTGGATGAAAAAGGATAGAAAAAATCGTTGTCGTCTCTTTATCCTTGAGGTATCTGAGTCATTGGTGATGCCATACATACAAACTCGGAATTCTTTACCAAAGTCAGGCAACGCAAATAACTTATTAAACAGCTGAAAGGTGTAACTAACCACCAAAGTGAGCCCTCAGGCAGTCAATTACTGTAAAAATTGCCAAAATCGGTGAAAAGATCACATTGCCACATATCAACACCAAGAATGGATTTGAAATTGTATAGTAATCGTTGTCACGAACACAAAATGTTTCCATGTCCTTCACACCATTACATAATTTCCGACAAATGCGTATAGATTTTTCATGAACTTTTTTCTTATTATCCGAAAATGAATGAACGTTGGCCATTAATAAAAGAGTAAAAAAAAGTCCCAACAATTCATCGAGTAGCAGGGCCTTTTCTATACACATATGTATCAAATTGATGCACAATGTACTTTATGTTACATAAAATTTCCGATGGATGAGGGCTAGAAAAGTTTAGAAAATAATAACAATAACGAACAATTTTTGGAATAAAAAGGTTAAGAAAGAAACAGTTTTTGTTGAAAGTAAGGGCAATTTTTAGGAGAAAATTATGTTGTTTTGTATTGAATTCTTTTTATTGTCAGAATTTGTTTATTTTGCCCTCGATGAATCACATTTTATAATTCAAACCATGTATCTTTAATTATAGGCTTCTGGTCTTGAGAGGGTTAACACAGTTATTAAATACAACATTTGAAATGTGACAGCTTTCAGTCAGTGATAATATAGAATCATATACTTATTACGAAGTTAACTAATGGTGCGCTATTTTCTGGCTAGTAAATGAGTAGCCAAGTTAATTAAACAAAACGCAAAAGAATATAAACAATAGACTTTTACTCACCTATCCATTATGTTTGGATTGCCGTGCGACCGCCAATAGCTACTATGTTGCGCTGATTGTGATTGCATCAGTCGGCTGGCGTCACGCGGTGGAGATTTGATGCGTACAGATGACGAAGATGAATGACGTATAGTGCTGCGTCGAAAACTTGTGCGACAATTGAGAAATGTGCCACCAAAGATGCCACCACCGCCGCTATTGCCGCTACTGCCACCGCCGCCATTTCCACCCGCACACGCTGCAGCATTGCCACCGCCGCCGCCATTTGTGTAATTCGAATTGTTTGTATGCCGCAAGCCATGCGCCCGTTGTTTGTCATAATCACCATTGTCTCTATTGCCGACATCATTGCTGCCATGATTATTGGCGCTGAAATTGCGATTGTTGTCGCTGACACAGTACTTGCTGTAGCTGGTGTGGCTATTATTACTGCTGCGAAAGCTACTATTGTTGTGTAGTTGCAACTGCTGCTGGCTATGTTGCGGTCGTATTGTAAAGCGACCACCCAAACTGCAGAAGAAGAGCAAGTATAAGCACTTATTAATACCAATACTTTCAGTATCTATGGATAGTAAGAAGGTAGTAGTTAAGCTTAAGAAGAATGAGCAGAGAGGAATTTGTTAAGATAAACTTGATTTGGCATTGATGAGAAACTAAATAGAATGTTGCTTAATTCTTGAAGAAAAGAGCATAATATATTTTTTTTTTATAGGAAAAATTATTAATTTACTTGTGTAGACCAACCAGTTTTTTCGACTCTCCCATTCTAGGGTTATATAAATCTAAATTAAATTTTTTTGTTCGGTGTCAGTTGAAACAATAGAGTTTTGTACAACAAAATTCTCAATATAGTACATAAATAATGAAGCATATATAACTTAGGCTTAGACTGCTATTTACAGATAATTTAGATAAAAATCAAAAATAAACGTTATTTTGGGTTTATAAAATAAAACTCAATTTTTTTTTTGCATAACAATTACAAATAAAAATTTATTTTAAAATTTTACTCTCGGTTAAAGAAAACCAGATTGGTGTGCATCACTTAGTTGTAGTACATAGTGAATTTTTCAATGACAGCGACAAAATTAAAGCCAATTAATTAAATATGTTGTATCTTTCGAATACAACAGCAAAATTAGCACATATATTACAGAGATACAAATATTGCAGTACTCACCGCCGAAAGAGTTCGCTTTCCGGATGCTCAGCGGCAAAGCGTGCTTTCTTGCGCAGCAGCGGTATTGTCAAAGCATAGGAAGTGAGCATCACCAGCATAGGAATGTAGAAAGCCACAAGCGAACCAAAGACAAAGAAAGCGCGATTGTTAATGACACAAATGTTCGGCGCTGGCATAATATTGTGCTTATTAACGAGGCCTGAGAAAAAGAGGAAGAGAAAAAAAGAAATTGTTAGTAAAGTAGATACATTTGTTAAATAAATACGAGCAGTTTTCTTAACAAAAGATAATTAAAACAAAACCACAAGTAAACAAAATAAAACCAGTTAAGGGCATCGTATATTTTTGAACTCACCCAAAACTGTAATCGAGCTCGACACCATCATGGCCATCACCCAAACGATGGCGATTTTTATGCCAGCTAGCCGTTTAGTTGAGCGGTGTCGCGATCCCAGCGGATTTCGTATGCCCAAGTAACGACCAAGGCTGATGAAGCACATATGCAGTATACTCGACGAACAGGCCAGCACATCACAGGTTACATAAATGTTGCACCACACGAAGCCGAGCGGCCAGTAACCTTGAAAGAATACAAATAAATACTTACTTAGATACAATTGAGTTACAAGAGGCAACGAAAAAATATTTATGTAATGTAAACTACCATCGAGAAAGGCAACATTTGATATGGAAATGAAAAGGGCTGAAAAGAATATGGCTAAGTAAATGAGTAAAAATCAGTGCTGCAAAATGAGACAACGAAAAAAAAAAAACAAAATGCAGCAGCACGGTTGAGGAGCGAGTGTTAAGTGGAAAATAAATTGACTCGAAATAAGGTCAATGGGTTGTATTTATATACATACATAGTTGCTCTACTGTGGGTTTTGGCCAACTGCGATGAATTAATGAATTTCCAGCCTCAACTGAAATGCACACTTGGTCGCTGAGGTCAACTATATGGTTCAAGGCAATGCTAAAGCGATCGGGAAATGTCTAAATAGAAATAAACCAGATTGGGGGGGGGGGGGGGGGGGGGGCAAGAGGATGGAAGTGAAAGCCACTACTCACCAAACCACAAACAATCTTACCCCAACTTTTAGTTAGTCGACTTAATTGAAAATGAAATGAAAATGGAATTGTTTATTGCGGTCGAATGGGTGAGCAAATGTAGTGCTGTTTGCAAATGCGCGTTGCGTTGGTTGTTTTTCTCACTTTGAGATACATGGCTACATTGGCTGTGAACATACGTACAAAAAAAATAAATAAAAATAAAATTAAGGAACGGCACATATACATACATAAGGATGGATAAATTACTTGCGCGAAATGTAACAGTAACCCACATGGAATATTCTTTCATTTTCTCATATTATTTAAATGCACATTGCGCAACAGGGCGTATGAGTAATTTGGAAATGGATTTTAAGAGAATACGAAAATAATAGGGATGTTAATCCCGGGATCCCGTCCTTTTTTAAGTGCTGAAAATCATGGAATTATTTGCCAAGAATGCCGGGATTTTCGGGATCTATAATTTGCAATGGTGGCAATAATAGAAATGCCTTATGTTGACCAGTTTTTTCTATATTTCTTTTGGTTATTTAATATTAAATATTTTTTTATAAATGTCTAGCTAATTATACATACACATAATACCGTGCTACAGGAAATTTTCTAAACACAAACAAATCAATATATTCGCGAAGCCATGCGTCAAATATGTGCAGTAAAATTGCGTTTTTAGTTTTTCTATCTGACGTCATATTGAAAATTGAGTAATATGATTAATTCAGAAAATGCTTTAAAAAAATTTAGTGCAATGAAAATTCTGTAGAGAAAGAACAGACCAAAATTTTTTGGTGCATGAGGTATTAGAAATGTGTTTAAGAATTGTTGCAATATTTATTTTGAAAAAAATTAATTTTGAGAATTAATATAAATTCGACAACGTTCTTGAATATTGTCCTTCTAACTTTATTAGCTTAAAAAGTGAAATTGATTAAAGGGGCATTTTCAATATCTATTCGTTCTTGTGAATCCGAAAAATTTTAATTTTTTTAAATCCTACAGATTTTTTTGATATCAACCAATTTTTGTTCTACATTGCACTGAATTTTTTAAATAATTTTTATAATTTATCATGTCTTTGAAATTATAAAGTGATAACAAAAAAAATCTAAAACTAAAAACGCAGTTTTACTATATTTGGCCCATATTGTCGTGATTATATTGATTGCTTGGTGTGTTTTGAATTTTTTTTTGACTCAACCTCTTTCAATATTTTTACTCAGCATTTTTAGAAAATTTCTAGGTAAGCAATTTTATAAGTATAGCCCATTAAATTATGGCAGGATAAAAGGCAAGTTTCAAGTGACTAAAAGTAACGTTAATTTCTTATAATTTTTTTTGCTGGCGGTGCCACGCATTTTCTTCCATACAAAGTATATTCGACAATTTATTTATATGGAAGAAAATACCCAGCATAGTTTAGAAAATTCCCAAAAATCTACGGTATTTTGTAACTGTATGAAACTTGCATCCTACTTTAATTTAATGCGCTATAAAACTGCGAACCTGAAAATTTTCTAAAAATGCTGGGTAAAAAGTTTGAAATTTTGGCAAATTTTTTTTTTTAATGTTTATAAATTTTGTACAAAATTGAAATACGCATTTAAACCCAGTTAGTTATATGTAAAATGAGGTAGACTTTTATAAAAAAAAAATGCCAAATTTTGAGTTGTGATTCTTCTGTGACACCATTTCCGTGTGAAATTTCCATTGAATTTGCCAATTTACTCCCAACCAACCAACCGCCGCTGAAGAAGTTTCACTTAAAAAAAAAAAATTATATGTTATCTAATGACTAATAAACACACGAATTCGTCCTTCTAATTTTATTAGCTTAATAAACAAAAATCCTATACGTCTTTGTGAACCAAAAAAAAAAAATTAATTTTTGTATTTTTCCTAAACTTTCTCTTTCACTTGGCACTCAAAATTAAATAAAAATTTTCTTGGTTTTTATCGCACGGTGTTATTATAGTTTAACTCACCAACCGCATTATAAAACAAGTTCGTATTGAACGAATAATGTTTGATTGGTTTAAAGTCCTATGGGCTGGCCACTCATATCATTCCATGCGAATCATTACTTGTGCTCATGTTTCAGTTTTATTCACTCTTTAAAATATAGCTACACACATAACGTTGTTGGACTTAACTACGCTTTTGAGTGTTAAGTTAGGATTTTAGTGAAATGTGTGTAGCAGAGACAAATCAAAGGGATACCTATCTACTCCGTATGGTTTTGTAAGTTATGTGGGTTAACAAAAGTCCACGTGGATTTCATCGAATTGAGTGTCAGCAATTAATCTACATCATATCCTTTGGCAAAGGTTAAATGGCATTTATAGCAGCTAAAGAAATTCGAAGTGAATATGTATTTGTACGAAATTAGCCATCAAGTGTGAATGTATGTTTACAACTTGATCCAAAAATGATTTTTCCATTGTTTAACACAAAAGGGTTAAGTTGTATATTCACAAGAAGGATTAATGTTTCAGTTGTGCATATTACTAAAAGGATATTAGATTTCGGGCTTACATGTAAGTATGCTTAAACCAATATTGTGTGTACATACATATGATTGAAGAGATGCATGTAGCTTGTAAAGACAGGTTTGCTGCCTTGTAAATTAAAAGGCAATATATGCTCTCGCCATATGTATGTACATTAGGGTGGATCGCTGTCTATACAAAAAAAAAAAAAATATTACATTCTAAGCATCGTTTTCTTTTTTTTCGATAAACAATAATAGTTGATTTTGGATTAGTAATTTGTCGGTAAAATTTAATCGTAATTTTCTATTTATTTTGTTTTTGTCAAAAATGATCGTTATTTTGGATTTAATATTTTTCGATGATTCTTAGTCGTTTTGAGGGAGACTGCGTTTTTATGACCGATTTTAAACTTTTGTGATCTAAAAAATTTACACTATGATTGAAAAAATAAAAACCTAAAATAACGATCGAGATTGATCGAAAAACTCAAATCCAAAAATGAAGATTATTATTGATCGGAAAAACAAAAATCATAAAATAACGTTTAAATTCGATGGGAAAAATAGAAATCCAATTCAACTTTTATAAATTATGATTTTTACTAAAACGATAACAACCGTTACGGTCCCTGATTCTAACACTTCCGCCAAGATATTTCAGAAAATAATTATGTTTTACGTAAGCTGCAGCCATTCGAAAACACTTCCAAAATCGAGTTTTTTTTATGAATAAAAGTAATTTTTTAAATAATTTTTTTTCTTAAAAATCACCTCTGACGAAAAAATTTCAAGTTTAAAAGGTTTTTATAAAAATGTTTTAAAAATTTATCAGCGGAATCAAAATAATGAGATTTTTGGAGATATTTTCGGAGATCCAGCTAACGCAAATCTTAATTATTTTCTGAGATTTTTTGGCAAAGGCCTTAAAGTATAATAAAATAATAAAAAAATAAAAATGTTAACAAGCCACAATAACATTGACAAATATAATAAGTTACATTTTTGCCGTGAAAAACCCGCATTTTTTTTGGTGGTGCACCCTAATGTACATATGTTAATGTATGTATGCATGAGAAATGAAAGACAAGCAAGTAGATTTTCGTTAGGTGTAGATTAAGGAATTCGATAGGGTTTATGCAAAACCATACGGTCAGTTAAATTTGCGGCTGTGTGGTATTGTGTTCAGGGACATATGTGTGTATGTTAAAAATTTTTGCACAAGGAACATATGTTTTACTTCAATTATGAATGAATGTGTTCCCACGACAACTATTAATTCAACTTAAAATTGTTTGGGTAGGAACTGTGGCCAATGGCAGCATTCAAATTGCATATCTGCGCGGTTGAAGAGCCTCTTTGCGACTAGTAGCGTTTTAGTTTTTGTCGCTTAGAAAACGGACTTTTTTAGGGGGTGCTTCAACCGGCATGGATTGAAATTCCAAAATATTATTACTCTAGTAAGCTCTTCCATTTCATGTTTGAGAAGTGAAGTGAAAAACATTTAATATTTATGTATATCCTAATACTAGTGAACTCGTATGGCGTTAAAACGCCTAAAATAGAGTTTCATAAACTTAAAAATATTCCAATGGTAGTTAGAGTTATAAGAGATCCCATTGCCATATTTCATCAAAAATCATCATTGAAATGTTATTTTTAAACACGTATCAGCTCTCCAAATATTCGAATGGTTTAAACTAAAGATTTCTTAACATTATTTCGTTTGACTACGGTATTTTTGAATTTCATATACTTTTTGAATTAATTAATTGAAACAGGTGGCAGCCCTCTTCGAAAGTATTTTCAATCTTAATCACTGTTAACCCTTCGCCGGACACTCAGATACATCTTTTAATTAACTGATGATTTAAGTGGAATTTCAATTTTCAAACATGTGGCAACTCCGTTAAATACAGTTCAGAAATAAAAAAACTTCAAACCCCCTTCGATTGATACCCATATTTTAATAACTAATTTAACTTATAAAATAATTGGAATTTAACTTTTAAAAAAGGTGGCAACCCCATTCTAACAGCTCAAAAATATATTTAGCGTTTAAACTAAAGATTTCTTAAAACTCCTTCGTTAGACATCCATATTTTGATATTATCGTATTGTGAATAAGTGAACTAAATTCGACTTTTCAAACAGGTGGCAACCGTCTTTAAAATATTTTAAAACTGGTACTTTCGCAAACCCCTTTCGTGTGTCACGCATGTGGTGATACATATTTCTCTTACCTAATATGATTTTTTTTTAAAAGGTGGAAACCCTCCGATAGTTCAGCTAGGAAACAAAGCTTATCAAAAGCATTTTGAATAATTCGAATATAGTTTTTTAAAAGGTGGCAACTCTTTTCGAAAAACTAGAACCAGTTTGCACACTACAGTGCTTTAATTTGGCATCTCATCTTTGAAAATTGGAAGAACGGTATAGATCTTTTATCCAGAACAAAAAAAAACCGTTGCGTATTATACTATGTATATATAGATATCCTAATATTTGTCCAACAGGTTTTTACTTTAACTTCAGACTTATTTACGTGTGTCATATAAGTGAACACTTATAAATTAGGAATTTGTTCTTGTGAAGTATAGCGAAATGACTAAGCACACTGACTGACTTGGCAGCTTTGGGTTTTCACGGTAAACTTGACAGCTTTTTGCTTTTGGTTTAGTGAGTAAAATTAATGACACATTCTGTAAGAAAAATGTGTCGAATACAGAAGAAAACACAGAGTAAAAACAGTAAATAGTCATACATACATATGTGTGAATGGAAAGTACCGTATAAAACGAATACTTTATCGTCCTGAATTTTTTTGGGTTGCGAACTCATTTCTGTGCTTATAGTATTATGTATACATGTAAATAGGCACACTTATGGCGCACAACCGTAAATAGCTTAATTAGCACTTAAGTGCGATACCGTATATACCACAACAATATAGCAACTGCTGTGTCAAGCAGATATACTAAATAAGTATGGATGTATACCTGTGTATACCCTGCAGGGAAAGCTGTTAGTTCTGAACTAGAATGCTACCAGTTTGCGTTTCAATGTTAGCGACTGGTATTTTTTAACACGGCGGTGTCATTGGAGATGCCATTTGTCCGCTGCTGCATCAACACCCTACCAGTAGAAATACTATTTAGTAGCATAAAACCAGTTAACGGGTTAGACTACCAATTCATCCCCCGTCAAAAGCAAAATGGCATACATTTTGATCGCGGCGCTGCAACAGTGGCAATGGCCGACAGGGCAAAGCTCAGGCGCGCCATTTGAGAGATCCGAGTTCGAATCTCCGAGAGAGTATTTTTTTAGTTTAACTTTGTAATTTAATCGGCAGTCATTACTGGACGCCACAGCCAAAATTTTAGAGGAAAGCAATTAACCGCATTTTAGTCGAAATGGTAGGCCGTCGCTTTAGCACATACTAGTTAATGAACTAGTATTATTATTGGTTTGTATGGCAGTTCACTGCAGGGAACTGGTATAATTAAAGTACATGACGAACTGGTATGACTTCTATCCTTAAATAATAGTTCATGAACTGAATTTTTTGTGCATACTAGTTCAGCTTTTCACTGCAGGGTATGTAGGTATATGTACATATGTACATCCAGTTATTTGTGTGCGCTTGATGAATGAGTGTCTACGCTATGCCAGTTAAGTATGTAGCTAAGTGTATGGCCGTAATTATGTACATACTTATACTCGTATAAGTACATTAAAGTGGTCCTGGGAAAGCAATTATTGTAGCTGCTGGCTACTGCACATTGGCGTTTATTTATTTTTGGCCCATTGGGATACGGTAATTACTTGGTGGTTATAAGAAATACAATTTTAAATACAATGTTGTTGGTGAATTTTTGCAGCAAATTTACATTCAAAATGATGAGTATTTAAGATTTATGCGATTTCCTCTTGGTAGGAGCAAACAAATATTTTAATGAATATTTTTATGGATGCAACATGGTTAAAAAAAAAAAAAATCCTCGAACATTATTAGACCGTACCGAGAAAAATCTTTGCCTTGCACCCGTAAGTCCAAAGTATTTTTACAAGACAATTTCGAAAAAGCGAACCCTTTTTGTTTTGGTTAAACGCATTGTTTTCATTTTTCGTCATATCTTCGGCATTTACAGCCGGATCTTAAAGTATGATATTTCGATGTTCTAATCTCTCTGCCGTTCCAGTACACTTACCCCGCAGATCTCAGTTGTTTACACTAAAGTTCGTAAAAAATCACTAAGCTTTTGCTAAAAAGTTTTTTTTCGACCATAAGTAGGGCTGCCTTTTGAAATTTTTCCATCAAATGTTCACCATTTATACAGAGTCGGATCTTAAAGTATAAAAAATTTATGTTCTTGTCTCTATGAGACAATGTTGAAATGTCCATTGACCTCAAGTACTCCGTCAGGTTCTAACACCCTAACCTGACACCCTAATTTCAGTCTATTAGAGCGCTACAAAACTCATTAAACCTATAAACTAACTATTGAAAACAGGGACCGTAACGGTTATAAGTTTTATTATAAAAATCACTTTTTAATCGTTATTAACTGAGTTTTATTTTTTGCTCGGAAAATAACCGTTACGTTTTAAGTTTTATTTTTTGCTCGGAAAATAATACGCAAAAATTAAGTTTAATTTTCTGAGCAAAAAATAAAACTCAAAAAATAACGATTATTTTCCGAGCACAAAATAAAACTTAAAACGTAATCATTATTTTCCGAGCAAAAAATAAAACTTAAAACGTAACCATTATTTTCCGAGCAAAAAATAAAATTTTCAAACGTAACGATTATTTTCCAAGCAAAAAATAAAACTCAAAACATAACGATTATTTTCTGAGTAAAAAATAAAACTCAAAATATAATGATTAAACTTGATTTTTATAAGTAAAAATTAAAAAATAAAAATCAGTGCCGCTGAAGGTACTCCGAGTAATAAGAAATATATTGGTTTACTCCTTATGCACGTAGCATTTGTCTTTCCGCGTGATATCAAAGGATAATCGTTATTTGCGGTCCCTGATTGAACACAATTTATTTATTGCCGAATGAAGTTGAGCCCAAAAAAATAAAAAGACGACGACCCCTAAAATTTGTTTCCAAATTGCTTTGCGAAAATGCTCTATATTCAATGATGTACGACGAACGTTTTTTGTTTGCTTGTATGGTGGTACTCTCTAATGTACATATTATGTCAAAATTAAACAATAAAGAAATATTCCATTTGATGGCCTTGCTACTGGGAAGTTAAATGACAAAAGTTGCAAGAAAGTTTTAACCTTAAAAAATGCCCCGTGGAAAGATTTTTAAATTCTCTTATTCTTAGGACTTAATAAGTCAATGAGAGGGAAGACCAGTTCGTTTGTATGTATTCATATAAAAAAAAATATTTATTGGACAAAAAAAGTAGTGGGTAGGCGCTGTGGCCTATAGTAATCATCAGTTACCACCTCTGCATGATTATAAGCCACGCAGACTCCGCAAAAAAAATTCCGGAAGCATTGTGCGGAGCATGAATCGGACTAAGCTGAGCATACTTAGAATTTTAGTCAAATCATAACTTAAGAAAGTTTTATTATATGACAATTGAGAAGTGCATATGTAACAATTTCAAAAATTCCCATAACACAATTCTTACACATGCAGCAGTGCATAAAAAGCATTTAGGCGCTTGATGTTATAGTCGCGCCTAAACAAAGGCAATGGATTCAGTTTTAGTAAATGCCCAAATTTGTCATTAAAACTGTTTCCATTTCAATGGCTAGTAGAAATACGGCTTAAGGTTGGGCCGAATGCCTTGTTGGATATTTTTGTACAACAACTTCATTCTGCCCATTATCTGCATAAATTCCTTAACCTGAGATTTTTTTCTTACTAAGTAAATTAATCGGCTTAGTATGGTAAAATTCAACTGAATCGATGACCTTTGATGTTAGAGTGGCGTGCTGTACTGGGCTCGGCCAAAATCGCTTAGGCGGTTACAGCGCCAGTAACGAAGAAAAGTTACTCATACGCAATGGCAAGCGAGTAATGAAGCTAATGCCTTTGGCGTTAATTTTTTTATACCCGAGCGCACTTGTGCACAAGGGTATATTAATTTTGTTCACATAACGGTTGTTTGTAACAGCCAAAACGAATCGAGATAGATATAGACAAATGTATACATAAATGATCAGGATGAAAAAAAGAAATTGATTAAGCCATGTCTGTCTGTCCGTCCGTCTGTCCGTCTGTCCGTGTACACGATAACTCGAGCAAAAATTGAGATATCTCAACGAAATTTGGTAAGTAGGTTTCCCTTAATCCAAGGTAGGTTGGTATTGAAAATGGGCGAAATCGGACCTTAACCACGCCCACTTCCCATATAACGGTAATTTCCAGAAATACAAAAACTGCGATATTTTAGTAACTACTGAAGATAATTCACTCAAAATTGATATTTACAATAATTTTTAGACAAAAAATAAGAATATTATAAATTTTTGGAAAATGGGCGTAGCCACGCCCACTTATGGTTACATGTGTATATCTTGGTAACCGCTGCACCAATTTCTTCCAAACTTGGCACAGTTGTTGGCCTTCGCACAACATACCAAACGGCGGAAAATTTTTATAATCGCTCAATAACCACGCCTACTTCCCATATAACGGTAATTTTCAGAAATACGAAAACTGCGATATTTTAGTAACTACTGGAGATTATTCACTCAAAATTGATATTTGCAATAATTTTTAGACGAAAAATAAGAATATTATAAATTTTTGGAAAATGGGCGTAGCCACGCCCACTTATGGTTACATGTGTATATCGTGGTAACCGCTGCACCAATTTCTTCCAAACTTTGCACAGTTGTTGGCCCTGGCACAGCATAAAAAATCGCCGAAACTTTTTAAAATCGGACAATAACCACGCCCACATCCCATATAACGGTAATTTAGAGAAATACAAAATCTTCGATAAATCAGTAAATATTGAAGCTAATTTATTCAAAATTGATTCTTTACCAAGAAATACGATTATGGTAAAACTTTGGAAAATGGGCGTGGCACCGCCCACTTATGATCTCATATAAGTATATCGGTAACCGTTCTACCAATTTGTACCAAACTCGGTATGGTGATTGTACTTGCCACGTGTAAGCAAATCGTTGAAAATTATTGAAATCGGACTAAAATAACGGCCGATTCTCATATAACGGTAAATTTAAGAAATGCTTGAAACTTCAATATTTCGAAATTGAAGGACGCTAATTTACTCAAAATTGATACACCTCGGCTTACCATCTAGCGGTAGGTTTCGGAAGGGTGAAAAAACATATATTTAATACTTGCGCCGGGTATTTAATGTTCGGCTCCGCCCGAACTTAGACTTTCTTACTTGTCAATATTGAATTTTGTAACAGAAGTTTTCTAATACTTCACACAAATTAAATATAAAAAGTGCCCATCGATCTCAAGTCTGCTAAAAAATGTTTCCAAGGTCGTGGGGAACATACACAGATTTCTTGCATTTTTCTCGCCATTAGTAGAAAAATAAATAAGATGTATTAATTACTCAGTCCAGTCCAGATTTTAAAACCGATTCTCAGAAGGCTGATCTCGCCATAGTTGTCGTATAAACTGGTTTCGCCATTCATTTGAGTTAAACATGACGCAAGTACATTATCCGAAAGAAACGTTTTGGCTAAGCTTTTAAACGTTTGGCCAACACATGAAATTCACTTTTATGCTCAGGTTTGCCAAAATATACATATTTCTTTTACTTAATCCTCTTTGCTTTTGGCATAGCTTTACTTATGTACAATCTTTGTCGCCAACTACTTCAAATTCATCTTCTGGCCTTGAAGTCGTTATCCATCAATTATCTTGCACTAAGTAACATTATTAAATTTTTGCATCAATTATTTTTATACCCTCATATATTTCACTGCTATCCATTCCTTTAAAATTAAGTTCAATTGGAAATTTAGCTATCAATTTCTCCGCGAAGCAAATCGATACCCATGTCTTTACATTTATCGCAGATGTATATTTATCATTCGTTAGCAGAGCCAAAAGAAATTTGCTATATATGTAAGGGACATTTTGTGATTTTCGTTGGACGTTCGTTATGGCTAGCAAGGAGATACACTAGTCACATATTTCTACACACTCAGCTATAAATGAATGAGTAATGTAGCCTTTATAAAGTCCTTCGAATTTTGGTTGACCACCGCTTTGCAATTGAGTAGCATATTGGTATATTGGTTTGAAAAATGTTTAAGTTTTTTATTTCATTCTCTTTTTTATGACTTTTCTATTTCTTGTGTTTTATATTTTCTTTTTTATCAAGCTGCTTTTATGATTTATAGTTAGTTCTGGTGAGTAAAATGTTATCTATAAGTGTCCTAGTTGATTGTGACTCGAACTAATAAATTATGCGAAGTAGTTTGTCAGCGTTAAAAAGTTGAGAGATACATTTTATTGTTGCTTTAAAATTATTGTATAAAAAGGAAGGAAGAAAAATTAACGTGCAATCTTTTTAAAGGAAATATGCTTTGGAACAATTTTTAGTATCCCAAAAAATTGGTGTGCAAATAGTTTTAGCGGCCGCTGCACAGTGGTCAATAAATGGAATTTAATGTTCATAATTCACTGGAGCCTTCATTTCTCAACTAATTTGATTATTTTTTTTTTAATGAAAGCTAATACTATTTTCAAGTGACTAGTTAAGCCCAATTTTTGATTTTTTATTTGTTTATATTCAATTTTTTAGTGCAAAGTGCAGAAAAAGTGCCAATTTTGAAGAATATCGATTCTCCTGTTCCAGCTAATAAAAGTTACATAATAAAAACTAGTTTAGAACAATTGTAGGGTTCTCCCAAAACGAAAAAAATAAAAAGCAATAATTTTAAATGTTAGAAAAAAATTTTCACCAAAAGTAATTTTTTTGTTTTTTGGTTTTTATAAAAATTTTGGGAATGGAGTTTTATAGATCATTCAATTTTAGTACAATAAAGTGCAAGTTGCAAGTCGCTAAGAGTTCGCGTTGACCTCGGATTGAAGTTGATTACAACACATTTATATGTCAGGGGAGCAATTAGCTAAAATCAAATCACATCATTGCGCCCTTGATGGTCAATCAGGAGCAATAATATTTACTGTGATAAATAAATATTGTTTTCTATTTCCGTTTGTTTGCTTCATAAGCTTTATTTTCTCCTTCCAATTTGGTGAGCAATCAAAATATTTATTTAATGATGCAATGATGATAGGGCGAATTGCATTATAATTGAATTTTTATTGGACGCTATCACAATCGAATTGAATTTTGATTACATTTTACATGATTTGATTTGATTTCGATTGGCAAGATGCCCTGCGGAATAAGTATGATGTGGAAGGGTAGCCGCAAACAGATGTATGAAGTGCTTACATACATACATACCACTAAAAGTTAAACGAACGAGCATACGTGTATATAAACTCATATGAACGTATGTATATATATGTATGTAGTACCAACTAGCACTAAATAGTCGTTACGATTCAATTTGGCAGAGGTTTGATTTTATTTTGTGAACAAACTAACCAACAGTGCAAACAAATGATTGTATGTAGAGATGTTATATTCATACATGCCGAGGCAAGTAAGTGCGTTCATGTGTACATATTAAAAAGTGCAAACTATAAGTAAACAAACAAGCACACGAAAAGCACAAATAGTGGCCAAAAAGTTAGCAGCGGTGGTACACTAGAGACAGCATAGCAATTTCCTATATCAGCGTAGCACCACGCCACATTTTATTTCCGTTTTCCTTTGCATACGTAAGTGTGTATATAATCGTATATGTAAACATATGTATATACATACATATGTATTCGTGTGTTGTGCAAACGTGAACAAAGCCGCGCTTTTTTTTTGGGTTATTTCAATTTGGCCTATAGCCAATGCACAGCCAAAAAAAAAAAAAAGATTTCCTGAAAACACATACACATAAGATTTGTGTAGCTTTGTGTCTGTGCTGAGCTCTGCTGCACAGTCGATTAAGCCATGCCTGTTTATTCATATACACGATAACTCGAGAAAAAAATTCGCCATCTCAACAATGATGTACAGAAATGGCCGAAATCGTACACCAAGAAAAAAAGTAACATAATTTTTTGGGGTTTTCACGTTAGCGATTTGAACATAGTGATTTTGAACATATAAAGTATTTTTTAAACATCATAGACGTAGAGGTTATGCCCAAAAAGTTCATTTTACTTCAGATCGATTGAAATTTTTTTTAAGTAGAGAAATTTTTAGTTTTCACATTTGAAGAAATCTTTGTTCTTCATTCGCTGGCAACAACAATACAAAATGGGTGAGAATCATTGGCCTACAGAAATTCTATGTAGGCTAAAGAGGCGAAATTTCCTTAAATGCCGAATAGTTCTATTTGTCCATATTCTGGAGACCTATTGATTCTGCCAATTCGCTGTAAAGTAAATCACGCAATGGTTCTGGTAAATGAGCCAACGAAGGTATTTAGGAATTGACCTACACAACACAATCTTGGTGTTTTTGAATCAGACTTTGACGCATTATTATATTGACAAACCACATCCATGAGATGAGATTGGCAGGCATCCTTGAATTCATTTTCTATATGTATACTGTAAATAAAATTCTATCAAAATTTCAAGTAATCTGAAGTATGTTGAGTAATTTGTTTTAATTGGCATCTTTAATAGATAAAAACGCATGGTCAAGACCGCTCTCCAGCAGCCAGCCCCCGGATCTTGACATTAATAACAAGCTAAGCTCACAAAACATTTCAATCGATCTGAAGTATGGTGAGTTTTTGGTCATGAGGTCTTGGTATATAAGTTTGTTTGATCGATCACAGAGTGATGTTGTCTAGAAATTTTTATCGAGAAACACTTCATCTCAATGAAAGAAAATCCACACAATGCGAGATCTTATTCACTTCAAGTGGTCGCCAACTCATTGCCTGTGGTAGTTCTTATGCCAATACTCATACCAGGTGAAGAGCTAACTACTCTACCATAAAGTACCTCATCTGCGGCAATTTGTTATAGTTTCTGAATGAAAATACTGATTTTCATTAATTCTGTACCATTTCTGCGAAAGTTTATTTTTCCATATATTTTGCTTATAAAACACAACTTTGCGCGACCTCTAAATATTTTTTTTTGATTGCAAAAAAAAACAGGGGAATAATTTTTTCGATATAGAACAGTCCTAGGGTTTGAGAGCATTAAAATTCTGGCATTACTTTTTTGGACTACCCTAATGTACATACATATGTGGAGGTTTCCTATGTAAAGAGCGTGACACACATGGCAATATTTCTAACTTTTCTACGCAATTCGCTGTCAAAATGAGAAAAAAAAAATTTTGTTTCAATATGCGAACAACCAGAAAGACCTTTCTGCCACATTTCCGAAATCAGTTTCAGAAATAATAGTTGCAAGATGTGTCTGCAATTTAAAGAGAGCGCAAATCGATTTCTAAAATATATTTCAACTTGCTCGTGCTGCTCCAGCAATCTGCAATTCGCCTTTCGGAAATAAAAAACCTCTTTCGGAAGGCACTTTACATGCATGGTGTGACTGCTCATGCAACCGCTTTTTGAAATTTCTCAATTTGACAGCCTTTTCGAAATATATTGCATTTCCACGTCTGACAGGCTATTAAGAGGATCAGTGCTATTTTATGCTCTGCCAGCGCCGAATCTACGCTATGATACGAAACTACTCCAAATCAATAACATATTTTTGCTAACCCAATATTCCAAACGTTATGCCAGAGTTAAGGAATATATGGTTTTCCTAGGGTAGCATTTTAACTAAATTGAACATTCTCTGCAGAAAAGTAGTGGAAAGAGCAGAAAAAAGCTTATAAATTTATCAAGAAAACCTATAACACAATTTTACTGTTCTGTGTTTCTGTTGTTTTTAAATGTTAATACCTTTTCCGAATCGAATAGAAAAAGTTTTTGGCGTGGTTAAGGTTCAAAACTTTTGAAAGTCCATTAGTGTAAGGGAAAATTTGGAAAACGAAGATATTTTTCATGCATGCTAGTGTACCTTTTAATACTTTTCTAAACATCTCACTTCCAGCGCTAATCAACCAATCTTTATGAAAAAAGTTGGCTATAAATCTTCCTCAAATGCTAACTCAAATGTTAACCCTTTTGCTACCCTAAAATTATTTTGTGACCTTTGCAAAAGAGAAGCGCTCAGTAACAACCTTTAAACAATTGATAAAGGCAAGAACCAATTCATTTTCTAACCCCAAAAGAAAAACAAATATTATATTTTTTTCTTTGTTTCCTGCATTTTGGGACATTAAAAGCTTTAAATTTATTTACTTAGTTTTATTAGCCCTAAATTGCCTTTTTGTCCTTAAATTGATTGGAAAAAAAAATAATCTTTTGTTTGCTTAAAGTTACCCAATTCGCTTAAAAGCATTCGTCAAACTTAAGAAACGTGGAAGTAGGAAGTAGGTGTAGCTAGGTAACTGGCAAAAAATATTACCGACTACTACTACAAGTACTAAGTAATATAGGAAAGTATGCCCGTTGTGTGGAAATTTGAGTGCGAATTCTTGTATGCTTTGATTTTTTTTTT
>NW_023458555.1:27579681-27629280 GCF_013731165.1 Rhagoletis pomonella | reverse complement strand
TATGTATGAATATTGTTTCGTGTTTTCTATGATTTTTGTTGCTATTTTCATTATTGATTAATTGACATTTCAATGCTATTGACCATCAACATGAATTGCACTTCACAAGCATGTTGAATTTTTTAGTTAGTTATTGCTCTTAAATACAAGTGTTTATTTATTTATTTTCGAAGATAAGGCTTCAAAATGTACTGAGTTAGTTTGATGGTTCAGGTGGGGCAAATAACTGCCGGCAGCAGAAACGGGCTGCTTCATAGGGTTATTTTAGCTACAAAAGCACAGACATAACTTGCTGAATATAACTTTTTGATAAAATAAATTTGTGATAGTAGATTGAGAGCTTTACTGTAATTGCCATTAAATTTTAACTGGTCATTTGGCTTAAGTGAAAAAACATACTTCAAGTAAGGTAGATGATGAAATAAATTTAAATAAATCTAAATAAAATATTTTTGTATGTATTTCTGAATAGCGTTATCGTAAATTGTGATACTTTCATGCTCTTCTTTGCTTTACTGTTACAGTTTTTTTTACTCATAAACGTCTATAATGTTAAACTATTGCAGTATTATAATTTTATGCAATCAAATTAATTTTAATATACTAGGAGTGCAATTTACTGTCGAAATTCAAACAATTTTCTAATGTTTTTAAACAGTTCATTTAGATTACAGTTTAAACCACGTTTCGTGTAAAAACTCTATGAAAATGGGACAAATTGCCCAAGACTGAAACATTTTGCAAAAAATTTTGAAACCCTAGAAACGCTCCTAGAAGATGCCGAAACAGAACAAAACCAAAAACTCCAACCAAAATAAATTTTCTGAAAACATAACAACTCTCCTTAACTAAGAAAATAGTAAGCTCAATATTAAACGTAGCCTTAGTCTTCTTCTTCTTCATATTCGTCTTCGTATTCGACTTTGTCTTCTTAATCGTATTCGTTATCTTCTTATTCGTATTCGTTATCTTTGTATTCGTCCTCGTATAACTATTCGTAAAACTCTTCGCATTCGTACTCGTACTTGTATTCGTATTCGTCACCGGTAGCTCTTCGTATTAATGTTTTTAATCGCATTGGTCTTCGTCTCCGTATTAATTTTCGGATTACTGTTCGCCTTCATATTCGTCTTCGTATACAAATAAGACTTGATTTTTATGAAAGCATATCTCACCAGCTAAGAGATTACAAACTTTGTACAAGGAAAATTCGACAAATTTTCATCAAAATTGCACAAAATTTTAATCAAAATTTTTAGAAAAACTATTGGAATGCAAGTTTTATTTATTTATTTATTAATAAACAAGATGCTTACAGACTATATGATAGATACATGCATACAAAGATCATATGATAAAAGTCATATAGGCCATTTAATATTAATTTTAACGATATCTGACTTTGATATCCGTGCGGAATTAACACGGCCGTATAGCATGGCTTTGCGCAATACCACTAGCTCCGTCAGAATTAGGAAATACCACATCGAGCCGTTCTCTAACCACGATTTCTTAAAACTGATGTTGGCGAAGTCTGTTCTGCCTTTCCCAAGTTGGATAAGGAAGCAAAGCGATTGGGTCTGGTAGTCAACTAGTACAAGACGAAGTATCTACTGTCATCAAACCAATGTATTCGCGTTTTGGCACCCACGTCACTATTGACAGTTATAATTTCGAGAAAGTAGAGAATTTCGTTTATTTGGGACACAGCAGTAGCACCGATAATAATGTCAGCATTGAAATCCAACGCAGAATCGCTCTTGCCAACAAGTGCTACTTTGGACTGATTAGCCAATTCAGAAGTAAAGTCCTGTCTCTACGTACGCTAACCACACTCTATAAGTAGTAAGTAAGTAAACAATTTTAACAAAAATATAATTTTTTTATCTTTTTCACCATTTCCGTTGATAAAAGATTATTTAGTTGCGTACATAGGTCTCTGTCATCTTGGCGCTAAAAAAATTTCCGCAACATTAAAAATTCTACACATACATTTTTACATTTCATATAACCAACTAGGGAAACTTCCTCTCCCATTCTCCAAAGATGGCTAGATTTAGCTGCAAGTGTTTTTATTGAAATATTTTCCATTTATACTATTTCCAGTGCTTTTGCGCATTTCATTTAATTTACAAAAGATTTTAATAAGTGTGAAAAATCCCATAAATATTTTGGTTATGAGATTTTACTACTAATGCATACAACATCATAGCAACATAGTATAAGCAAAGGCACATCAACAACAGGGGAAAAAAATTATATGAATACATGAATAAGCTAATGAAAGTGAAGTAACGTAAAATGGCGTTACAGTTGAGTAGCGTAACAATGTGCTGATAGCTGGCACTGACAGCATATTTGTTATTTTTGCATGGAAGATAGCGTTGCTGAAAAATGCTTTCAATGATTTCATTAAATTATTTGGTATTGATGTTTGCTTTGCTTGTTGTTGTTTGTATGAAATATTGGCTGTTTGCGCGCGTATTTTTAAGATATCATAATATATACCTACATATCGTTGCCTTAATATAGAAAGGCCCTATCTAACATCGTCGCTGATTTACAAAAAGTCGTAACTAACTAAAAATCGAAAATTTACGTTTTAATTGATTATGATGCAGTTGATCGAATTATGTGGCCTCACATCGTTTTATGCAATAAAAGATTTTAGTTAGTTACGGCTTTGTGCATTTCAGCGACGATGTGAGATAGGGCCTTTCTATATTAAGGCAACGATATGTATGTATGTATATGTGAATTATTTTAAAAACGTAAATTTCCTTTGTCGCTTCGACAGTGACACACTTCCCTGCTGGTTTTGTTGCTTGCTCGATGAACTTGAACTCTTGCATAAATGCATTGCACTGTGCTGATTGACCTACAAATTAACGATTTTCTTTTATTTCATATTTTCGGTTAAAATATTGTAAATAATATTTTTAAAATTTAAATTATCGTTTGTTATGCAGAAAATCGGCTTAAATTAAAAAAGAGGAATTCTTTACAAATTTGTTTTCGGACTTTGGCAAATAATTAGAAAATGGCTAATCGGAATCACCGAGCAATTCTGCATAGGAATTGGATAGTGGCATCCATAGAACATTTTTGCTGTAAACCAGTGTAATCTGTAGTGAATCTATTAATATATGTGGTGTAAACTCCTAATATTTACTTTGAAAATTTACCTTTTTGTATAAAAAATATTTTTTTTTTTAACTATGTACATATTCATACATTCGAATAAACATACCCAGATGCATAAACCTTTATTTATAAGAAAATAATACTCGCGTTATCTGTGTTTAAATCTCACCGGTGTTTTGACGACCTCGAACTTAAAAACTTCAAACAAAATTTGTTAAGTTCACATCAATGCGATTTACTCACTTCACGGCATTTAAAGTAGGAACGAAGATCCCGGAATGTGTTTGTGTATTTATTTTTATTTCAGCAAGAGGCTCTTTACACTTGTAATTTATGCGTATTCGATTTACAAATAGATAGCAATACATAATTGGCTAGATGTGCATACATAAATAGAAAATGCGTGGAATAAGGCAGGGAGAAATTTGAATGTGGCGTAAATGTACTAAGAAATTTTCAGAGACAAAATATTTATATAACACGGTGCTACAAAAAAGAAGTGACGAAATACACCCGAAACAAAACCTAGTTTAGGTTGTGGCTATAGTCGATTATAAAAGAAAAATGGGTTCCGTATATATGATGAACCCTACATTTTTTATTTATTTAAAAACAACCGTTATGTTCGTACTTCATCATGTTTTGAAAATAGTACTTACAGACCTTTAAAGTTAGGTGTAACAATGTATTGTTAGACTTAGCTTGCTGGGAGTTTTAATCGGTTAAATTTTAATAAACCCCTATTTTTCTTATTTTTTTTTATCATCGCTGATTTTAAAAATTTCTATGAAAGTTGCCAAATAAGTTGGATTTGTCAAAAAGAATATTTATTCTAGAATAAAGCAATACTTGACCTAATCCAATTATAGAGAAATTGTCGAAGTTAAGCGTGTATGTACCGGACTTTCGGATTTTTTGAGCAGTGTGGCTATGGAAATCATCATTATTTACTAAAATTTGATATATACCATACGTCATTGGCAAAAAGTTCGTTTTTAATAAAATTTTAGGAAGATGGGCGTGGCACCACCCACTTTTGTCATGTATGTATAACTCAAAAACAACTTCACCGATCTCCACCAAATTTGGTATAGCCACTTAAGCACCGTGTTGAATATTTTTGAAATCCCCAAAAAAATTTATAGCTAGTTTTGATTTTTTTGAAATTACCGTTTTGTGAGTGGAGCTCGGGGTTTTTGTCCAATTTTAAAAAATTTGAGGAGGGTGCTTATTGAGGCTAAGCACAATGTATCAAATTTGGTCGGGATTGGTCAAGTAGTTAGTGAGATACGAATATATGATGCAAGTAGGCGGTGCCAGGCCCATTTTCGTAATATGTTATAAAAAGCCAATTTTTTGGTTAAGAGCTATTGTACATTTAAATTTTGATGATTCCCTTAGCCACAATGCTCAAAAAATCTGTACGTCCGGTACAAACACACATATAAATTCCAGGCCGTATGAAAAGTAGTCAAGCTCGTAATAGATGAGTGCGTCAAGTACGAATATAACGGTTGTTAAAAAAAAATAAAAATAAAATGAAGGGCTCAGGAAATATACGGAAAAATACACTCGCTGCTAAATTATATATGGCCACCTCAAACAATGAGGGGCTAGTTTGCGTTCTGATCATTTTGTTATACTTGTTATGTGTTTATCTCTTCTTTATCTGGTAATTACATGTATCAGACCAAAGTTATAACACCATTTTATGTTGACGAAAGGTATAAAAAAACAAAGTATCAAGACCATTTTTTTTCATTTTCAGCACCTATCTTCAAAATTGAGCTTTCTTCGAAATGGTACTAAAACGAAACTTTTCGCAACTGTGAATCATTTTCTACAAAGTATTTAGACAACATGTGAAAGACAAATTTTGTGCAGTTAGCTTTTAAAATTGTAACTGATTTATATCAGTTTTATATAATTTGATTCTATGTTAGTGGTCATTTCTAAAATACCTAAAATTGGGTAATTTTGTGCTTACCGCCCAATTCTGTGTTTTCTTGATAAATTATTTGTAAAGAAGATTTTTATTAAGTAAAGTTTAAAAAGTAAAAGTAGCATTCTATGTCAATATTTATAAAATAAAAAGCTCTACGATTTCCACATGAGGGGAACTGATTTGCACATGAGAGGTACTGATGTCTCATATGAAAAATATGATTTTAAAATCAAAAGAGTTTTTGACTGCCGTAGCCGAGTAGGTAGAGATGTAGACTATAATTCCGTGTGTCGCCGGTTGAAATGCCCAATCTCTTGGTTGAAGAACACCCTATCTCAGAATTTAGTTCAAAAACGCCCTATCTCACTTCAAAATGTATTGAAAATGTGCAGATATAGGGCGTTTTTGAAACAAATTCTGAATAGGGCGTTTTGGAAAAATTTTTTGAGATAGATCATGTTTGAGCTGGCTGTCGAGATAGATCGATCTTCCACTGAGGAGTCGATTTTCAATCTTGATAATTTATCAAGAAAAGAGCTTTTGTTTTCTGTGCTATAATCCCAAATATTGATAAGTAATAAAAAATTGCCAAATTATAAAAAATTTGAATTTATCGAGTGTACAGAATTGGGCTGTTGCTATGCTTACACATTATAAAAGGGTATAAATGTGAATTCATGTAGAGAATATACCCTTATTTTAATATCTACCACCAAACATGACTCTACCTATGGTACCTTCCAACTCCGAAAATACTAAAGCATCGAGCATATAACTAAATAATTAAATGAAAATGTGCAATGAACTGCCGAAATTACGCGTTACATTAAGCGTTTTTGCAACATGCAAAATGGTACATGGAAGCTACGTGTGTACTTAATTTAAAATGTGTAAAACTATTGTGAGCAAAGCAACAGAACAATTGCAAAATACAACGGCAATCAATACACGACAATTGCGCCAATACTTAGGGCCGTTTACTCAAAGTTTGGTTGACACTAATCCCCGATTAAACATCGTTATCGATGTTACCGACACCGTTTTATAAACATGGAGTCGAAAACATCGATAACGATGTTAACCGATGATTAGTGTCAACCAGGCTTTGAACAACCGGCCCTTAGAGTTTCTCCATATCTGGTTAAAACTAACGCCCCGGTTAAACATCGTTATCGACTTTCTGACTCCATGCATATAACAAGGAGTCGATAACGCCAGTAACGACGTTTAACGCGGGATTAGTGTTAACCAGAGATAGAGAAACCGGCTGTAAAATGAGCACATACAATCAACTGGTATATTTAGAGACAATTCCTGCACGAACTATTTTCGCATATTTGCATATGTGCATCTACATTAGGGTGGTCTTTAAAAAATCAAATTAATGATTTTTTTCAGTCTCTCCCCCTCAATCGGTAATACCATGGTCACAGATATCACATATAAATTTTGGTCCCGATTGGGGACGGTTAAGGTGTATTGCATAGGGGGGCAAAGTACAGATTCCTCTATAGAGACTCAAAAAATTAAAATTATTATTTTTTTCGTCTAATACCCAAAATCGATACTACCATAGTCGAAGATATCATATATAAATTTAGGTGACGATTGGACTCGATTAAGGCATGCCGCAAAGGGGTCAAAGGTGAGATGCCTCTAAGAATTCAAAACATTAAAAATAAATATTTTATTTTCATTTAATACCCAAAATTGATTCTACTAAAGTCGAAGATATCAGATAATTTTTTGTCCCGGTTGGAGTCGGTTAAGACGTTTTCATAAATTAATCCGAAATTTGACCCCTGTGCATATGCTACGCCTTAACAGTCTCCATTTGGGACCAAAATTTATATCTGATATCTGCGACTATAATAACATCGACTTAGGGGTTGAGGCTTTGGAAATCTGATGTAAAAATTTGCTTCCTACATTTAGGGACCACCCCAATGTACATGCATGTTTGTATATGTGCATGTTTCACATGCTATAACGGTGTAAAATTTAACAAAGTTGTAGAAGGAATGGTTAGGAAAATGTATGTAATTGCATAAAGTTGGACATTTTTCCGTTATAAATGCACGGGTTGCTCCACAACAATTCCATGCAATTTGTTTTATAAATACATACATATGTACCTATGTATGTGTTAGCAGTTGTTGTGCCTGAGATAGAATTTGATTGCGTTATTTTATTTTACCTACTAAAAGAATTTCGAGCTGATCAGCTTAAGGCAGCTTGCAGGAAAAAGAACCACATAAATAGTTTCCATTATTGCCATTTGCTGGCTTCACTACTTGTCCGGAATAGCTTCGTTGTTGTGAAAATAACTAATTTTTATTTTTGTTTTCTTGCCCCATACACGCAAAAGTGCTTGGTAATAATGTAGAAGAAAATCGTAAAACGACGTTAAAACGAAAAAAGATACTCAAATTAATAAATTGTAATAGATCAATAAAAACTGGCAAAGGGTCTTCCCTTTGTTTTTAGTTTGTGCGAAAATTTCTTTTAAAGGTTTATACACCCAATATCCTTCAAAATGTTTATTTGATTAATCATATTTTCTTTACTTTTTTAGCATGTCGTAGGAAAAGTGCTTTAGCGAGCTCTCTAATAAAGGACTGACTTTTTTGAAGCGCTTAATTATTTACTACTCTTTCCCATACTTGTTTAAGCTATATATACATATGTTCATACATATATGTAGTTGTATATCGAAAGTTTAGATATTGGCCAAAGTTGCCTGCGCAAACAAAGCAGGCAATCAGTATTCCTTTTTTTATCCTAAACATATTTGAGGGATTGATTAGTCTGTGCAAAAGAATTAAGTAGGATCAGTTGGGAATGTTTGTCACCAAGTTATCATACTTTTTATTGCTCAGTACCAGGTACCATATATACTACAAGGTCAGATCGGTACAATAAGCTTTATAAACAGTTGGGTGGATCATCGTGCAGTTAGGGACTTCCTTGAGCTTTAAACGAAATAACCTGAATGTCGGTATAGAGTTCGTCAAAGTGCCGGATATTTTCCAATGGAACTGTTGTGGCATAGTGGGAATGCGCTTCTGTGCAGAGAGAAGCTCTCTCAAAACTACTTTGGGATGCGACTGTCGCCAACGATCTGCTGGAGACTTCAGAGAAACCGGGTAGTCGGATGGTCTGCATGAACTTGTGCTGAGATACTCCCATCTTGGTTGTTGGTCTTTCCGACCAACTTTCCATAAATAAAGGATGACGGAAGATCGTTCCACTATACATTATGTAGGGATACCTGAACCTAGTGGAAAACTGGGCCGCACCTTTAGCTTAGGCGTAAACGTCTTAGTAGAGATTTTTTCTTATTCACTTGCGGAATAAGGTGCAATTTTTCAACTTATCTCATTAAGCGGATATTTCCTTAATTTATCTGACTGTTATCTTGGCTGTTAACTTAACTATATCTTTCCTCGACCTCTTTAGTATTTCTCCTGTCATTGGTTTGTCATAGTGCGGCCATATGTTCCTCGCAGTTTTGCAGGTTTGAAGGTTGTGCCGACGTATGAATTGTAATTGAAGTTCCATTTTAATGAGTCCGAGTGGACGGTTTATTGTCTCTGCTTCGGATTCATCAAGAGATGCTCCGGCCTTAGCCAATTCGTCAGCCCTCTTATTTCCTTGAATGCTCCTTTCGCCGGGAACCCAGATGAGGGAGATGTCTACTAACTCCGCCGTTGAGCTGAATGCACGTTTGCAATCTATGGCTATTTGGGACTTTATTGCCGGTGAGGAAAGTGTTAGAAGTGCCGCCAGGCTATCTAAGTGGATGTATGCTTTTCGCATTCCTACGCAGCTTCTCTCCAATTCTGACTCCTCGAATCTGATTGCCGAGAACGCATCAGTTTCGCGGAGGTGGAGTTCTATTGGCAGTTGATGCAGGATCACATTAAGCGCATCAGATGGACACGACTTAATTGCTCCTGTAGCACCTGCACAAGCAGCTCTTTGTATACTGGCTAATTTCCTGACGTTGTATTGTTTATCCAGTGCTGAACACCAAACTAACGCCCTGTAATTTACTTTTGGTCGTATGATAGCCGTGTACATTTAGAGGACAAGCTAGTTGGCTCTATACACGCGCCTCTCTATATAAGTCTTCCAAGTCAGTTAATTGTCTAATACGACGCCCCAGTTTTTCACCTCGGAGGACAATTTTAGGGTCCTTCCATTAAGGGAGGGAAGCTTGAATTGAAAACAAAAATACCACAATGATACCCAGGCCACTTTTTGTGGCCTAGGTGCTTAGATCGAGCAAGGCACCCTCTAGGATTTCACTAATCGTGTGCATGTTGAGCGTGGGGAAATTTGGAGTTTCTCAGAAAGTGTCGTACGTGTAAGACTAACAGTCTTTCCAATAACTTTAGCGGGAAAAATGTAATACTTATTGGTCCGAAGTCTTGAGATTTTTCGTGATTTCTTCTACCTGGTTTGAGAATGCAGACAACTTTGACCCTTTTCCAGCTTTTTGGAATGTATCTCAAGCTGATACTGGCTTTGTAGACCCTTTCCGGTCAGGACACCAAGGGCTCCTGTTATTTCTGGAGCATTATCGGTATGATACCGTCTGAGCCAGGGTATTTATATGTGGAGAATTTGTTTATAGCGAATTAAATTTTTTTCTCTGTCTACGATTGAGTCGAGGCCACGTTTTCGGTTACTGATCGCAACTAGGACGTGTTGATAGGGGTTTCTAGCGATTCCTCCGCTGTCTTTGTCCATGCACCATCCTCTCCCTTATTCAGGCAGGCGTTGGTGTGCTCCTTGGATAAGACTTTGCTTTGCCTTGCGGAACCTCTCTTTGTATCGTTGCCACAGTTTTGTTCTGTAGCACTCATTGAAAATTTTCCTGATTTTCCTGTGCTCTCTAAGCTTTCCCGTCCACCATGGTCGGGATTTTTTCTTTAGGACGCTGACTGGTGTGGATTTTTTGAAGGCTATGGCTAGAGTCTTTTCCATCTTATCTACCGTGTCGTCTAGTTCTACAGCAGTTTTAATCTCTTTCGATTTACTGTTATCCCAGGTACTCATGTATTACTAAGGTGATAGAAAATTATAGGACGCTCGACACATACCTAAGTACGTACATATGTGGATAATATTCTGGAAATATTATGCGGTGTAATAAATCATCCGGCTTAGGTTTTACATAAATAGTCCGATAAAAATGCGTCATTAAAATATATATATAGCAGAATAAATACTAATATGCCTAGCAGGCTTGCCTTTGTTCACTAATCATTATTTTACATTTAAAGTTATTAGTCGAGTTAAAAGATGAATACTCGTGTAACTTTAAACCTATAGAGTTTATATAAAAGCAGATATATGTACATAAATAAGTATGTATGTATATGTTTTAAGTATGTAAACACGGCCTTCATTACAATCATAAACAAGCGAAATATGAGAAAGCTTAATGTCATACATATAAAATTTATGGCTAAAGATAACTCACGCAAATAATCTAAATTATCATAGCCGCCTGAGAGCAAGTATTGAATTTCGGCAAGTGCGCCAAAACGGACTCACTCCAATGCTGCCTTAGCACAACCGTACGATTGGCGCTTAAATCAGCATAAATGCCGCTCAGCTTAGTCGCATAATCTTTGTTATCATTACCATATAAAATCCGACTGGAGCAAAAGTGACACGAAATTTTGCGCTTCGGGCAAAGCAGTGCATAGTAAAATGGCTATAGGCCTTAGGAAAAGGCATTAAGGAAACCAATATAAATATATGCGCTTATTTGATTTAAGAATATTTAGTTTATAAGAGGTTACATTGCAAGTTAATACGAGTAAGCATAGCAGACATGCATTGTATGTTGAAAACCAATCATCAAGTGTAATAAAATCCTTAAGTCCTTGGACAGTAGACATACTTAATATAAAGAATAGCAGCATTATTTTGCAATAAGAACGAAATTTTCCGAATAAAAAAATACTGAAAATTATTGATAAGAGCTTAACAGGGTAATTCTGGCTAAAAACATATTCACATTATCGTAATTTACGGCTCATTTGTAATTTATAAGCAAATTATGTTGAAATCAAGTAATTTCGCTTTGTAGTATCTGTCAATAAATTTAATATAAATGACATAATTTATTTTTTATTCTTATATCGTCATCTAAGTGGCAGATCAATCTATCTCAGCAGCCAGTTTAAAAACGGCCTATCGCCCTACTTCAGAATTTGATTGATGAACGCCCTATTTTAGAATTTTATCTATCTCAGCTGAAAATACATTAAAAATTTGCTGAGATAGGACGTTTCTGAGTCGGCAGCTGAGATAGCGTGTTATCCAACCAATGCTGAGATAGAGCGTTTTTCAATCAAATTTTGAAATAGGGCATTCTATAAACAAGTTCTCATAAACACATAACACACAACAAGTCTATATACGCACAGGAAATGGATAAAAAATTTTCTTCTATCAAAATTTCTTAAAAGAGTATGCAGCTTTCCCAAAAAATAAATGCTCGTATATTTATTTCTCCAAGAAAGTTTACAGCAACAGCAATATACTTTTTCTAGCAACAGAAATAATGAAAAATATTTTTTTTTAGAACTACAGACGCGCCTTTAATTTTACATAGTTTTCATTCAGCATAGCAAGAGAGGTGCAAATTTTTTTTAGATCAAAACTAAATCAAATAAAACCCAGTGACTTTTTACAGATTTGGTTAGTACTCTTGCTGCCGTAGCCGAGTGCTTAGATGAGCCTACTGCCACTCGGGAGGCCTATGATTCAATTCTGCTCACAAACAGCAAACAATAGCCAATCTCTGAGTGTACTTCTGCCATCAATTGTGAATTTTAACTAAGTAGTCGGAACTTAAACAACAGCGAAAGATATTTTTTTAACATAACTAATGTATACAATTTCTTTAACAAAAATAACAAACGATTTCTTAGTTTTATGTAACTGTTATTTGAATGAATGTGACTGAAAATAACTCTATTTTACCTTTGTTCACTCAAAGATGAATTTTACCCAAAACACTTAATCTTCGTTAACGATGGTTTTGTGTTGCAATATATGCATTACATATATGCTTTCGTTTTCAATAAAAACGTTTAACGGTTTAAATATATAATCTTCATAGAAATATTAAAAAAATATTTAAAGTTGTGACTGGTGGGACATCTCCCCTGTGACTGCTGTAAAGTAATTACATAAGCATGAAAAAAAAGTTTCCATAGACAAAAATTACAACTTCTGTTTTTTAATATTTTCCAACAGATTAATGAATTGTAGTTATTTAAAAGGAGGTTAAATTTATGTCGTTTTTCTCTTTTCCTTCCTGCGAAGTGAAGTAAAAGTATTGATCTCTCTATATTTGTGTCACAACATCAAGAAAAAGAATTGGAGGAGAAATTCGGCCAAAAACGTAGAAAACGGTTTGGCGCCCAACATTCATTAAATGGAATCAAATATGAACCTGTTATCCTGCTATGATCTTGTTCATCCTCAAATAACCTTTAATATAATTTTAAAACTATTTAGGGGTTTCCCTTAAGGTGAGTGTGCACCTCTCAAAAAAAGCAAAAACTCCTTATAAAACTACGTACAAAAAACGGCTAAGAAATTTACTTGTGTAAAACTTTCTTGAGGCAGTACGCATTTCTTAAGAAATTTTTAACGCGTTATACTACGGTTTTCTAAAGTTTTTTGGGAAAAAAGAGCGCAAGGCATCCCATGCTTGCAACAGAAATATATGCCCGCTCCAATGTTTCTTGAGGAAAGATTAAGGCAACAGGCTGGTGAAGTATCAGATGTCAAAATTCCTCGGACTCACACACGAAATAATGGCAATTTTTTTCTTGACCGTTTTCTTGAGAGCTGCATACTGGCCTTTAAACTGAAAAAGCCTTGAACACTTCGAAACCCTCAAAACTTTTATTGAGCGGTCAAGATTTCATTGAAGGGAAAAACCGGTTTGTGCGAAAAAATCCGTTTCATTTGATATTAGAAAAATCAAGGTTAAAAAAAACACCCTATATTTAGATATAAAAAAAAAAACCCGTTGGAGACCGGTTTGGAAAAACCGAGTCAATTACCGTAATGTGTAGTTACTTGGTACTTCTTTAGTATTTAAAAAATACTTTTTGCCCATCGCAGATTTGAGATCTCAAAGAACTGTTTTGAACGACTTTTCACGGACTTCATTTCCAGCTATTTAAGTAGTATTGGTAAACAAGACAAATATGAAACCGCGATCTCCTGTAAAACGCCATTTAACAAAACTCAATAATGACTCATATTTTATAAACAAAAAAGGCGCTCCTTACAGTGGTCACTGCCTACAAGTAGTAAACCTATAAAGACGAATTAGCCATATTTTCCACTTTTCATCGTCGTCCAACGATTTCAGATTTACTAGATATTTTTATTACAAGTAGATACACATACTTTTTCAATATAAACGACTAGCTTAATAACGAAATGTAAACCTAAAGAAAGATATTACTTACATAGTTGTTAATATGCAGTTCTTCGGCCTCTTTTGTTTTCAATACTGTTTTTTGCTTTTTATTTAATTTTTTCGCAGAAACACTTTTAATTTCCACTTTCTCCAAATTTCGTTGTTTTTTATTATTTTCACTAAATTTACTTGCAGTTAACACATCAAATACTTTCTGTGTTTTTTGTGCTCAAATATTCAATTGCGTTCAGAACTTACGTTTACAAGCGGAAAATTTTTCCGCATACATATTGCACTTTTCTTAATCTTTCAAACACACTGATCTAATTTTGTTTTTTTTTTTAACCATATGTGCATCTGAAAAATTTCCGTTCCGCATACATAGACGATAATATTTGATTTCTTCGATTTTATTACGCACACGACGCTCAAAGTTCGACAACCGACCGCGCGAATCAAATCAAGTGCGAGGTGAGCTATGCTGTGTGTACGTGCGTGCGTGCGTACGCGTGAATTTGTTTGCCCAACGGCCAATGCGTTCCGGGCTAAATATTTGCTAAGAGTTGCGTGTGTATTTGGCTAAAACAAAACATGAACAATTGTGTGATGTTTGCAACTTTTTTTTGTTTCTTTGTCTCTTAGCGGATTGGGGCAACGTGTCTATCGAGCCAGACGATGTAAAACACTTATGTATTTGTCTTGGCTATGTACATGTCTATGTAGGTAATTTAGATTTTTTTTTTTATTTTTTTTGATTACTGCTACTTTTGTTGCAGTGAACTTTTTTTGTGGCGGCGTGCTGCGCTTCGCTTGTTCTAATTCACTAGTTTTAACACTTTTGCTGCTGTTCCGTTGTCTGCTTTGTAAACAGATTTACTCATTTGAGTGCGTTTTGTGTTGCTAAAGTGTATTTTATTATTTAATTGCGTATTTATATGTTTTTGCATATTAGATCTCCACTTCATTCACACTGTGTTTAAGTATTTTGTTTTTTTTTAGTTGCACTTTTCTGTTAATTTGGGTTTTGTATGTTTTTGCTTTTCTTATTTACCTACTGCGTTTTTCGTTTCAGTTCTGACAAAATTAATGTGAATTTAAATCTGTGTTTAACTTGCATCTTCACGAGCTGTTGAAATCACTTTGTGAAATATTTCTTTTATGATTTCAAATAATATTTAATTTGTTATTAAAAAAAAAAGTTTTCGCATGCACTCGACATTTTTCGTATTAATTACATTTTTTTAGATTTTATTTAGCCAATTATTCAAGCCTCCAATTTGTGTCAGTAATTTCTTTTCTTCCCTTAAAAGTTTTTTCTCAAATTCTTAATGATTTTTTTTTGCTGTTGGTTTATTCATAGTCTTCGTTGAGGTGGCTGCTGCTGGCTGTCATTCACTTTTGTTTTCTATACTTTCTATCGGTATTTGGCTGCACGGCTTCTTCGTTGGCAACAATGAAATTCTGAAAATGTAATTAGAAAGAATTAAATTTACGATGCTTATTTAGTTAGGGATAATGCTTGTGTCTGTCTGTGCAGTAGATAATGTGTCTAAGAAGTTGCATTGCCTGCTTTTTGTGTAACACAAAACAAAAGAAAACAAAAATGAAATAAAGAAGTAAACAAAAAATCGAAAAAAATGTATTTAGGTATTGTACTCTAAATATGAATTATGTGGTTGCTAACATTCATCTTACTCATCTTACAAGCATCGATTTAAGTAATTTTTAAATTTTTTGTGCAGATTAAAAAAAAAATGCACACGAAATTGTTCTTCTTGAGTAGCTTAAGTTCGTTGAGCTGTTGCCACATTTTTTAATTGTCGAACATTATCAAGCGAGATTAAAATAAACAAATGTACATTAGGGTGGCCAAAAAAAAAGTAAAGTAGTGTGTCCATGTATTTGTTATGGGAAATAACCATTTTTCGTAGGAATGATATAGAATTCTTGAAAATCTTCACTACCGTTGGGAAACTCTGTTTCTCTTTAGGAGACTTCCAAAACTAATACCCCTTGGTTGGTTTAACCATTTTTTAATACTAAAAATTTTGTATGGGTACACTCAGTGCATTTTTCGCAGTTTTTGTGCGACCTGTAAAAGAAATATTTTTTTGATTTTTTTTTTTTACAGAACAATCCTAGGGGGTGAGATCATTAAAATTCTGACTTCAGTTTTTTCGGACCTCCCTAATGTACATTAGAGTGGTTAAAAAAATTCCCAGATAGGGTTTGGGGCACCTTCCAAAATTTTTTCTCTTGCCAAAAAAGGTGCTGGTTCCAAACTTTCTGTTTCTAAGTATCAATTTAGAGAATGCTCATGATGCTCATATTTAACGCTACAAGTATTGTGTACGTATATTAATCAAACAATTGGTTAAGTAACCTAAGAACATTTCAAATTTAAATTATCTATTAAAATAGCACAAGCTTCAGTTGTCATGGCAACCGTAGCTTTTTATAAAAACCACCAATATTTTGCCAGTTTCATAGCGATCCAGTAGCGCTTTTCAAGGTCATTGAGGGCGCTGTATTGGTTGCAGTAGAAAACTGAAAGTTGGTATAGATATTACAAATATTAAAAGGAAAAAAAGTGCGGGGGTGCCCCGTTATCTAGGATGAAATTTTCTTCCCCATACAAAAATTGGACCACTCTAATGTACATGCATGCATTTACATATGTACGCAATTGTGCTACAACGCAAATCAGCACAATTTCGAGAGGCTTGGACGTACGTCTCGCCAAAAATGCACATTAAAGCGAGAAACTTCCATACCCCGGCAATTGAAAAGGAAGCGGCGTGCTGAAATTTCTTCTATGAGCGCACCACACAGCACCGCCCCCGTTACAATAATAAAATAGTGATACGAAATTTAAATGTCAGAGTGGACAAGGAAATGTTATTTTTTGCCACCGTCAGAAACTTCAAGCTCCACCTCAATTTATTCTGGCACCATCTGAGCTTGTCTGACTTCGCCGCGACCCAAGACATGGTAGTCTGCAGCAGTAGGTTTCAACATCTGAAGATCCAGGAAGCTACATGGCTGTGCCTAGATCGAAAAACGAGAAACTAAATCGATAATTTTGTGTTAGACGAATGGAACGTCTAGAAAGTTCTGCCCGTACGTACGGTCCGTCTACTAAACAATGATTCGGACTATTTATTATATATCCACAGCAAAAAAATACGCAAATAACTCTGTGCAGGATAAAATATGCTTTGAGTAATACAAGAAAAGCTCAACGTCGCACAGTGGCCAACTTTTGGAAAACTCTGGCCAAAAGTCAAAAAAAAAAAATTGGTGCATTCGTATGCATAACCATCTTATATTGTTAGGAGGGCTCTACTGCGTATCGTTATGAGACAACAAGTCTATTCCCTTATGTCATTTAGTGTTACAGGAGGTCGAAGTGGCTGTTGCTAGCAATTCGCCCTAAAGTTTTCGTAAATTAGAGTTTTCGTCGTTGTTAAAATCGTGGTATTATCTTAAAAAAAAAAATAACAATTTTCAAGCATCCGCTCATGGACATTGTAATCTAGAGTATGTAAAACATGTTTTTTTCATTGTCACTCCATCTAAAAACTGACATAAGACATAGATATTCACGGATTGATTTTTTTTTGTTAACTCATTATGATGGACTAGGAAAATAGTTACGAGAGTGGTCGAGATGGGCGGTCTAATTTTCTTTTTCATATATATTGAAGTTTTTCTCATCCACCTTGGTTAAAACCATGTTTAAAAGTTTTAAATTATGTAAAAAATTATTTCTGTCAAGATTTTGATGTTTTAAAGATTGGATGATTTTGGAATTTAAATGATGTCAGAAAGTACTACTATATTAGAGTGCTCATCCATGGGCCTCTCATTACTGAATGGGCACCCCTGCCAATTGGGTAATTGGGATATTAAAAAATATCGGCCCCAGTCATTTCAAGTTTACGTTTAAACCCACCAAAACAAAATCATAAACTGTCGTCAGATGCCATTTCATTATTATCAACTGTTGTAAATGCAGATGCGGAATTGCCATCAGTAAATATAGATACGAGCTCGGATACTTCAGATGACTGCGAGTCTGACGGTGTATAAAATTGTTATCTTAAAAATATATTCCTGTACCAACAAATATGTATGTCTTGTTTATTTATTCATTCAAAGTCCCACAGTTCCCGTGTAAATTTGAACATAAAGATTTTTAGAAACAAACATTAAGACCTTGTTAGTGTTTGTCCGAACTTCTTTTCCGATTTGTGGCGTGCGCCGCAAAACATGACCTTTTTTACTTAACTACCTTAGTTTTGCCATTAGCAGCCATTATGGATCCGCCATTTTGAATTTCGAAATTATGTGGTGAAATTGAAAACCAGCAACCAAAATAAAGACGAATACACAAGGTTTGATTACAATTGTACCACGCTTCGACTTTTGGCCAGCTTTTTCGAGAAATTGGCCACTGTGCGTCGTCTAAATAAAATCACAGCAAGCTTGCTCTAAAAGAGAACTCCTCAACAAACAGAAAAACATACATTTGTTTGCAGTGGAACCACATTTCCTGATCATTACGTACCGCCATCCAAAAAGTAAACGTGAGCTTTGTGTGGTACAAACGGGCAGAAGAGAGAAACCGAAATACATATATGAGTGTGTAGAGTTTCCGAGTCGGCCAGCACGACGCGTCGGTTAAACATCTGAAAATTCCATTAGAAAGTGTGGTGACATACGGAAGGTTTCAAGGCTAGTGCGAGTTCCTGCAGGTGCAGCGTGCGGAGGTCAGACCGGACGCTATCACGTTCTTATTTCGAGCTAGCTAAGGGAAAATGAGCTTGTCTTATACATAGGAAGCTGAGGCTCCTTGTACATAATAAGTCGACAGAGAAAATTGCAGTTTTTGACTTTCAGAAAATCTGAAATTTAACAACAAAATAAACGCGATCTCCAGTCAGAGATATGGTCAAATTTTTCTATCCCAAACACAGATTGCAGCGGATTGAAAATTCAGTTTATTGTAGACTAGTTTGGGGTAGGATGTGATCGGCATTATTACGCTTGTTCACTTGTTTTCTAATGATTTCCTGTAGGGAACTCAATAACTATAAACGCATTATCTATATCTATATACAAATGCATATAACAAGCCAATGGTTTTTTTGTTCAGGCCATCAGATCGGCACCATTCGTTCGATTTCCAATAGAGAGCTGTCAAATGAACGGGCTTAAATTGTAGATGTTCAATAAAGGCTGCGTTTCTTTATACATACATTCCGGATAACCCAATTTCACAGCCGGAATAAACGGAGTGCGTTTGAAATATACGTTAACATATCATTAGGAACGTTCTAAAAAATAGGTAAACAAAAAAAGGTTATTCCAAACGTTCAGAATGAATAAAGTAATGCAGCCAAGGTTTTAATTTTTTCGAAAAGTGTTGCCATCTGTTAAAAAATGTAGCTCAAATTATTTAAAAATTTAAATCAATTGAAATAGTTTTGAAAAGGCCCAGACTATGGAATATAGATAAGTTCCCTTTACCATTCGAAGTGGCCAGATGTTTGCCAAACATACTCGGGAATAAAGCAGGGACCGCGGCGGTTATGATTTTTTAAATAAACCGTTAAATTGCATTTTTATTTTTTCGCGATTTTAGACATTTGTTGTTTCGATTATATTATAACCGTTATTTTTAGATTTAGTTTTTAAGAACATAAAAGGTTAAAAAAAGTTATAAAAACGGAGTCTCTTAGAACAGTTAAGAATTATCGAAAAAAATAAATTCGAAAATAGCGTTTATTTTTGATCGAAGAAGACAAAAATTACAAGATACCATTTAAATTTGGCTGAAAAAATAAATATCCAAGTCTAACGATAACGCTCGATCAAAAAATTAAAAATCTAAAAAAAACAACTTTTTTCAATTGTCTAAAAAAAATTTATATTTAACGGTTAATTCGGCCACTGTAATGAAAGTAATACTACTTATTTTTCAAAACCACTGAACAAGTATATAGTGAGAACGTTGGAAATTCCTTTAAAAATTAAAAAAAAAAATGTTCCGGATATTCCCTTGGCGGCCTTTTCCGAAGAATAATAAGAAAATAATAATAAGAGGAAGAAGAAGACTCACAGCGAAGATTTGTTTTAGTTGAATTTTGAAATTTAGACCATCAAATAAAAATCTTTAAGCATCTTTTTTGCAATTAGACAGGTGCATTTATGCTAAAAACGCAGTAATCCCAATTTTATTTAATAACTTTTCGTCTCCATAAAAATGTTGAACGTACAGGTTTTGAAGTACTTTTGGTTGTGTTACTACTCACTTCACATTTCATTGTTGGTTGTCCACTTGAAATTCAATTTTTTTTTCTTTTTGTCGATTTCAGCACTTTAAATTACTTTAATACATTTTCGGTAATTGTGTTACCAATTGAAACCAGTTTCCGTGCTTCACTTGTTCTTGCTGGCGCACCAGATAGACATAAATATTCAGATTTTTTTAGGTACCTATATATTTTTTTTCAATTAATATTTTTAATATTTCTGCACATACAGTTTTTGTTGTTACTAACTTCTTTAATTTAAACATAAAACAACAAATACAAGCAGATTGAGAACAACGCAATGGCGATCAATCATTTGTAAATGAGATTAATTGTTTGTCAATTCGATATAAGATTTTTTGTTTTTTTACATATATTTTGCCACTTTATCTATTTATTTTCATGCGCGCTTACCAAACGCTTCGCGGCAAATTTCAAAACAAACTGACGTACGATTTTCCTAACTGGTCCAGCAGCAGTTCAGAAAGGTAGCAATGGAAGCAGAACGAGACAACGTCAAATAGCGACGCAAGCGTTAAGCTCGGAACACTTTGACGACTGCAAGCGACAAGCAGCATCTGTCAAATTTTAAATACACACGTTCTTACGGACACAATTATTTTGACGACAGCACGACATCTTGGCTGCAGGACTGCAATTGTCGACGTCGCCAAATTAAATCTATTTCTAATTTTGCCGGCGACAATGAGTAGATGTAGTGCTGCAAAATTAAATTGTCGCAAAATTAATCACATATTCTTGATTGTTCATGTTTTTCTTATTTACTTAAATAAAAATACACAATTTGTGAAATAAATATAGCAAAATGTCAAACTTTAAAATTAGATGTTTGCTATGTCGCTGAGGTCTTCAAAATGTTTAAGAAGCTGGCTTCAAGGCGACATTTTTCGACAAAATGATGTCGCTGTCGTTACGTCGTGAAGTTGCAGTCGTCAAAGTGTTCCGAGCTTTACAGATGCTTTTGCAAATGCGACTTGTACGAGAATGTAGGTTGTTGTGGCAACAACTGCTTGGCTGTGAGAGCATCTTCTGAAGGCAGCCGTTGAAAAAATTGCACGCCAAAAAACACTCGCACACACATACCTACAATTGCAGTGTTGCAAAGCCCATTGCACCCACTATGGCAATTTTTCCGACCGACGAAGCTTTCGTAAAGCTCGCTCATCGCTTGCTGCCGAACGCTTATGCACTCTTGCTAGCGTTCAAGTGTTGCAAAAACAAAAAATACTGGGATTTATGTAAACTCTGCTTTGCGCTGGCGTTTGTTTTGGGTAATTTTTTCATCAAAGAATTAATAGGAGCTATTGGCGGGAAGTGGCAAAGCGGATGTAATGCTGTAGCAGAACACGTGCTCGAACGGACGAACATATGCATGTACATAGAGGCAGCTACAACAGTGTTGCCGTCTATAAGTTCTGCGTTCCAAAATTGGTAGCATATTTCTTTTGTGTTGGTTAGTTTAAAGTGAATTTCGGTGCCGAGCTCCGGTCTGTAAATGCTGTGAAAGCTTAGAATGATTTTGAAGCAACGCGGTTGTGTAGGGCTCTGCGAAGAGTTCTGTTAGAGTTAAGAAATAAGTTAACAGCATGCGTTGTCTATCACGCTCACTAAAGGTAGGATTTTAAGTATCCGGGATAAGATTTTTTGGAACTAATTAATACATATCCTAAGCGTCTGAACTGCTTGCCCATACATCTTAGTTTTCCAGCAACTACCAGAGGTAGGGAATCAAAGAACGGTAAAGAACGCCCTATATGAAGTGTGGGTTCACCCAACTAAAGTGTGTCATCTTATTATAGAACCTTACCGTAACACCTTACTTTTACATTTATAAAATGCACTAAGCCTGGTAAATATCTGTTCAGAGGAATATGGCGTCATCATCAATCCTACAAAGATCCAGATGGTATTAATTACGAGGAAATATAAAACTCCTTACTTCAAACCACCCTTATTAGAGGGCGTAAGATTTACTCCACCAACCATGGTCAAGTACTTTGAGGCCATTCTAGATAGGCAATTCTATTGAAAGCGAAACATTTACGATGGCACCAGGAGGAGATTACTCCCTTGTACGCATGCAAGTCTCCTGTAGTTAAAAAATGGCGAACAGACATTGCGCCAATCAAGACTTTATTCTGAGGTAAAAATGAACGGTTATGGACGCCAATGTTCCTTCGACTCCTACAAAACCTCTTCCAATAAAGCCACCAATAAGTTTGTGCGGCTAGTTGCAATGCTACCAATTTAAATGTGATTCAGCAGTGAAGATACCTTAGATCAGGCCATGGCAAGGTCCTGGAAACTCTTCTGAGTAGTTTATGGAAGTGATACTAAACAAATTTCCCACCCTTTCATAGGTTCTATAGTTCTAGACTCAGAGTCGACCGCAGAGTCAACGCTGAAAGCAGCGTACCTGTTCGTATAGCTGTTTTCGATCGGGCGTTCTTCAATCAAATTCTGAGATAGGGCATTCTTTAACCAAATCCTGAAATAAGGCGTTCTTGAAAAGTTTTTTGAGACAGGGCGTTTTCGAACTGGCTGCCGAGATAGGTCGATCTTCCACTCCGGTGTCGATATGCCGTTTTAACGCGAGGCAGAGCCGAAAAAATTTGAAAGCAGGTATTCTCGCATTGACCAAGTTAGGTGATAAGTGTAGCTTCAATCGACCCTTTAACCGTTGTATGGGCCTCTTGACACAGGGTCGTCCTTGGCAACTGCATAGCCGGCGAGGTGGAAATAAAGAGTGGAAAAATATCCGCGATGAATTCTGCCCAGGAGGTGCGCCTACAGGCTAGATGTCAACATGAAGTTGCTTCGCTGAGGAGGTAAACTTCAGGTGGGCCGCGCAATCTCCCAGTCTGCCTACGATGCTTGGTACAATTTTTATAGTTAAATTACTAACAGGCTCAATTTCAAGTCCGCTTCTTCTTGGCGAAGTTAGCCTTAATGTTCCCTCCCGGGTATCAATACACTTTTGCCCCCTATTTCTGAAAGCTTGTAAAACTAATTTTGAATTGCACGACCCACTCCGTTGCTTATGCCAGGGTTTTAACTCTCATTCCAGCACGTTTGATATATCAGATCCGCTTTTCAGCATTAAGAAATCTGTTCAGCATTATGGATACTGTCCTCTCTCAATAAATGAATCATTAAAATAGAGACATAAAATCGGCTGATGAATTTAGTTCTGTAGCTGAACAGTTTTAGATCTCGACACTTAACAAACTCTTGTATATCGTGACTCGGCGCAAAAATTTAAAATACTGGTTCCGTACGTCATGCGGACTGCGCCCCTCGTGCGGATGGGCGGGAATGGAGGGTAAAAACAGTTGGGATATAATTATTATTATTATTATGGGCCTTTTTTTCTCCGTTTGGGCCTTTTTTGTTTGTTTTGGGCCTTTTTGAAGAAACGTTCGTTTGAATAAGCAGTACGCACAGTTTCAAACTTTAAACAAAATTTTAAAAAATTCGACAAATTTTCATCAGAATTTCAACTTTTGTTCGGAATCTTTAGAATATTTTTGGGTATGCAGCTTTATAGCCGATACCATTTTAGTCTAATGAAGTAACTTGCACCGCCTAAAAAGTCGCGTTGATTTTTGAGAATTTTTGTTTAGAGGACAAAAACTGGCGTTGAGTTTTTTGAAATTTTGTTGCTAACGGTCTCCCGCATTTTATTTCATAAGAAATTCATGCCTTTAAGGAAAAGAGTACAAAAATTTGTCACAAAAAAAATTCTCAAAAATCAAGGTGATTCTCAGCATATTGAAAATTCCACTATTTTAGACTAGAATTGTATGGGCTATTAAACTGCATATCCAAAAATGATCTAAAGATTCAGACTAAAAATTGAAATTTTTGATGAATATTTTTGGAATTTTCCTAAATTTTGTATAAAGTTTGAAACTTTTGATATGGTTTTTTTAAAGCATGAACGCTATTTTTTATAGAAAAATAACAAACAAAAAAAAAATTGTTCGAAAAACATTACGGATATTAAAAAAAAAAATAACACGTGGTCATTTGTTTGAGTCACTGTATATATTTTTTGTTGGACGAAAAAAAACGGTACATTTTATTTTATTTTGGGCATTTTTACTAATATATTATGGTACACAAATTTTTGATAAACTGGCAACCATGCTCAAGTGTTTGCTACAAAAACAGGTATGGCTGCATTGAGAGGTGTAACAGCTTTGTTGTACAATTTGTTGCTGCGCTCTCTTTCATGATTTTCTCTTATGCCAAACTATTTTTACAAGCTTTTTTCTTATTGTTTTTAATTTGTCTGCGTGTGGCAACTCGTTTGCCATTCAAGGAATTCTTTGCCTTTTCAACCATTACTGGATGGTGTGTGTTTGTGCGAACAGTTATGAATGGCAGCAAAGCCAGCAAAGGCGGGAAATAATAGGGTTGCTCATAGTTGCGCTTGGGTGAGTGCTAAAGAAATGATATTCTGATAAATGTTATTACAATTAACCAGCAAAATTACCTAGCTATTGTGGGTGTAACGTGAAGCCGATTAGTTAAGTAATTGGCTTTGATAAAATCAAAAGCGTGCTAACAGCATTTTTTATATTCACAGAAAATTGGCTTGAATGATTTAATAGAAATTGAAGAAACTGTGCATTTTTAATCTATGTATGTACCTGGCTTATAAAATATGTACTTATATTTATATATATATGGGAATAAAGGAAATAGAAAATATAGCTTAATAAAGCATTTGTGTGGAGCTTTTTTTCTTCGTTAGAGGAAATGAAGTAATAAAATTCTGTTTTTTAGAGAATATGTACATGTACGTGCTAACATATCGATGGTCTTCTGCAATTAAGACACAACTCAAAATTTCATATTCTTCAATAGAGCCAATTAAAAGTTTTGTTTTTCGTAATTTAGCGATAATATGTTTTGGGACGTAATTATTGTAGTTTATTTGAAGTTATTCTGTAGGGAGGATGTGTAGGCTTTCAAATTATATTTTTTTTCTAAAGATTTAGTAACTGTTTGACTGAAAAAATGCGAAATAAGTAACAACTTTTAATTAGCTCCATTGGTACTACTGAACAACGGCACAATTTCACATAAAAGCAACCTAACAGTTTTTGACTACTTCGGTTTTGTGAAAAATGGTAAAACCTTACCGTCGGATTCTTAACAACTAAGCATACATATGTCGATTTGCATACAGAAAAATATGGTTATTTATACACTTAATCCGCTACATAACTCAAAAACATGAAATTTTCAGTTGTTCCATTATTGCCGAGTACTACCGATATATGGTAAAATCTCAAGGGTTGTTACATTTTTCGACAAAAGCATGTAAATCTTAATTTTGGCCAGTTTTGTTACACGACCTAACGACGCATCTCAAAAGGCAAAAAATATTGGTTACAATTTGATATTTTGTTTGCCATATACGTTTTACCAGTGAACTTGCACAACATCCGAATACGAATGTTAAAATATTCTAAACAACCCTGATATACATACATAACAACCGTATCTAAATAAAAGTGTCAGTGTAGTATAGCTGTCAAAAAATTCACCTACCCATACAATTTATTTGATGTCTACAGAAATAGAAAGTGAAGTTCTTCTTCTTCTTCTTCTTCTTCTTCTTCTTCTTCTTCTTCTTCTTCTTCTTCTTCTTCTTCTTCTTGTTTTACGTTGTTACCACCTAAGAGATTTTGATCGAGTTCAGCAAAGCACGCCAGTCGTTTCTCTTCTGTGCCAACTACGCCAATTGGAAATGCGAAGTAAAGCCAAGTCCTTTTCCACTTGGTCTTTCCATCGCAGTGAGAGCCTCCCTCTTCCTTTTCCTGTACTCGCCGTCGCCAACCCGTAAAGACGCGTAAATCTTCTGCAAAATCTTTCTCCCGAAAAGTCCAAGAGCCGCTGCAGCAGATGTTTCCATTGTAGATGCCTTCGCGCCATACACCAGCACGGGCATGATGAGTGACTTATAGAGTGTGGTTTTCGTACGTCGAGAGAGGCCTTTACTACTGAATTGCCTACTCAGTCCAAAGTAGCACTTGTTGGCAAGAGTGATTCTGCGTTGGATTTCAATGTTGACGTTATTATCGGTGTTAATGCTGGTTCCCAAATAGAAGAAATTCTCTACTTTGTTGAAATTATACTGTTTGTTTAATGACATACATAGATATCTAGTATCAAGTAAAAATATAAACATTTTAGTAACAAACGCCAACTATTTAAAAAATGAATATTTTCTTGAATAGGTAGTAATTAGCGCGCAACAGAGGAAAGTAAATAATTAGAAAACAATTCAGTAATTATTTGCTGGGCCTTTAAAGACAAACATTTGCCTGAGTATTTTTACGTGTAGATATGCACATAAGTATGCATGTATACAAATTCCGGAATGCTTAATTTAAATAAATAAATCCTTGCATTGTATAGTAAATTTAAATATGTTCTTGTGCGCATATTTGTAAATACACAAATTTACACTTTTTTTCTCCTCGCCTGCATAGCAACATATACCTAATTATTTACTTTTGCGCTACTGTTGCCTTCGCCTAAATAATTAACCTAGTCAATCAGTGCGAAATTGCAACTATTGATTCATTAGCTGGAGAAATTTATGCTAACAGTACTCAGCTAAGATTTAGATGGTAAAATAATTTAGCTAGCTGTAGATTGTTTGAAGAAATAAATTTATTGCGAGTTAAGATTTTACGGTTTGTAATATTAAGTATCGTTTTAGTTATCATATTATTGTTGGAATACAGACGTAATACGTTTTAATCTGGAAAAAAAATTACGATATTAGGTGTTTAACCCTACTTCTAGTAAAATTAGAGAGGTGTCGAATTTCTCGACTTGTGTAGATCACACCATAAGCAACATTAAAGCCCTAATTGCCGCTTATCTATCAGTATAAATACTTAACTTTCTAATTGATATTGTAATGCTGAGAAACCAGCCGACTGACTCCTTAATTACAGCAACATCTGCCTTAAACACATTACTGAAATATGGTAGCTGAAATTTGATCTTTACGAATAGTTCCTCACAGGAAATACCACCTTTAACTCTACCATTCCATTCTTTCCATTTCTCTCATTCGAAGCCAGCGTGGGAACGCACCGAAATTTTTGAAACCTGCTTTCAGAATTCGTAATCGGGCACCATAAAAATTCCTAAATACTATCTATTAAAAACCCCTTGAGTGACAAGTTTCGAGGGAATTTAATAAATTTAAAAAAAAAGTCCGCCATATTCGATTTATGAAACCCGAATCAAGGTTTGTAATCAGTGGCTCTATAAACTAGTAGATACGAAGTGGTTTACAAGTCATTAACGCGAATCTGTTGAAATAGTTTTGTCCCGCTAGATTATATATATAGACCACTGTGCGTCGGGTTAAAGCATATTCCATAACCTGATGGGGGAGCGGACAGTAGCAGTCTTGTCTGTAATGCCTCCTTCAGTTTGTCTTTGCTTATAAGTGACTCTTTCAGAACTTCCCTCCCCTCCCCCCTTCTATCAACTTTGTAAATTGGCAATCTGATCTTACAGAGTTTCCAATAGGAATATATGAATGTTGACCACTCCCTTTATTAAATTTTTACTATGCGTCTGCTTAATGCCAGGTGGCCTAAGTGATTCATTGCCTACCAGATAGGCTTTGGCAAAGATTTTAAGTGTAAAGTCCTAAGCCCTATCACAGCCTACAGCTATTTAAGACTGACACCCATTTGTAGAGGCACCAGTGTTGCTACTAACTAAAAGCATACTTTTTTTACTCATTTCTTATAGCCTTTTGCTACAGTTGAGTTCGGTTGAGTTGATTAAATTTTCATTATAAAATTTCCCACAATAACTTACGAGCACTATTTAAAAATTAACTTCTACAAAGTAAGAACTCATTCTTATTTTTTTTTTGTAGCAAATAGCATTCTCGGCATTAACTGCAGCAGCATGTTGATACTGAATCAGTTAAACGCACACCTAGCAGTGGGTAGAGCCATTGTTGCGCGCTAGTCGGTGTTTGTAAGCTATACGAATTAAAATCAAAAGGCAGCAAAAGTAAAATGCGTATGTCTGATTTTTATTACAAGTATCTCTGCAATGCATAAACTTACGAACGCATGTACCACGTACATATGTATGTAGTATGTATGTAAGCACAAAATTGTTTGCTATTTTGATTGCTGCTGTGGTTTTCTTTTGAAGTTTTTTTTTCCGCCCTTTACCTACATAAATAATTGCTATCAAGCTTTTGTTTTTTTTTTCCTGTTTTAACCATAATTTGCATTTTGTATGTATGAGACAGGTAAATATTTTCGCTGTCAGCTGGCACACCGCTATAAATTTTAATCTATAAAAAAAAAATAATACATTGCAGCCAAAAGCTAAAAGAAATCTTAAATAAAAGTGTTGGCAGCCAGAATATGCAATGAAGTAAGAAAGTTTAATAAATTGTAGAGGTAAATATTGAAAAAAATTTGGCGGAAAACTATGCTGAAAATGTAGATATGTATTGCCTAGACTGCGTAGAAAATTTTAAACGTAGGTAAGTGGTTGCCGTTTAATTTCTCATAACTTGTGTTTTTAGTGTTGGAATTTCAGAGAGGTAGAACATTGTGTAAGTGGACCGCTAAATTTTAAGTGAATTTTTGCCAAAAGAATCTGAAAAAAAATTTAAGTAAGATCTAAAACCCTGTGAATAAAAAAAAACAGTGTAATTGAAACTAGTCTGTTGGAACTAAAACTAATCAGAGGTTTTCAACGGGATATCAAACATTGATAAGGTGAGTTATGTTAAGATCTGTCAGTGTTAAGTACCAAGACAATTGATGTCTAATAAACTATCGAGCGACCATCAGGAATATGTATGTTTTTCGATATTTGACGAGACTTTTTTGTGTATCTGAATTTTTTCAGGATTCTTCAGGTGGTTTTCAGATTTTTTTTTAGAAATTTTTCCGAGAGTTTTAAATATATTTTTAGAGCTTTTCGGGATTTGTTTTCGAAACCGAAAGCTAGACCGATTAGAAAATACGTACCTACAAGAATCTCATTTTTTTTTATACCTCTTGATGGAAAGTCTATAGCAGATTCGAGTAGGGATGCATGATTAATCGATTAAATAATTTTTTAATTAGCCATAATACTGATTAATCAATAAACGTGATTAATCAGATCCTAAGTAATCGGATCCTGAGTAATTACTGCTTAATCATAAAAAAATTAATTCAAACGTGAGCAACTTTGCTCATTTCTTTCGAGCTTGCTTTCAAAGCAAATTAAAATTTTTTCATGATAAATGTGTATGTAGTACAATACAATATTTTTTAAACTATGTTGCTTATTGAAATTTAAAAAAAAACATACATATGTATGAAAATGTGTATTAATTTTTTCATTACTAAACTTAATTAGATTTTGACTAATTAAAATGTAATTAATCGAGAAATAAATAACTTTGGTTAATCAAGCATCTGTTTTTTGATTCATTGATTAATTAATAATAATAATAATAATAATAATAATAAATTGGCGCTTACACATATGTTAGTGTTTAGCCGAGCCTCTCCTCCGACTTGTGGCGTGCGCCTTGATGTTGTCACACAAAGCAGAGGGACCTACAGTTTTACGCCGACTCCGAACGGCGAATGATATTTTAATGAGAAATTGTTTTTCATGACAGAAATACACTCGGAGGTTTGCCATTGCCTGCCGAGGGACGACCGCTGTTAAGAAAAAAACCTTTTATCTATATTTTTTGCGATGTTTCTTTGACCAGGGACTGAACCCAGGCGTTGCGGAGTAGAAGCGCGCACTGCTTACCACTACACTACAGCATTGATTAATTACGTTTCGATTAATCAGCTTGTTTGATTAATTAATTAATTGCACATCCCTAGATTTTTTGAATGCTATTTCAGCGGAAGCAAAATAGTTTTAGCTTCAGAACGTTATCCTGGCTTGCTCGATTTTCTCAGCTAGCCAGGTGGAGGTTAAGGGACTTGGCTATATACGTATCAGCTTTAATCTAATTAAATTATTTGGTAGGCAAATTGTTGCCCTAGTCTCTGTGTTGAATCCCAGTGGGCTATGAAGCTATGTAAAGGGCCGCATCTCACAGTAAATGGAGCTAACGGCAAATGAAAACTATCAATCAATCTTGCCCGGCAGGCTTAAGAAACCAGCAATTTAGATAGGAAGTATTAGTCTCGACTAGGTTCCGTTTTTTCGTCGCAGTTTTAGATAATCAGATGCAAAAGACAGGTGAGTTAGAGCAACTGCCAAGTTTAAATATTAGATTTATTCGCGTACACAAAAATCCAGTAAAGTAGGGGAAATTGAGAGACCAAATTGACATTTCATTCCAATGAACAGCTGCTAGTGTGTGCTGGAAACATTTTTGCCAGCAGCCATTTGCCAGTAAGAAAAACAGCTTATCAAAGTCAACTGTTTTCAATTTATGAAAATATTTTAGATTTAGATTTAGATTTAGATTTATTATTATAATTTTTAAGTTGGAAATAACTTATTAGATTTGCAAATGTTCGGAAGAAAGCAAATACACATTTACTCATGTTCGATTGGCATTCATGTTTTCTTTTTTATGCTTTTGTATGTAAACAAAATTTCGATCAGCTGCACTATAAACTTGCAAGTGTTTGCTTACAAAGGGGTAATAATTTGAAGTTTTTTATTTAATACATATACATACATAATAGCTTTTATAACCCGCTTCAAAATATTTTCAAACTAAAATGTTTTTAAAACTCTTTTATCTGACACTCACACTGTGATACATATTTGAATTAAATAATTCCCTTAATTCAAGTTGAATTCGATTTTTTAAAAATAAATATTCAAAATCATTTCGATTGATATCCGTATTTTGATAATTCATTTAACTTATAAAATAATTGAATTTAACTATTTAAAATAACTTAATAACTTAACAAATATTTTCAAACTACAACGTTCCTAAACCACTTGCGTTAACTTCTCACCAGTACTTTTCTTCAAATACTACCAGGGATAGGCAGAATGAAATATTTCGTTTGTATGGGAGGTGCGGCCACGCCCCTTGTCTAATCAAGATTAAAGCTATTCCCATATTTGTATGATGATCGGTGGAGCATTTAAAGCTTAATAACGTAACAAACAAACTCATTTTTGAATTTATAATATTAGTAAGGATTTTGATTTGGCCCTATTTGGGCCTAATAACCCATTAATTTAAATACTACTACTATTGTTTCTACTGTTTCAAATTTTATACAACATTTTAGTTCATCAAAATAAATGATTTTGACTCAATATGGCTCGAGTGGATTAGTGAGTGGGAATCTTTTCTGAAAACTAAAGTATTCAAGGGTCTTCGAACACAATAATTAAATCTTAAGTCGATTTGTAGATATGTAAAATCTCACGCAAAATATCTGCTTTGTTTTTTTTTTTTTTTTTTTTTTTTAACAAATAGTGATAACGTAACCGATCTGCCAAAAATCATTTGGTTGAGACCCTAAAGCAGTTTTTCCTCTGCGTAATTCTAGAATGGCTTGTATAAAAACAAATAGCTATCGGAGTATTCATATATACGTATCTACATATACATACTTACATGCACCTAAATAGTAGTGGTGAAAATATTCTTGGCAACAAAAGTGTCCAATTACACACACTCATGGCCTCATTAGAACGAGGTAAACCAAATAAACTGTACGCAGTATTGCTTTCACGGCAAAGCACGAATCGCTCGCAGGCTTATAAAGCCAAATGAGAAACTGGAAGCGTAGCTATGGGTATGGTGAGCGTGTATACCGTACGTAATATTTTAAGCTTCTTTTCGACAGAATCACTCGCCTTTACATACACACATATGTGCTTCCTAGTTAAGAGCGAAATTTTAGACGTGCGTGCATTTGCGGGTTCTTCTAAAGGAAACACGCAGAACACTTGACTTTATATTGTTTTGAAATTTCTATTTACGAATAATCTCATGTGAGAAAATTATGGGCAATTATGCACAAAATTTTTTGAAACTTTTGGCTATTTTTAAAATTTGCAAAATAAAATGTTGCGTATACGCAAAGGCGTTGCCGCAAAACAGCAACTGTATTGCATTTAATTTCGTACAATTACATGGTACCTGTTTTCAGTTCTAAAACAGCAAGGTATTATTTCAAAAGTAGCATAAATGTAAGTATTAGCAACCATCTTTGGAGCGAAAGAGATTTGTACGCGTTTACTTTTATGTGAGTTGAAGTGATAAAATGGGAGGCTGGCATTCAACCGCATTATTGCCTATTTCCGTTCATAACAAAGGCTCTTTTCTTTGAGTACAACAAACGCTTGGCCTGTAAATTACATAATGGCTGGCACTTTCATATTTTTTATTGATGCGTGTATCTATTGTTTGTTAATTATGTATGTTTTTTTTACCCGAGCGCACTTGTGCACAAGGGTATATTAATTTTGTTCACATAACGGTTGTTTGTAACAGCCAAAACGAATCGAGATAGATATAGACAAATGTATACATAAATGATCAGGATGACAAAAGAAATCGATTAAGCCATGTCTGTCTGTCCGCCCGTATGTCCGTCTGTCCGTCTGTCCGTCCGTCCGTGTACACGATAACTCGAGCAAAAATTGAGATATCTCAACGAAATTTGGTATGTAGGTTTCCCTTAATCCAAGGTAGGTTGGTATTGAAAATGGGCGAAATCGGACTGTAACCACGCCCACTTCCCATATAACGGTAATTTCCAGAAATACGAAAACTGCGATATTTTGGTAACTACTGAAGATAATGCACTCAAAATTGATATTTACAACAATTTTTAGACGAAAAATAAGAATATTATAAATTTTTGGAAAATGGGCTTAGCCACGCCCACTTATGGTTACATGTGTATATCTTAGGAACCGCTGTACCAATTTCTTCCAAACTTGGCACAGTTGTTGGCCTTGGTACAGCATACAAAATCGCCGAAAATTTTTAAAACTGGACGATAACCACGCCCACATCCCGTATAATGGCAATTTAGAGAAATACAAAATCTTCGATAAATCAGTAAATATTGAAGCTAATTTATTCAAAATTGATGCTTGCAACATTTCTTTACCAAGAAATACGTTTGTGGTAAAATTTAGGAAAATGGGCGGGAAACCGCCCTCTTATGATCACATATATGTATATCGGTAACCGCTCTACCAATTTGTACCAAACTCGGTGTGGTTATTGTGCTTGCCACATGAAAGCAAAGCATTGAAAATTATTGAAATCGGACTAAAATTACGGCCGCTTTTCATATAACGGTAAATTTCAGAAATGCTTGAAACTTCAATATTTTGAAATCGAAGGACGCTAATTTACTCAAAATTTATACACCCCGGCTTACCATCTAGCGGTAGCTTTCGGAAAGGTGAAAATCATATATTTAATATTTGCGCCGGGTATTTAATGTTCGGCTCCGCCCGAACTTAGACTTTCTTACTTGTTTTTTGTTGATTTTAAAGCTCTTTTTGATTGCACGAAGAGAAGCTGCCTATTCGACGTCTAAGTTTGGGATCCCCGTCAAACTAATACAGCAATGATAGGCAGACGTTAAGTATAACTTGCAGCTCAGTCTCAATTAGAAAGAACCACAACGCGTCATCTGACACTGAAAGAGGTTTTAGGCAAATCGATTCACTCGACCTTTTCAATCTGACACCGGAATGCGTAATAAGAGCTACCAATCCGAACCGCACCGGCAGCATATACGCTGCTGGCGAATAGACTTGAAACGCACGGATGTCAATGCAGCATTTTGCAACTTAGAAAAATAAGCTAAAGAGGTTGATGTAGCAGTGAGCGAGAACAAGACAAAGTACCTCCTGGCAACATATTAAAGTCTTCGGGTATTGGGGCACACGTCATTGTGAGCAGTCATAGTTTTTGTCTACCTTATATCTAGCATAAACACCTTCAATAATGCCAGTCTGGAGATAAAGTAAACAACAATCCTAGCCAACAGATGCTACATGGGTTCGGTAGGCAATTGAAAATCAGAGTCGTCTCTCGATGAACAAAAATCTTGCTCTATAATTCGCTCATCATGCCCGTCCTTTCATATGGCGCAGAAACATGATCGATGTCTAACAAGGATGAGAAGACTTTGGGGGCTTCCGAGAGAACTACTCTACACAGGATCTATGGCTCTGTTCGCGTGGGAGACGAATACCGAAGAAGATGGACACCGACATAGCTATGCGCATAAAAAAACAACGATTGCGCTGGCTTGGACATGTCGTACGCATAGTCGATGACGTTCCGGTGAAAATACCCTTTGACTCCGCATCCATGGGTGCATAACGAAAGCGAGAGCGGACACGAACACAATGGAAGGACCTAGTGCAGAAGGACCTATCCGCATTTGGAATGAACAACTGGCGCAAATTCGCAAAGGAAAGAGGAAACTGACGAAGCTTTTTGGTCTCGACCCAAACCGACAAACGGTTGTGGTGCCAATTGAGAAGAAGACAAAGAAGTAGACTTTGTTAATTGCGGCGTTTGATCTTGCATTCTGATTAATTTTATTTTAATTTTTTTTTTGTTCTAAAATTTTGTATTTATTAACTCAAATAAAAATCCGTTAGTTCCATTTAAATAAATAAGGCTTATTTATTTTCTTGTTATCTACATACTTCATAAGTATAAAAAGTAATCAGATTTAAAAAATGATTACACCTGCCAACGGCAAATAATTTAATTATATCATCTCGCATTATTGCAAATATAATAATTTGAAATCACAATCTACTTATGTGCATAAACATATTTATGTCTGTGGCTTTTATGCAATTTACAATGCAAACACATACAAAATCACCGTAGTCATACAACTGTGTTGGTAAGCAAAGATAATGCCATACATCATGGTTAATTTAAAAAAATATATATATACATATATATGAAAAGATATGCATAAACAGTAGGTGTGCATTAAGTAGTATGTGTAAAAAGATTTTCTTTTTCGCCTTGATGAGCTGTAGGCGTTGACGCAGCGCTAACAACCTAAACAATTCGCTATATATGTACACACTTACTTACTCACACACTCACCTGCGCAGTGAATGAAACGTGTATAAGTTACCATAACAAAATCCAATAATTCAACTCAGTGCATCACAATGGAAAATAAGGCATAACGGTACACTTACAAATGTAAGCTGATTTATGTTGTAAAAAGAAGTGAAGGAAATTTTATTATCGCACACATACAGGAGCACAAATGTATATGTACGTGAATGAAAATGTGAGAAAAATGAATATATGTACGAGTATGGTGTGTACTTAAAATTCTTTTCTAAACATTTAGCATCGCGGTGCGTATAAAAATTTAGATTCAGTGCAGTGCGTAGGAAAACTTTTGGCTGCAGATATACTTATAAAAAAATTGTCAATGACTTTTCCCCCCTCAGCACTTGGCTAGCTATAGCTCACTTAAAACTGCTCATATAAATACTTATATCTTCAGAAGCATATTGGGCAAATAGATCAATGAACTATAAAACAAGATGCAATCAATATCATACATACATACATATATATGTAGGTAGCAGTGCTGGTCGAAAGGCAAAAACTATCCTTAGAATGAAACCTATTTACATAAGTAAATATGCCCCTACAAAGGGCCGGGTAAAAAATTTTATCGATTTTTAATTTTGCATCCAAATAATGGGTACAGCTTTCTCTAACAGCGATTCGCCATTCGACTGAAATATTAAATTTTTGAGCTTAATGTGCTTAGTATTGCATTCTTTTTGTTTCTATCCCATCCAGAGGGCACATACATATCTCCTTAAGGTCTTCAAAGTAGGTGTTTGTTTCAGTGACACCTCTTCTCTTACCCAAAATCCCTTGCCTCTGAGGCACAGAAAATATTTGAAGGGCGGCAAAATAGGGGAAGATGCGGCAAATGATAGCAGTTCGTATTTCGAGGATTCATTTCATACTGCCAGAAAGAGACCTTAAATACTTTAACAATTTTTGTTCGTTTTTTTTTTAGTTAAGGGTATGTAAGCTATCGATAAACCAATCAAGTTGGGTCAGCAAAAAAAGTTATTTTTTACTTGCACAAATTACAAAAATTAGGTACCGTGGGGCACATAATTATTCAGGTTATCTTTCTAAATTCGCTTTTTGATAACTTTTCCTACAAAGCAAAGACCGAATATAACAGTTATTGATGAAAACTGTCATTGAAAAATTCACTATGAAGGAAATGTTCTACAACTAGGTGATACATACAAATTGATTTATTTTTTCACCGAGAGTCAGATTTGGACAAAAATTTTTATTTGCAATTTTTATGCACAACTAAAAGAATAAAAACTATTTTCGATTTTTATTTTATAAATTCTTTTTGATTTTAATACACTACACGAAAAAAGATGCTTATGAAAAACTTCGGCGAAGAGTTTTTGACGCTGAAGTTTTTTATGAGTTTTTTTTCGCCGTCAACTTTTGAACTCGCGCCTTTACTCGTGTCTAGATAACAATTATCCAAGACTTTTAATTAGAAAAGTCATCAATAAAAATCAGTCAGTGACTTTTACTTTTAAAGAAGGTGTTGAAGACCAAAAATTTACTACGACTTATACAAATGACTTTTATAAGTATGATTTAAAAAATAAAAGTCAGAGACTGATTTCTATTGATGGCTTTTAAAAGTACAAGTCACTGACTGATTTGTTTTTTATTTATAACTTTTATAAATAAGAATCTTCCATAACTCTTATCTAAGACAAACAATTAAAAAAAAAACTGTTATTTGCAGAATATTTAGATAAAAATCAAAAATAATTGTAATCTGGAATTATAAAATAAAAATCAGAAACAACTTTTATTTGAGGAGTAATTAAAAAAAGCAAAAAAATTGTTAAAAAGCGATTTTTTTAATAAAAGTTGTAACTGTTATGGTCCCTGATACAAAGTTTCTAATGAAATTACGGTGATATTTAATTTTTCAAATTCCTTCACGTATTCCCTTATTTGTTTCGACCTTGAGAATCATTTTTGAACTACATGGGAGATCGCGTTTTTTGCGTCCGATTTCATAAATTTTACAGATGAGCCTAAAGGGGAACAGGCGCAATATGTGTATCAAATTTGATGCAAATCGATGAAAGTGGGTGGGGCCACGCCCAATTTCCTAAAATTTTATGAAAAACTAAACTTTGTCTACAGATACCAAATTTAAGTATACAGGGTGTTCTAAAGTTTCCGTCCACCTCCACTAAATTGAAGAGAAATACTTTTTATTGAAAAGCGCAAAAATGTGGCCTAGCAAATACTTTATCTTCTGGTGATATTGCCGACTTCAGATTTCGATCGGAAGTGGGCTAAACTGACCGGAAGATAATCATGAGGATAAAAATTGTTTTGTTTTTGGGTAAATTTTTTAATTGGAATTGTGTTTTCCAACCTATAAATGACCTGGGAATTTCAACTCGCCTTAGACTTCTTCGATGAGTTAAAATGATTTATTTGAAAACGAAAATAATATGAGCTACCCAGTTTGTTAAATAGACCGGAAGTAAAAAGTACTTAGAGCTTAGAGGGAAACAATTTTTAAGTGCGTGGACCGATCAGCCTAATGCTACTCATTACAAAAAAACAGAAATTTCCTACATGGCATTTTTAAGCTTGGAGCTACATATGTATATACCTAATTTTGTTAGTGTACATATGTTTATGGCAACAAAGCTGTGAGCAGAATTGTAAGCTTATAAGAAACTCAGCAAGAAAAACTTGCCTTTATGATTGCAATAGGCATACATATTTTAATTTAAAATTTAATTTAAATAAAATAAATGAAGTTTTGAAGTTAAAAAGCATCATTAAATTAACCTTAGTTTGCTCATCGAACAAAAGTAACGATAAAAGGTAAATCATTGTTATGAATATGCATGTATTTCATTTAAAGTTTCGTATTAAGTACTTTTCCAACATCTTATCATTCATAATATGCACCCGCACACACACAAATACATATGTATGTGATGGCCATACGAAAGTTCTTTTGTATTTAAAATACCAGTTTGGGTGCTATATACCCAAATACTTAGTATCCGGAGATGTCTGCACACTCAAGTAAAAAAGGAGCTTTTGAAAGCTCTTAAATAACCAGGTAAAGACATTAGGTATTTAGGATTTTCGAAATACTAAAGTAAAAACAACTAATTTTTAACAAAAAAAAAAAAAACAACCGACTTCAATTATCCGTTAGTTTCTTATGATCAAATGAGCGGCACTGAAAACGGTTCTCGGGATCCAAAGTTATCCACTAAAAATCCCGAGGTAATATCGAAAATCCCGATATGGTCCCGGATATTCGAGATAGTCTCGAGAATCCGGAAGTAGTTTCAAAAATCACGATGTAGCGCTGAGTATCTCGAAAATCCTGAAAATCTGTAAGTAGTCTCCAACATCCCGGCAGAGTACCGAAAATCTCGAAATAGTCCCGAAAATCTAAGAAAATCTAAAAATCCCGGAATAGTTTGAAAAATCCTGAAGTGGTCGCAAAAATCAAGAACAGTAAATACAGAATTAGTCTCGAAAATCTTAAAATAATCCCGTGACCTGCGATGATCCTAAAAATCTCGAGAATACCACAATAGTCCCAAGAAGACCGAAAATTCTGAAAATACAGAAGTTGTTTCGATAATTTGGAAATAGTCTCGAAAATCACGATATAGTTTTGTCAATCCCGAAGTGGTCCCAAAAATCGAGAAATGGTACCGAAAATCGGAAAGTAGCCCCAAAGGCTTTAAATAGTGTCGAAAATCTCGAAATTATTAACTTTTATACTGAGTGAAAAGCAAAAATTTAGTAATTAATCAAATCATAAGTACTAAGTGCTAAGTACTTTTGTATTCAGTATGTGTTATATACAGGAAGTCAGAAATACCAAATACTTTTGTAAGTGAAGTTTTCGATAGGTGCAACTAGATAAACACTTTTATGCTTACTATTTAGTACAGTGAAAATATGTGTAGTAAATACTATCGTACTCGGTAATTAATAGCATATAAAATACTTAAATAAATAGTGCTTTGGTATTTGCTACTTAAATAGTATTCAGTAAATACAACTGTGCCCATCGCTGATGCATACAAACAAACATTAATTTAATTTTCAAGGCAATTGTTGTGGTTTTAGCGTTGGTTATAGTTGACACTTGCCATTAATAAATTTAATATTCTCTTATCATTCAAAAATAACTGTGAGGCAATATTTAATTGAGTCTTTCATCAGAGCGCTGTCAATCAGTTCTGGTTGAGTTAGTGCAAGCTTCTGTGCTGTGTAATAAATCGAGCATACGCCATGGCAGCCCAACGAGCGACAAGTTTAAGGCTGGTATATTAGGTGGTATACTATATGTATGTATGTATGTATGTAGGAGTGAAGACGCAACCGCTGCTAATTTATTCAGCGATGTTTTGGGCATAGAATAAAACATAAGCGTGGTTGTAGTAATTAATAACAAGGCCGTAGCTAAAGGTGTTTGCCTCAGCATTAACATCAATTGACTAGACAAGAAACATGCACACAGTAGCTCGAATGAAATTAGCCCGTGAATTTCCATCACAACACAATTGTGAGGCTCTTCAAGACCTCAAAAGAAGCACATTTACACTCAGTTGGGGAGGGGTTAATACGATAGAATCGTACCAGAAATTCAATGTCCGCTTTGCTCCAACAGATCGGTCGTTGGTTGCTTGGTGCATGCTCGGGATCCTAATGCGATTGCTAGAGGTTGGTCTGATGGATCGATCCAGCGAGCTTTATCGTTAGATTTCCTGATATCCGCAGATTAGTAGGCACTATGACCGCATTAGGCTGTTTCAGGATAAACGTCTATGTTGGTTGAGGGTTCATCGTACATGTTCGAAGAAAAGAGCTGCCACCGCATTGGATAGTTTACAGAAGAAGCGCTATGGGACTACTAGTCCATATTGCCGCACGTTCAACCATTTTAGCCTTCTGGTTGCAATACGTAAAATTACAACGTTGTCGCGCAATACAAACCAAGGATTAGGAGGTGGCAAATCTTGTTCACCATTATCAAGTAGATCTAGTAGGCTGAAGTCAAGCTGTACCATATTTCAGACCGTTGACAATTTCCGATTTTAGATACTCTTGCGTCTCTGCGTCTCAGTAAACCTTGGTTTGCCTATCCTTAGATTAAGGAGATATATAATGTATAGATCACTGCCTTCTTCTTTCTATTAACCGCTGGAGCCAATTGTAGGTTTCGATTGAGACCAAAAAACTTCGCAAGTTTTTTCTCCCTTGAAAGATAATGTCAGATGTGCGTCCCAAATATAAAGAGGCCGTCCTCAACTTCACTCTTCCATTATATTTTCGGAGCCTTGGCTTCGAGTCAAAGGATATTTTCATCCGAGTGCTATCATTTACATGCACGACTTGTAGAAGTTAGCATGGTCCTCGTATTTTTTATACTGTTACTCATAGACCTCAGAAGAAAGCCCCCAATGAATTCTTATTTTTATGCGTAATCGTTCAACCTTCCGCGCCATATAAAAGGGCAAGCACGAGGCAGAATTTGTTGAGTTTGATTTTTGTAAGCCGACGGAGGGTTTTTGGGCAAAGAGTATTCTTTGCTTGATTTCCAGGTTGACATTATTATTGGCATTAATGTTAGATCGAAAACAGACCTAGTCCTTTATTACCTCGACGTTTTAACTGCCAAAACTGCCGTGGGTCCGCCACTGACTGACACGTAGTTTAACCCCCAAAACTTCCCCGCCGGATCCACCACTGGTGGCAACCTTTCAAAAAGATTGTTTAATAAAGCTTTATGAAACACTTCATTTGGTACCAATCTTATAGTATTTCGCTTAATTTCAATATATTTAATTTTTACTATTTAGATAGCTGACAAATTTAATCAAAGTTTTCTCAAATACCTATCATTGTAATATTTAGTTTATCTTAACAATTTAATTGAATTGAAATTTTCAAACAGGTGGCAACCTGTTTCAAAAATATTTTCGACAGTGACCTTTATAAACCTCTTTAGTTTGTTGCCCATATTATATAATTTAATTTATCTTAACAATTGAATTAGATTAAATTTTTTAAATAGGTGGCAACCTTATTTAGAAATACTTCCAGGTTTAAGCATTCCTGAACCTCTAGAGTACGATACCCCTATTATAATGTTCAATGTAACTTATGAAATAAGTATAATACAATTGTCAAACAGGTGGCAACTCTCTTTAAAAAAAATTCCAGCTGTAAGCCTTTCTAAATCGTTTCAGTCTTACACCCATAATTTAATTTTTTATCTTATAAATTAGCTTGAGTTAAAATTTTCAAACAGGTGGCAGGTGTATTTTTTTCTTTTTAAACTATCCGCGTAACATATTTCATTTTGGTACATGCATAAGACCTCGTCCTGCCTTTTCGCTGAGTTATTCACGATATGTGTGCATAAGCACTTAACGCTGATTGTACCTATTGAAATCCACGTTCAAAGCGCATTCTTGAATTGATGTACAAAAAAACATAGAAAAAGAAGTACTTATAGGCTATTAATAACAAGAACAAGAGGGTCTTAAGAACAACAGAAAGCAGTAGTTGCAAACATACATACATACATATTTTATCTGACAATAATTTTGTATGCTCTTAAACTATTAAACTAATAAATCCTTATGATTGTTATAATAAAAATCATAATTTAAAAAATAACGATTATTAATGCTTTTAAAATAAAAATCAATTTTCGGTCCCTGCTCACTAATCATTTAAATTTACTAAACCAAAGCTGCAAACTTTTCAATACGATTATAAATACTCAAAAATAAATGAGTTTATAAACATTGAAACCCCACAGGGCGCAACAAATTAATTCGTATTATTTAATTTTTGTTTTCTTTTAAATAACATTTCCCGAAATTCAATAAACAAGCCAATTGAATCCAATAATTTCCAACATTTGAGCAGAAAAACCAATTTACTACTTCTGCTTCGTTGCAAAGTTTTTTTTTTTTTTGTTTGGTGTGCTGTTCTTTTTTCCGCTCATCTTGTGTTTACTTTTATGTTTGTTCATTTGTTTAAATATTTACTTTACAACTGTGTACATTATCCACCGGAAGTAATTGCGTTTGTATTGTTCTTTAGCGCTGGTATGCGAAAGTGTTCCAGCTGTCGCGACGTGCGAAAGTATAAAAATTCATTCATGAAACTCATTTAAACGCAAATTTTTATTTTCTTATTTAATTTTTGTATAACTTTTGTTGTTTGCATATATTTTTTTTTTTTTGTTTCACGAACAAAACGAAACAAAAGTAAGTAAATAGAAATTTCTAATGAATGTGTCTACAAATATATGTACATAAAATCTCACAGCTGCCCGTGAGCAGCAGTATTCATAATTTTATCTGTAATTAGAACTAACACACGCACTTTGTGAATAATTATGTGCATATGTTTATGCTTTTGACACTCACCGTATGTACGTAGGTACATATATGTACATATATGTAAGTTTAGAAAAACCTATTGTAGCTGATTGTTCTATAAATATTTATGTATGTAAGCATGCGTGGACGTACATACATACATATGTACATTCGAATGCCTTGATATTTCAAGTCGCATGATAGCTTTACCTTTAGGCGCCAATTCTTGTTTACAGTCGAAATATTTTGAAATGGCAGCATCGCTGTGTTGAAAGTAAATACATATATCGGCATAAAACGGAAGCGGATACGTAACTTTGCTATGAGTGACAGCTTATGTAGTAAACAAAAACCATACAAACTTGCATCTTAAGCCCAGGGTGGAATGGCGTTCAGTGTTTGAATTTTGTAATAGTACAAGTACACATACATATGTATATATGTATGTATGTTTGTGAAATTCGACTTTTTGCTGATAATCCCATTAAAAAAATACTGGAAATTTCATAGTCTAAAATGATTTTATTCCAACTCAGTTTTTATAGCAAACAAAGTGAATGCGAGTGCACGTTGCTACGTCCAAGAAAAACACATGTAAGTACATATTAATAATTTTGAAATTGTACAGATTTTTATATAGTAGGTACCTTAATACTAACGGATAAAAAATATATATATATTTTTTTTTTCATTTGGTCCCAACTCCTGAATAAGCGATGTATATCTGGGAAAAATATGATTTTAGATTGTCCTGCTTTACTAATAGTTTTTGCCGTGGAAAGATGCACAGGGAATTGAAGCCGCTTGAATTGAAATTGCAAATAGTGTGCAAAATCTTCCTCTATTCCACCCAGATTGTACAATAAATACCGATTTTCTAAATAAGTCGACTGCAGCGCCATTTAGCAGCTTCATTTTTTGCATATAAATGAATTTGACATCTGAATCTATCTAATGGTTTTCGAGTTAAGTTCAAGCAAAGGAAACGGCTATAATTTTTCTGTACGTGTATAGATTTATAATTTCACTACACCACAAACAGAGTCCTTGTTATATTTGCAATAAATAGAAATGGCTGATAAATTAAACGAACTTCGTTTAAATGAAGTTTGTTGTTTAACTTTAAACTTTTCAGTACAAACAATCCGGTCAAACTTTTATTTCAAAAATAAAATTAAAAATTTTTTATGGCTGTTAGTTTTGTTGTATTTCATCGCGCTAAAGATTCTTGAATGCATGGAATGCGACTCATATATATGCGGAATGTAAACTGTTAGAACATTGATACTTTAAATTTAGATATTTTATTCATAGCAACAAGTGACGATTGCAAGGCCACAGAATGCTTACATATCAATGAGATAATTTCGCAATTTGCACAATAAATAAAATAAGTATGAGCTTAAGGGAATACTAACGCAGAGCACGAATTTAATTAAATTTTATAACAAACTGTGACGAACAAATTACTTGTAATACATAGAAAACAAATGAATAATTAATAATGTTTGTATGTACATATGTGCATTAGACCGTACTACATTACAAGCAAAAAAATCAATTTTGCCGTAAACTCCTGAGTTTAAAGTAGCAAGGCACTGTTGAAAACATTTACATTTTTCGGTTGAACCTATTTATTGCTGAAACAGTTTTACTTGAATAATAGAAATACTTTCAACGCAAGAGTTTAATTATTTTTAATAATAATAATAGATTGGCGCTTACACATATGTTATAGCTTGGCCGAGCTTCTCCTCCGATTTGTGGCTAGGAAGGAGCTACAGTTTTACGCCGACTCCCCAACGGCGATTGTATTTTTATGAGAAGCTGTTTTTCGTGGCAAAAATACACTCGGAGGCTTGCCATTGCCTGCCGAGGGGCGACCGCTGTTAAAAAAAAAACCTTTTTTTCTATATATTTTTTTGCGATGTTGCTTTGAACAGGGATTGAGCCCAGGCCCTGCGGAGTGTGAGCTTTAATTTATCTACTGTAATTAGGGTAACACTATAGGGTGCTAAGAACTGAGTGCTGGTAGGTAAGTATTTGAATGTGTTCAAGGAGCTTTGGAACAAAACAAAATCCGCCATGCGCATATGATATTTACATATATCGTCGAGCTTAACTCTAGAGTCGTTGGCATAGTTTTTGGTAGACTATTTTGTCGCATAAATATCCAAATAACCCTATAATCAGGGAAGTGTAAATACCTAACACTTTTGTCTAGAGTCTGCATTATGCTCATCATTTGCACAAGCATAGATATTACATTAACCGCACTTTGACAGACCACCAGCTGGTTACGCATTGGTGCTTTTAAATTCATTTCATTTCAAAGTCAAAAACTATTGCTCGTAAAAGTTTAAAATATGTTACAAATATATGCATATAAGCATGTATCTACGTAGGCATAAAATACTAAAACTTATATATACATACCTACATATATCTATTTCTTTATAACTTTGATATTGGCCTACTCCTTGACTAAGCTATTTAGCGGCATTGTTTATGACTTTTGTTCTTGCGGCTAGCGCCTAATAGTATTTTAGCCAAAAATTTATTTCATTGCTTGTAAAAATTATAATCAAACGTAAATTCTTCAATTTTATTTATTAAATCTCCTTTAAAGTGCGAACATGGCTGCGGTATTTGGTTTTAGGCTATAAACACATCGTAATTACATAAAATGGGAATCTCGAAATACGGGCATACAAGAGACAAACAAAAAATATACATATGTATGTATGTACATATACATATGTACATACGTGTGAATATGTGTGGATTTATGTAGGCCACAATTGCAATGTGAAATACATTTGGCTACTGATTATATCATAGATATAGTTGCTATGATTTTGCTGACCTTTTATATATTAAACATCCGTTTTGAGATACTTTTGGCTTTGATTAAATATCCAATATTGTTAATGTGTAAACAATTTCAGTTTGTGAAATTTATCCTAAATTAGTTGATGTGCATTCTATATAAATACGAGTACAAGTATATATGTATAAGGCAAAGCTGCTTAAAGTTTGCAATCGATAGGCTCTATGTTGCCGTAGTTGAAAGATGAATACGAGAAGATTCATATCTAGATCCAAAGATTAATTAAATTAGAGTATAAGATGGCAAATCGTTTATGAGAGCTCATTTAAAGCAAATATATTTTGAATAGGGTTGAACCCTGTTTGAAAAATAAAATTCCATTGACTTACTTAGACAAAAGAAATATTATATTGATTTTGAAAAGGCTTTATTATTAAAAATCATGTGCGGGGGTTGCCACCTGTTTACAAAACTTAAATGGACTTTAATTAAGAGAAATATAGAGATAATATGTTAAGCAATACGGGTGTCAGACGCAAGAGGTTTATGAAGGTTGTAACCTGAATATGTTTATATTTGAGAGGGTTACCACCGTTTTAAAAGGTTAAATTAAAATTATTTAATAAGTTCAATGAATTATTTATTATAACATGAGTGTCAATCGAAATGATTTTGAAAAAAACTTAATTTCGAACCTACAGGATTGCGGGTTGCCACCTGTTAAAAATGTCAAACCAAATTTAAATAGCGCGAATTACGTAGTTTAAACATTTACCACAATATGGTAGTCAGGCGAATGAAGTTTAAGAAGCTTAGGGTTTGAAAATTTTTTGAACAGGGTTGCCACCTGTTTTAAAAGTCGAATTTAATTTAATTATAACCAAGTTAAATGAAATAGGTCTTAAAATGTGGGTGTCAAACGAAAAAGTAATAAAAAATCTTTTGTTTGAACACTTAGAGTACTTCGAGGTTGAAGGGGTTGCCATCTATTTAAAAAAAATAAATTCAATTTAAAGTATTTAACACACATGTTATGTGAATCATTACAAATATAGGAATTAATTAAAATATTTTTGAAGTCTTTTTTTTTCTAAACCATATGTAGGGAGGTTGCCCCCTGTTTAAAGGGTCAAGTTCAACCTATATTAATGGAATTGGGTAATTTAAATATGTAACGCCCTGACACCCATCAGAAGAAAGAGCTTTAGAAAGGTTTCGGTTTTAAAATTTTTAGAAGGGGGTTAAAATGAAGCAAAATGTGAAAATCTCTTATTTTTTGCTGAGTCTACCAATGCAACAAGCAGAAATTTCATACACTAAGCAAAGCGGGTGAAGGAAAACTAGTAGTTTTTATATATGTATACATATATAATAATAATAATATTGGCCGAGCTTCTCCTCCTACTTTCTAGTCTGCGTCCTGATGTTATATCACAAATGAAGAGACCTAAAATCATGCGCTACCTCCTACCTAGATATTTCCCGGAACAGGGATATATTCTAAAATAATGACTGTCCTTTATTAAAGATATATTTGTATATTTATGGTAGACAATATTTTCCCACACAACACATCATTTTATAACTCTAAGGACATTATTATTTAGAGCTTTTTATAGAACTGTTAGATTGTTGTGAAATTTCAATATATATTTACATATCGACGGTACTTTGGCAAAACCACATAGCCGAAATTAATATAGAAATTCTATCTTATAGAATTTATTGAACATTTTTTTTTATTTTAATATATAGTTTTTTGTTGTTCCTGTAAATTTACTTGGTAATCTGTGAGTTACGAGCTTTTTGCCAAAGTACCATCAATATATACATATGATATGTTGGAATGAAAAAATAAAAATTTTTTATTGTTTTCATAAATAAAAGATTTCACAAAAATACGCATAACTGCATCTGTTACCTGTCATCACTCGTATACATATATTTTAACTGCCCACTTATATTAGTAAGAATGTACTTACAAAATCAAATACATATTGCTCGTCTCATGCATCATCAGCATCCCTGGAATATTTCACCTAAAACATATGCGACAGAATGTCACCTAAAGTAGCTGATAATTGTAATTTTGCTGACGCTATTATTTTCTATTGTCTGTCAGTGTCAACCGCAATTTGCAGGTGTAAATAGAACACGTTATGCCTACACGAGCGTAAATATGTATGTATCTGTAGTTACCACACCCATTCCTAGATGAGTCTAACTACTAAGTAGGTACATAAGTGTTTACCGCAAGAGCATAGCAAATCAGAAGATTAGCACGTATAAAATGTCAATATTTATTAAATAGCATGCGTGACTGATTTTCGTTTGCTTCATAAGAGAGTTTAAACATATGTACACACATATAAATATATATATACATATATGTGCTTGGATGCGCTGAAAATGAAATCTGTCGCATTTATTTACTTAGACTTAATTGGAAGTGAAATTCTCGTGCTTAAAATGAATACAGCTGGGACGAGTAAAGAAGGAGAACAGATAATTAATTTTTGAGCAACTCGGGAAACATGCATTCATACATACATATGTAGCTTACTGGTCATTCACATGAAGAGGCATTAGTACTCAAAAGAATTTTAGGCACATTGTTGTACATGACATTTTAAAAGCTCAAGTGAATTATGCACAATTTAAGTTAATAGGGATTTCAGTAAGCGCTAGGGTGTTCGAAAGTTGCAATTAAAAAAAAAACTGGTTCATCTGCCATAAAAAAGCTTCTTGAAGGTGGAGTAATTTGTGTCACACCATCAAGAAGCGGAGCACGAAATAAAGGAGAAGCTCGGCGAAATACGTAGAAAACATTTAAGCGGCAAAAAATCATTTATTGGAATCAAATATGCTATACTGTTCATCCCCAAGTAACCTAGGATATAACTTTAAAATTGCTAAGGGGTTTCACTTTAACTGGAAAAGCCTTGAAAACTTTTACTGAGAGGTCAAGATTTGTATGAAATGAAAAAATCGGTTTATCCGATAAAATAATCCGGTTTATTCGATATTCGAAAAATCAAGATTTCAAAAAAACCGGCTATGGATATTAAAAAAAACAGTGAATGTTTTAAGAAAAATATAAGTGCAGAAATGGATCCTTCATACCAAAAAGCCGCTTATAGCACATTTTTATACAAATTTTAAGCGCCTCTTTACGACATTACAGCAAAATGCGAAGCAACCTACTATCGCAATATTTGGCAAACCCCAAATGAATTTTAGACCAATGGTTTCTTCGGGAAATTTACTTAGAATTACACATAGAATTCTTCTGTGCTATCGGTGCACAGCAGTGCGATACGATAAACGCTACGATATGGCACGCAAAGCGATACGATACGCAATGCCATAAGCGGTGTATATACAGTTTTCATTGCTTCATACCAATTCCCACGTACTCAGCATGTCGATGTCGCTTTCATATCGAATCGCTTATCATATCGCCTATTATTTCGCGTATAGTATCGCTCGAATGTACACCATGCCTAAAGGTGGATACATAAATAGATAAAGAGGCTATTTATTAACTAATAGGAAACGTATGTATGTAACTAACCGCTAATAACTTGATGTTGCCTTCCTCTATGACCTGGTTGATATGATTATTGAGTTTATTTAAATTAGGTTCAAACTCATTGCTGTATTCTAGAGCTTAGGATGAATTGGCATATAATTACACACTAGTAATTTTCTCATATGTACCACATATTTGGACTACAAACTAATTATGTCGAAACATTTGGTATTTGCAAAATTTGCATATCTTCTTCTTGGCTTTGCCTGTAAGTAGATAATTGAAATTTGTTTTGGCATAGGCAAAAGGTGAAATTGCACACATAATAATATGTTTCGTAAATTATAACAGCATTCTTGTACAAATACAATAGAGTGGTATATGTATCTTCATATATTCGTGTATTTGAAACGGAACTTGTCTTGCTAATATACCCGTATGTACGCATTTATGTGAACACTTAAACGTGTTACATAATAGGCTTCATGGTAAGATGGCACACTGTTACGGAAGATAGATTAAAATATTTTGAACAAGATGGTTTTAAAGATTTACTAAACAAATTTATTGACGGGTATGTAATAGTGTTGGCCATCGAATATTGATAAAATAATGCCAGATAAGTAATTATAATTAATTTATTAACTCTTTAAAAGCTAGTGTTACATATATGTAACGCTCGAATTTCGCTGACTAATATTGTTGTTATGAGTTTTTTTTTTACATAATTAAGATTCCCGAGTGTTGCATCTATGCTTCAGGTCGTGCGGACACCCTTTTATAGAGATCGAAACTTTTTATTATGGGTTCTTGTACATATCCTCTCTTTTAGTATCCTCCATCGCCTGGATGAAGTTGAGCTAA
>NW_023458555.1:27544560-27579581 GCF_013731165.1 Rhagoletis pomonella | reverse complement strand
TATCCTCTCTTTTAGTATCCTCCATCGCCTGGATGAAGTTGAGCTAAAATAGGGTGGGCCAAATATCCAAGGGGGCAACACACCAGCACTAGTTACACCCATCCAGACGCACTGATTGATGGCTATATTAATCGAATAACCGATTATGATCGGTTATTTTCATTAGATCATTAGAGCGACTTACCGATTAATTTTCAAAATAACCGAAAAGAAACCAACAACGGTGTTGCGCATTTTCTTTCATACGCTTTTTTATATGGAATAAATATCAACGGTGTGATACTTCAGTCTTGTAATTTTCTATATAAAAACTTAATGGGCTACAAAACTGCATACTGAATATCTTCCTATGAAAACTAATTAAAAAGCTCGAATTTTTTGTAGATTTTTTTTTAACATTGCACAAAGTTTGATATATTTGTATTTATACGGTTTTTGCTAAAGAATAAGCTGTATTTAAAAAAATAATTAAAATTAAATAACAAAAAAAAAATACCTTTGGTGCGCTTATGACATCCAAACGGGGTGTATAACGGATGTTATACTAATTGACATATTTTTGTTTATTGTTTTTCTTGTTTTTAGTTTCTTGATTGTTTGTACACTGAATTAATGGCGCAAGCTTTTGCAATTTAACAAGAAAGTATCCTTTAATAAAAGAGTAAATTTTTAAAACTTATGTAAATGGTTTTTACTAATTTTCGAAATGAATCGAAACGGCCGATTAATCGGTTAATTTCTTACGATTGGGTGCAATTCACCCATTTGTCATATAATTTCGCTTCTGGTGAAGAAGTTTCCGAGACGGAACTTCTAGCGTGTCTTCTGCCATTGACTTTGGCTTTCTCGTTCTCCCCGATGAAACTGAAACTCTTCAATTTGAGCTTAATAAGCTTTATGATTGGTGTGTTAGTAATCGACTGTATTTAGACATTAATAACTGTCACAAAGCACTTAACTGAACTCATTACATTCTACCTTAAAATACATACGTAATGACCGAGTCAGTTGTCAAAAGCTCAATGAACCAGCGAGGATAAAACGCAAAAGTCAAAGACCAACAAATAGGCAACAAAGGTCACTTGATCACATCGAATAAAAGTTTTCCAATTACCGTTAATATTGGTCGCACTGAAAATGTCAATGCAATCGAAGTGAAAAATATATGAACAACTAAACGGTAATCAATAGCAAATCATTGTTAATTAGCCACAACAGTTGGAAACTTTTGAAGATTTTTCATTCATACACACTTTTGGAAAGTGGACGATTTTGGCTTATTGTGCGCGGGCGGGTTTCTCGGAAAATAAATTGACATTCAATGCGATGTAAGTTCATCAAACTAAATACAGCCAACAAGTTGAGCCATCTAAAAGTTGAAATGGTGGAAATTCTATTGCTTCGCTAATAAGATGGTCTGAAAAGGCTGCATGCAGACAGTCAACGAGTTGCTGATACGTACACTTGCAGACTTAGAATTACTGGACCTTTGCGTTGGCTGAACATGAAATATTAATAGGACACTTCATGAAAAATTTGATGTCAAATTAAATAATAGTCAAATACAGTCAAGTAAGTAAATTTTCCATTGCCTGTTTTACTTTCGTATTTGTTACAAATACATACTCTCTGGTAGCAGTTAATTAAAAGCATAAATTACCCCCCCAAATCACTTGCTGTAATCTTAATAAAACAAGCAACTCAAAAAAGGTTAGTTTTTTTGAGTTTGATGGGTCCGCGAAAATTTTCGTCAAAGCTGCTATACTCGCAAACAACCGCGACCTCCCACGACAGGTACGAATATTCGCGGCATACCGTACCAATAATAGAAATTTAGAGATTCGGCAACCGGTAAGCGCTGGTCAACCGCAAGGATGGAAATTACATTCTACGATGACGTCTTGTCGGAATCGAAGAACTGCGTTTGCTATTTTGGCGCAACTCTTAAATTTACCCGCGTTAACGTTTATGTGGCCATCGGGAGGGGCAAAATGCCCCAAGTACTTCGGCCCTGACTTAATATGCATGTTGTTGCTAAAACGGTAGTACATAGAATACCCTATCAAGATTATCGACCTGAGGTTGGCCACTATCATCATTCCCGATATGTGAAAGCCTTTCGGTGTTGTCTAACAATAAAAACATGTGAACTCAGTCAGGAGGCTTATTGGTCAATGAGTACGACATCTGTGAGACTGTTTTCCTTTGGCCTTTCCGATGGACAAAGAAACGTTGTTGGCAACAAACAATTCAAATGACCGGTAAATTCAAAATTACATTGCGCCTGTTTGGTCGCCTAGGGTAGTAGAATGTAGTGGCGGTAGCTTCAAACTTGTCAGAAGACCGCTCTCCGTACAAAAAGGAAGCGCTATTAGATGTCGCCTGAGCATCACTTGCATATCGAGACCTGAATGCTTCCAGTTTAGTAGTACGAATTTATGCTCAGCAAGTAATTCTTGCTCGGCTGCTACCGCTGGAATCCTCTAAACAGATACTTGCTGGAAACTCTCGCCCCAATATTGCCGTTATCAGAATTCAACCATCACCAATCGCAGGCGAAGAGCTTCAGCTACTGAAAGAGATCTGCGTAATTTTGGCACAACTAAGGTCAGTATATTGTAGAAAACTTAACTCTTACTTATCCAAAATTGACCCCGACTTCTGGTATATGAAAAAGTCGAAATGTGTGCGATAATACACAGAGCCAATTCGTAGTAAATCTACCTTACAACAGAAAATCCCTGCCAAAACCCATTTCTCTTCTACTCTCATGGTAGTATCAAGGTGTCATACTACTCGTACCGAAAATCGAATACCGCACGATTTCGGAAGCCTGTAATCCTAACTCGAGTATGGTGGATTTTAGATCGAGGAAACGATCCTTCCTTTCCGCCACTAGTTTGGATTATAAAAAAGGAAAAAACAGAAAAGTGACGACGGAACAGCAGCCTCCGTATTAACTAAAGCAGCATCAGGTTAGCTTGAGGCGTATAAACACAGGACTAAGTACGCCACAGAACACCCCTCAAGCCCGCATGTGTCACGGTATGGTGAAGTAGACATAGAAGGCAGGACCAGCAGTACTAAATTTCCACATCGAATCGTACGGTAATGATGTGAATTTTCATAAAATTTAGATCGATAAGGTGTTTAAGCTCAACATAACTCATCGCAACTCAGGACGAGAACATGTGTACCGGTAACACAATCAGCTTAGCGAAAATCTTAGAGTTGCTCAAGTAGTTTAACTTAGGAGCAACCAGGCACGAATGGGAGAGCCCTGAATACGGTACAACCGTGATGAGCAGCATGCCAGCAAAGAGCTTCCAGCAAAGAGCGACATCAAGGTGGACTCTAGCCGGGAGGAATTCACATTAAGGACCTACAAAACAAAATAACAAAGAATTTCTAGTTACCTTAGGGGAAAGCAGAAAATTTTTGAAGCTCGACCTCTTGAGAGAAAAATAGTCACGTAAATCGTGGAACAATGGAGATGCAACCACAGTGCGGCAATTTCCACCTAATCTTTTTTTGTAAGGTCTAAAAAAGAATGAAAAGGCAAATGTGAATACAAAGATCAAGAGAAATGCGAGAACAAAGACTAACAGCCGTATTCTAGCGAGGTCATAAAGCTTAGCCCATCACTGCTGTGATTTCTACTGCGCCGAAAAGTTTGCTACTGCAACAAATATGCCGCTACAACACACATTTTTAAGTTTTTGTGTATTTTTCTAGCACTTGAAATCGAGTTTTTGTGGCACAATTTGCGGCGCACTAGAAATCACAACAGTGATGATCTAAGTTTTGTGACTCTGTTAGAATAGAGGGGTAAGACTACAAAGAATAACATGAATACGAAGGCGAATACAAGCAAGAAAAAAATTACGAAAAGTGTGGCCAAAAGAGTGCGCAGGCGATCACGTATACGAATCCAAATCCGAAGATGTCATAGAATACGAAGACGGAGAAGAATAGAAAGGCGAAAAATAATAAAACGAAGCCAAAGGCTAAGACGAATACGAAGATCAAAACGAACACGAAGGTGAATACTAAGACGAATACGAATACTAATACGTAAACAGCTCGGAAAAAGGTGATTAAAAAACGGACCGAGCAGAATACGAAGACGAAATCGAATACCCGGACAAAAACCAAAACGAACACGTAGAGGAAGAAAAAAAAAAACGCAAACACGGATACGAGATAATTACGACTTTGAATATGAATAAGAAGATAAATAGAACAAAAAGAATTTGAACACGAATACGAAGTCAAATACAACAACGAATACGAAGTGGGATACGAAATCATGTACGAGGACGAATACGAAGGTCAAGGTGAATGGGAAGGGGAAGACGAATATTAATCTGAGACTTGAGTTAATATTGAGAAAAATACAAATTTCTACAGTGTAAAATAAACTAGAAATGAATCGCAGGAAGCTTTACTTCCGTAGTGTGGCCCAAGCCCAATTCTTATTACAAGATTTATTTTGCATACATACGAACAGTGATGGGCAAAATCGTAATTTCTGGGTTTTTAGGGCTTTCGGAGTTTTCAGAACTACTGCGTGATTTTCGGAGCTCTTTCAGGATTTTTGGGATTCTGGAGACTATTTCAGAATTTTCGCGACTAATTTGATGTTTTTAAGAATTTTAAGTTTTCGGGACTATCTGCTTTGAGATTTTACTTATCGATATCTCGCAGATCCCGAAATAGTCCCGAGCATTGCGAATTAGTCTTAAAAATCATAAAATAGTCCTAAGAATCCCAAACTAGTCTTCAAAATCCTGATTTATTGCCAAGAATTTCTAAAATCCCGAAATTGTTCGCAAAATTGGGGCGTGGAGAGTTTTGTTGAGGTGCTGTGAGAACGGAAAAGATGAGCTCAGTTGTGATGAGTTAAGGTTTCGTGAATATAGCTGTGGTAGGATCAGGCGTGGTGAGTTTAAGTTAGCTGAGGTGTATTAAAGTTAGGTGTGGTGAGTGTATGTGAGGTGTCGTCAGTTGATTTGGGGTGAGGTGAAGTGATATTAAGTAAAGTAAGTTTAGATGAGTATAAGGTAGTGTGTTAATTTTTTATAGTTTCCCTAAGTCATAGAGTATTTAGTTTGAAAGTATTTAGCCATCGACGAATTACCTGGGTACTTTAGTGAAAATATTTTGCATCTCCAAAGTACCTGAGCACTTCGGTTCAGAGTATTTAGCTTTGTACTTGGGTATTTAGCAACTCCTAAATACCAAAGTCTTTTTTTTTTACTTGAATATTTAGACATCTCCAAATGCTAAGTATTTAAGTATTTATTACCCAAACTGGTACTTTAAATACAACGGTATTTAGATGTTTCTATCACTGCATATGTGAAGATATCCATTGTTGTTTCCTATATAATATTCTTGAAAGAAAAAAATGGTAGATTTAATTCGATCGTGCTCTTGCACAAATATCAAATTTAATGTAAAAAATTGCTCCCTAATGTTCGGCGCTACCATAATGTACATAAATTTCAATTAGAAATTTTTTATTGAAAAGTTATAAAAAGGTTAATGTAATTTCCTATATGCTGCACTTGCTAATGAGATCAACAACACATGGAAATTATGCCATGATAAGCACACCTAGTACATACATATTTATATACAAACTAACGTTACAATGTACGCACGAACCCTCGCCTTACTTAGGTTCATTTCCTTTTCAAATAATTTAACAATTTGTTGGTTATTTGCGTAGCACTCCTGAGAATATAAATTAAAATAACACCTTAGTCTCCTTAGCCTACACCTTTTAAGCTTATCAACTAATTTCAGCTAAAAGCAATTAAAGAACTTTGTGCAAAATCAGGTGTTGGAAGAGAAAACAAACAAATATGAAATTAAAAGCCAACAATATTGAACAACAATAAGTGTGATGAATTACGTTTTTCATTTGACGAAATTTTCGTATACAAAGGCAACAAAAAAGGTAATCCAAAAGCTTCTTTTTTAAAAAAATGCCCGCCTCATTTGTTGTTTTTTTTTGCTTACAATGGTAAGCAAAAACGCCTTTGGCGCTGGCCTGCAGTAAGTCGGCAGTCTTTTTCATTTTCGGTGTTACTTGCAGTTGCTTAGTGTGATGCGCTAGTGAATTCCTTTGTTGAGCAGCTAACGGCTGATACAATGCGGCTATCAGCGGTTGAAGATACCACAATAGCCTTACTTTCACAAACATCAGCATTTTCCTTTAACACACTGCCAGCCATCACTTGTCAACATCAACTTCCCTGTGCTTTTGTTCTTGTACCTACCGCATGCTTACTATGCTTATCATGGCATGCATGTATGTTTGTATACATACAGGACGTGTGAGTTGCCACATCCAACGCCTTTTTTGCCTTTGTTCAGGTAACACAATGAAAGTATCTTTCAAGGCTTCTCGCGCCACCACATAATTTTTTCGGCGGGCATGATTTTGTAAATATATGCAGAAAAATTAGAGAGGATGGACTCGCTGGCGAAAGCTCGATTTTTTTTTGTAGAATTGTAAACGCAAAGTAAGTTAAAATAGAACCACATAGACACACACATGTGTAATGGATTTCAACTATTTAATGCCGCCTTTGAAAAGCGAATAATTTAATGCGTATCACTTTCAGTACATAAAAGTTTTCGGTGCCGAACATAGTAAATATTTCGATACCTTACGCCGACATATGTAAGGTAGGTATCAAACTGAGCACCTGATGCTGACACCATGATTTTTAACATACATAGGTACATAGGTGGGTAAATCTAAAAAAGAGGTACACTTTGAAAACAAAAAGATTATTTTTTTTAATTTGTGGTCACATCTATGTTTTATATATGATTCTACTTGTAATCTCTTAATAAATCGATAAATATAAGTGTAATTCATTTTCAACAAGTGCCTCAAAAGTTAGACGAGGAGTAAACATTTAGATCGGTGAAATTGAAAACAAAAGAATAAGCAGGTTTCAAATTACGCTGTGCAAATTGTAAATTTCAGCAATAAATTTGGAAAGTAGAACTCACCTAATTGGGACGTTCTTAATTCAAAGGCATCCCCCGTTTTACCAGATTGGCTCTGGTTTTCGAGATAACGGTACTTGAAACATTTATTAAACTTCAACTATTTTGTAAATAACTCCCTCAGTTTTGAAGTTATTTTACTAAAATTTTGCACATAACTGTTTTTTTAATATTATCTTAATTACTCCGTAAAATGATCGAAATTGGTTTACTTTAAAATATAGCTCCAATACAACTGATTACTCAGATATGTGTTTTTTCGCTATAACTCTAACTTCATATCTGAATAATAAAGTTTTATTAAATTTTAACCTGCTTAATTGGAGGAGTTATACCGCAAGACAACGTCTCTGAACAATCAGATGTTATAGTGAACCGATTTCGATGATTTGATTGAAGAGATAGTGAAGGTAATATTAAAATACAATCGCGTGCAAAGTTTTAGTAAAATATCTTCAAAACTGAGGGAGTGTTTTATAAACTAGTTAAAATTTAAGCCCAGTTTCGAAAAGTGGAGCCAACCGGGCAAAACTGGGAACGCCATTGAATTTAGAAAGTTCCAAGTAAGTAAGAGCAAATATCGAAATAAGTTGAGTTGATACCACGCTCGACTACACTGACTACAAGAAGGAGCATCATTAAAAGTAGTAAATCAGGGTATTTACACACTTCTAGAGACATTTTTTTGAAGCATTTTACATGTATGCATATGTAACGTTATAAGGACTAGCAGTTACAAAATGATTTAGATCGTTTCGAGATATTTTCCAAATCTGCCTTCAATTAAGATATTTTTGGAATAAAAATTACGCTGAGGGTCGCACAATATTTTATCTTTAAAAGTTCTTTTATTCTGAAAGCACACCTCTAAGATTTAAGCTTATTTGTAATTGTTTGTAGAATACAATACATACTTAAACGATTTTTGAAACGAAATGCTTCAGAAAATATTTACTTGCCATTTAGTTATTTTTTAAAGCACACTTTAGTTACCAACTACATACATATGTAGTGTACACATAAGTACTAACAACAACCTACAAAAATTTGAGGACCAGGCATCGGCAACATGATTCGGCTGCCGAATGTGCCATGGCCCAAAAGGAGTAGTTGTCTAGGTGGTCCCATGTTATGCAGCGGTGACCCAGAGGTGGTCAGGTCCACTGACATCGCAATGTTAATGTAACCATATTTTCTCCATATATTTTGACCATTTTGGTTACTAGTGTTGGTTACAAGGTAGCGTTGTCCCGTACTAGTATTTAACCTAGCCCCACTTTTTGCAGGGCATATGCAATTTCAAACCAGTATATAGAGTGCTTCAAAAGTTATGACATAATTAATTTTTTCCATCTTAAAAGTTACATAAAAAACTCACTTGCTTTTAATATTTTTTTGAATTAAAACATTTATAGCTTAAAAGTTATGCACCAAATTTTTCAAAATTTTTTTGAGGCTTCAAGTATAAGTACGTCTATAAATTACATCCAAAAGCAACCAGCTTGATATAGTTTGCAACAATGAAAATAAAGCTAAATACCACAAAGGTTACCTGTATGTATGTGGTAATCGAGAAGAGACAGCCGTGGTGTACAGACGTGGAGAACAGATTTGGCAATCGAGAAGAGACGGCCGTGGTGTATAGACGTGGAGAACGGGCATTTTTTTTTACCGAGTATCAGAGAATATACCATTACGTAGATTAACTGTCTTTGATAGCATTTAGTATAAACTATACTCGTATTGTATTAATTTCCATCTATATTTTTGAGAATACTATTCGCTTTAAATTCCAAACCCATACTGTAATAAATTGAATTGAATAAATCAACATCTCACATGTATACATACTCATAAATGCAGCCAATTTGCTTGAACTCGTTTTCACATATTTTACTGAGCAATTGTCTTTTCTTTCTAAGCTGCGACGCCGTCCTGTAAAATGACTTGCAAGCACTTGAATGCATACACTTTTCACAACACAAACATTGCATTACATATATAATAATTGAAGCACTTATTAAAACATAAATATTTAATTTTTATCACTGATTTATGAAAACTTTTCACTTGAATCGAAAGACCGAGCAAACGAGTACTTTATACAAATGACGATTTAATTATGTAGAACTGAGGATACGGAACAGCTGACGATAGGAACACAGAGAGGAAGGAAACTATTTTAAAATAATTATTTTCTATTTTTCGATTTCCCATTAATACTAGTGAGGACATTAACCAAGAATATTTTGCACAACGAAAATTTTCTAAACACAGGAAGACACATATGCTGAGTATTTACATGCATTTATGCCACGGGGTGTGGAACGCATGAATGTACATACATATATACGCTATGAAATAAAAGTGATAATTGAAATTGAAATAAAATTATAGTTTAAAAAACTAAAACCTCCCTATTATAATTGCCATTCGTACTGTCATTAGGTATGTAACTTGAAAAAAGAAATCGCTGCATCTTTTAGGCGCATCAATATTACATAGTTACATCCCGAGCTAATAAAAGGGAGGTGAAAAGATCCCAATTGAATGAAACTCAGATTTTTTTAACATATTTACATACTTATGTTTGTATGTAAATAGCATATACATGCAGTCATAACCAGAGAACTTAGAGAACTTAGAACTCTATCTAAGTTCTATGGTTTAGATGCCTACAGAAATGGTCGCTCAAATAAAAGGGTGCGTCATGTGAAAATTTTTTGTTAGTACATGCTTATCTGGGATTACAAAATATAATTTATTTATTATGCGGTTTGTGTCTCAACTAAACCGTATATGTATTAAAAATTAAAATTTGACTTCCTTCCACCCTGTGTTTCTGTCATTTCCTATTCCGTTTCCTCAGTCGTATTTTAACTTTGGCAAGTGTTTGCTGCTGGTTTTTCTGCGCTTCGGTTTTGATGAAAAGTTTTGTTAAATTGTGATTTAAATTAAGTATTTAATGCAAAATGTTGTTTTTTAAGGGTTTTGCTTTTTAAGTAAATATAATTAATTATTTGTGATAAAGTGCCAGCTTGTTAAATATGTAAAAACTTGTATGGCCGATGCGCCGTCATCGAAGTTTGCCAATAAGGCGGCGCATGGGCAAAGAAAAAGGCGCAGCATGATTGGTGAAACGTTAAAAAGGCTAACATAGAATTTTTGAGTGCATATAAAAGTATGTATGTTGACACATATATATGTACAATGTATGTACATAACTACATATCGATGGCCTTTTGCAATAACGACACAACTCAAAACTTAAAAAAAGCAGTGGTACATGTTTATAAATGTTTAGTATGGATTAGTCACAGATTAGACAAGTAATAAGTTGGATTTTTTGCACTTTTAAGTTGTGTCGTTGTTTGCCGAGCGCCATCATTCAAATGTATGTATGTATGCTTGTGTTCGTAAAGACGTTATTTACATACTATGTATGTACATGCATACATACATACTTATGCACCTATTGATGAGATCTCGCATTTCTACGCTTCTCAATTGCCTTTTAATTTGGTCAAAAGAACGGGTGAGTCCCAGAAAATATTTCACATTTTTTACAATCTTATTGGACCTTGAGTACATACTTCATTATATACATTGCTTATACCTACGCAAGAACCGCATTAACAAAAACCCAATCAACACGTATTTCTGTTAAGCATTTATAAATACATATTCTCTGAAACCGCACTCAATGAAACCCTATTCAAATAGCAAACCAAATCTGCTGTTTTCATTCGAAATTAATTTTACAACTATTTTGCGCGATTCACCAAAATGGGGGCGAACAATTTGCTAAATTTATTATCATAATAAGTCAAATTTAAACTGTATTAAGGAAACAAGCCCGTTTAGACTTCGCGTTATATATGAACGATGCATTTGTACGTATTTTCTAACAGATTCCCATAAAAACCCGATTAAAAAAAAAAAAAAAAAAACATGTAAGAAAGTCTAAGTTCGGGCGGAGCCGAACATTAAATACCCGGCGCAAGTAATAAATATATGACTTTCACCTTTCCGAAAGCTACCGCTACATGAAAAGCCGGGGTGTATCAATTTTGCGTAAATTAGATTCCTTAAATTTCGAAATACTTCAAGCATTTCTGAAATTTACCGTTATATGAAAAGCGGCCTCAATTTTAGTCCGATTTCAATAATATTCAAAGTTTTGCTTTTATGTGGCAAGCACAATAATCATACCGAGTTTGGTACAAATTGGTAGAACGGTTACCGAGCTACATATATGTGATCATAAGTAGGCGTGGCTACGCCCATTTTCCAAAAATTTATAATATTTTTATTTTGCGTCTAAAACTTATTGAAAATATCAATTTTGAGTGAATAATCTTCAGAAGTTACTCATATATCGCAGTTTTTGTATTTCTGAAAATTACCGTTATATGGGAAGTCCTACACCCCCTAAAGAAGTACACGTACCAAGTTTCGTTAAGATATCTTAATTTTTACTCGAGTTATAGTGTGCACAGATGGACGGACAGACGGACGGACGGACGGACAGACAGACACCGCTTAATCGATTTCTCTTTTCATCCTGATCATTTATGTATACATTTGTCTATATCTATCTCGATTCGTTTTGCCTGTTACAAACAATCGTTATGTGAACAAAATTAATATACCCTTGTGCACAAGTGCGCTCGGGTATAAAAAATTACTTTAGACCGAGATGAGGAACATTACCCTTTATTGTACATATGTCTATTTATAGCAACCTATTATTTTAATAACATTGATATTACAGTTATTTCAGTTATGAAACTACATGATATCTACTTTTCCAAAAGTTTACTATGTAAATTAAAAAACTTTAAAATATACATATATACGATGCGTACCTGTTTGTTCTAGAGAAAAGTTCGGTAAGATATTTAACAGAAATAAGCTGATGGTATGTTAAATGTAATACGTATTTCTAAAATTTATGAACAAAAGCTTTAGCGTAAAACACAGAACAAAGCTTTTCTCCAAAGGAATACATTTCGTGGGAAAATTGAATGTACTGCAAGAATAAGGTGAAAAGCTTGAGACTGCTCTGGTGAAATTTTGAATGCAGAATACACGCAGAATATTTGTTAACTTGGAAAGTAAAAGATGTTATTTTATTTCTTCTTTTAAATTATTTTTATAATGTAATAAATGTTGGTCAGGAAAATTTAGTGAAAACCAAAAATTTCTAAGGTGCGTACATATATACTAATTTTTTGTATACTACAACAACAAGAAAGTTATCACACATCAAACACTTTAACCTCAGAAGTGCCTTTTTTGAGTCTAATTCCTCAATTCTTGAAGATAGAGCAAAAACAAATTGATTTTCTTTAATAAAGATTTGATTTTTTAAACAGGCTTTTAACAAAAAGCAAACCCTTTTCTTGCTAATTTTTGCATTCGTAAGTTATTTTATTCTGGGGTCCCACAGACGCATACAAGTACTAGGTGGGTGTGTGGAAATTACATTAGCATTCTTAAGTGGTGGTCAAACCCCTGGAAGGTTTTCCTCCATCGCATCGCAACGTTTTCTACACAGGGTTACAGTTCCCCCCTTTTGCAAAAAATTAGTATTATTTTTCATTACATTCGGTTATCCTGCGAAAATTTTGCGCTTTTTATTTAGTGGAAATTTTAACCATCTGTAGCCACTTTTTAAACATTGGGCCAGAAAGGCACGTTCTGATGGGAGTTGATGGGTTTAACCGCTTAAAAAAAAGTAGACCAAACTTGTTGTTAATCTATAACCCGCAAAAAATCGTAAGAACTCCGTAATTTAGCAGAATGGTAGAAAATATTATTATACAAATTTATTAACAGCGACAGAAATTTTACTCCAACAACTTAAGTTTTTAAATTTCTTTTTTTCTTTAAATTCAAATGAAAATGAATCTGTAGAGGACATACGGAACCATATATGTATGTATATCTCAGATCTTATTCTGTTCGCCCATCCAACACAATTTGTCATCGATTTAGTTATGGATATTTTATCGACTTTGTTATTGATTAGTTATCGATTTTGTTATCGATTATTTATAGATTTTATTACCGATAGATATTTTTAGCGATTTTTTTATCGATACTTTTATTGATTTTGCTACCAATATTATTATCGATTTTTCTATCGAAATTTTTATAGAATTTGTCATATGTATATTGATTATGAGACAAAATAGATATGTGACGTAAGTTTCAATTCTCTAGTGTGGCCTAGGCGCAGAAAAAACATATCTATTAATCAAAAACAGTTTCTAAATATTTAATAAAGTAATAATTGAGGAATACCCCTCCTTAAATATTTTTTGATTTCCAAATAAAAAATATTATATATATATATGTATAATTATATGGCGGCATTGAAATTCCGACTTTACTGTTTTTGGACCAATCTAATGTCCATATGTACATAATTAAAAGGCCTCATTTCCCGTCTTACCAATTCAAAGTTACGTATACGCACAGGTGCGCTTGCTAGAAGAACAAAGTGCTCTATTGAAAGCTTATGGCTGTATAAACATAATTCTAATAGCCGACTGTTACAAGTGTCATAAATGCGCAAATGATAGAAAATGAGTGCTAACATGTAGGTATGCTTGCCGGATTGTTTAGTTCAAGATACTTACACATAGTACATACAAACATAGACATCTAAGTAAAGGCAGACTTGCCAGCATACACCTAAATAATAGCCTTTGGCTTTGTCTGTCGTGTGAATAGGTAAACCTCAGAATTTAATGGCATTACGGCTCCTAGCCAATGCTAAGAGCATGTCTGTCAAAGGTTAGACGTACCAATGTTTGCTAGCGTGCACAATTTATGGCAAAAGGGCCGAAGCGGCAGATAAGGTTCAAGTGAGAACATCCAAAGGCGCTTAAAACAAAATGAATTTTTAGCTTTCGAGGTGATTATAAGATGTTGACTTTGAGTAGCTATGACGGGAAAATTACTTTCATCTACTTTGGCGTAGCAATTATGTGAAACAAACTTAAATACATAGAGGTTGTAAGACTAAATGATTTCAACAAAAACGGCAAAGACAAGTTATTGTATCTATTTTTTGTAAATCCTTCTCATGCGAGTATTATAGATGTGACTGTTTGTGAGTGGGTGGTATGTTTGTTGCTCTTCACGCTAAAACGGCTTAATGTCTTTCAATGGAACTTGGTACTCAGTTAGGTATAATCTGGATCAATATATAGGATATAGGATTTTTGAAGTAAGTTGCCACTTTTTTTTTAAGTTAAAATCAATTAGTTATAGATAAGTTTAACGAGATAAATATTGCAATAGTGAAAATGTCAAACGAATGGGGTTCCGAAATGAAGTTATTCTTAAGAATGTTTCCACCTATTTGAAAAATTAGAGTTGGTTAATTATTTAGTTAAATTAAGTATCACAGAAATGTGGGTGCCAAGCAACAGCTATTTATTTTTCAAATATTACTTTATAAGGTTGCCACCTTTTCAAACCAATAGAATCAGCTCATTTAAAAATTTAAACCAATAACTTTAACTTTGATATGGGCAGCAAGCAAACTACATAAGTTTAATAAAGCCTTATTTCAAAAAATATTTTTAAAGAGACGGTTTTGACGGTTCAAAATTCGATTCGCATTTAGCGACCCCAATAACTATTAAAAATTATTGTGTCTACTATTTTAGGCGGCATATTGGATCGGCCATTTTAATTGTTTTTTTTTAGACTTCAAATTCGAATTCAGCGACCTCAAAAACCCCTGTAAACCTGAATTCACGTAAATGTACAAATTTTTTAAATTGTGGGTATCCAATATCACTGCGCATCGCCGTTTTACCATATTCGAATCGTACAATCATTGCTTTGATATGCTATGGAAGTCAGTAGTATTGTCTGTCATTAGTATTTGTCAGTCCCTATAAATAAGTAGCTTTTACTATATATTTTAGTTTAGGCTATAAGTCGTTCATAGATTTTAGGGGATATATATATAAGCTTCACATAAGCATACGTAGAAAAATACTAGTACACGACAACCACAAAAGAAAAACTCTTCGGTAAGTGAACAAAGGAGCAAAATTAAAACAAGAAATCATAACAGTGTTAGTCCTAGTGAAAATCAAAGTTAGAATGAGTAGCAAAATATCGGAGTAAGCCGGTATCACAGGCAACACCACTTGCGTACAATCTGCCTAGGCAATACGAAGAGTGTGCGCTCCTATGCGCTGCTAATTGTTATAACTATTTCTTAACTATTTAACTTCCACCTTTTCGCTTTAAGTAAACAGAAGTGAAATCAGCTGTGCAAAGTTCGCCCGCAACGGAAGTGACTAACTAAGTGGCACATAGGCGCTACCTGCGATAAAAACAAAAATCAGCTGATTGCAGCGGCGAAAAAAGAGCCGCGGTTTGTTTGTGTGTATGCATTTGGCAAACAATAATAAAATCACGCAACTAAATACAAAATACTCATAATAACGATGATGTATAAAAACATGTTTCCTCCAGATACCAAGAGAGTAGTTACTCGTCGTATTTAGTTGCTTTGCCTACATAAACACTTTTACCGAAAAGCATACTCACTTTCGCGCTTCGCTTCAGCGAAAGTAAGCGGAGCTTTACATATTCCACGCTATATGTGTGTTTGAGCGTGTGGCGCATGAAAGCTCAGGATTTGCTAAGCTTTTTTTTTTTTTAATACTTTCCTGTCCATTTGTGGAACTTATGCCGCTTCGCATGAATGAAGTGGACAACGTTGTACAATTTAAATCAGTTCCCGAGTAAATTTCAAAGCGTTTGGTTGCCTACACGGAGGTGACATCGCGCGCGCGCAAATAAAATTGCTTACAAAGGAATTTGCAAAAATTCTTACTTTGTTTTTGTTGTTAAGCTGTGCCACCCATCAATCGCACAACAACAGCATGCGCATAGCTTGTGTAAGTTGGCATAATACAGTTGGAGAGTATGCGATTGTGTGTTCGATTGCTTGATAGTGAAATTCTGCTGGTGTTCTGGTAGAGTACGAGTGTACTTAAAGTAAATATGTACATATGTATGTATATAGCGGGCGTAGCTCGTGCGGCAAGCGGAGGATAATGCTTACAAATAACTGTTTTTATTTTGGTGTGCTTTCAAAGTACTTATCGGGCAGCGTTGACAACGCAACGAAAGCGGCTGCGGCTAGTGTGCTTTATAGTGCCAGTAAGCCGCGTGTGACGGGGCGGATACGCAACATTAACAGCCGTAGCAGCAGCAGCCAATACTTTAACTATATAGAGTTTGAGTGATAGTGCTTGAATAAACGAGAAAACGGGTTGTTGTGAAAGATTTTCGAAAGATTAGCGTTGAATAAAGAAAATTGTGCTGTGTTTGAAATGGAGTAAAACGTGTAAAAATTGTGAATGCTGCATTCGTTCGCACTAGATCCGATCTCCAAAGATCGAAGTGTGAGTCAGCTAAATTTAAATTTAGTATGCGTAACACTTTATTTAACAGAACAGAAAGGGACATTGAATAAAAAATGGCGTAGCTCGAAAAGTCATTGAAAAAACTGCAAGTTTAGGCGAATCTGAGCCTTATATACCCGCTGCATGTATTCATTGGCCGATTTAACCCAATTGCAATGCCTTAAACCTAGACTTATGTGTGTTTATTGTATGAACGAATGAGTTATCTAAGTCTATATATATGTAATTGTTATTTCTTTCACTACCCTTTCAGGGTGTCCTAGATCGTCCAAAATGGATGGAAGTGTTTTTTATTGAAATACTTAAAAATATGACCAGCCAAATTGGAGATTCTCCATCTTTTGATGATATTTATTGCCGCCTACTGGTTTCGACCTGATGTGGGTTATACTTTAGACATATAAGTGTTTACTACAGATTCGGATTCAGAGGATAGAAATAAGTACGTTACTTTTGTTTGAAACTTTTTTTCTCGCAAGTGCTTTTTCGACCTTTAATTGAACTTCGACATCCTGGACTTCATGAATGAGTGAAAATGTTTTATTGAAAAAAAAAAAATAAAAATACGAAAGGTCGGGGACGCTCTATATTTTGGATACATATATTGCCGACTTCAGGCAGGCTAGGTAAGGTTGGAGCGGCTTCTTTTATCCAACATAAGAGAGAGGCACGCTCAGAGCCAACGGATACCAATACCAATACAATGGATATCAATTTAGAGCACGAATTCGAATCCGTCCGTTCACCTTGCAGTAGAACTAGTTGTTTAAGTTCAGAAAGCGCGAGAATGCTTCACTTAGGTCGGCGAGACAGACAAAACGGTTGTGGTGAAATCAGCGTCTTCTCGCCCATATTAGGGTAGGACAGTGACATAGGTAGTGCTCCACACTTTCGATTTCGTCCACATTGCGGCAACTACGGCAGAAGTCATTGGCCATCATTACTCATTCAGCTAGCATGTCTTTAAGCAATGGCCCGTAACGCCGTAGGGCGTTCTAACCGAGTAAGTGCGTCGGATGTTTTCTTGTCTAGGCTGCGCCAGATTTGTCGGGTCATGCCACACAAGGGTTCTTCCAACCATCTTTTGTTTATCTTCTCAACGAAGTATGTCATCAAACATGGAGGTTCTCTTCTTAGTAAACTTGTCCACCCCAAAATTACTTTGAATGCCTCTGTGGCCTGGCACTCACACGATGTGAGTAGTAGATCTTGAAGCTAGATCGTTAAGGATTTTCCTACATTATATCGCAGTTATTGGCGAGGTCTTGCAGCAATCCAGTGACTTGTTAGCTGCTTGGCTAGTTACTGATGGCAGCGTAAGAGGAGTTTCAAAAAGCCAGAGTGCAGCCTCTTTTATAGCCGCGAGTTCTGCTTGGAAGACACTGCAGTGGCCTGACAGCCTATAGCAGAGATCTAGTGAGAGTTCCTTGGAGTGTATCCCACTACCTAGTCTTAGATTTCGTTTGGAGCTATCCGTGTAGATGGCTGTGGAGGCTTCGGACCGAGTCGCCCTTCCAGTACGTCCTCGAAGGGATACGAGTGGAGAACTTATTCTCGAGCTCCATCGGTGGGGTAGTATAATATGGGCCCCCAACGTATCGGGTTAGTTGGTTAGAATGTTAGTGTGACCGAATCTGGTGTCTTTCCATTTTGAAAGTGCATTTATTGTTACTGTCTTCCAGTTCGCCTATTGTTAACATAACTTTGGTGGGTGTTGATGGCAGCGCACCGGTGATTAGCATACTTTCCGATGTCCACCGACTGTGACGCCAAAAAAAAAAAACTTTTGGAAACTTTTTCCTGGAATGGACTTTCAGTAATACCATCAAAAGATAGAGCATGCCTGATTTGGTAGTTAATATTTTTGCGTTTGTTAATAAAAAAAAAAACACGTCCCTCCATTTAAGAGTAGGTCAAAATATTTTTTGATTTCAAATTACAAAACAGGGGTATAGTTTTTGCAATATAGAATGATTCTAGGGTGTGAGAACAATAAAATTCCAAATTTACATTTGTTTGAACCCCCTTATATATCTACATACATACGTAAACATACGTTGGTTCCAAAGGGGTAACAAAAAAAAAAAGGTTTCTACATTTTTGGTTAAAAACCGAACCTGTTTGCACTATATTTTTGAAGGCTTATGCTTCTCCAAAAAGAATTGAGGTGGTGCAATAGATATTCAGTCCCCGTTCCAATAGATGTACATATGTATTGGGTACTTGTAATAATTAAAAAAGAAAATCTGAAGATCTATTAATTCTTATTTCCTCTCGTGCATCACTGTGCGGTGCTGAGTGTAGCGGCGCTGTGCGAAGATACTGCTCTTGACACTGAAAAATGCAGAGCGAAGATTTTCACTTAAAAGCCACTGTGAAAATACTACTTATTACTAATAATTTGGCGTTTACACATATGCATGTAAGTGTTTGGCCGAGCTTCTCCTACAACTCGTGCGCCGTGCGCCTTGATGGTGTCACTCACACAAAGGTGAGTGAGGAACCTACAGTTTTACGCTGACTCCGAACGGCGATTAAATTTTTATGAGAAGCTGTTTTTCATGGCAGAAATGCATTGGGAGGTTTGCCATAGCCATCCTTGGGGCCAGCCCTGTTAAGAAAAAATGTTTTTTCTTAATTTTTTTGCGAGATTGCTTTGACCATGGCTTGAACCCGATATGTATATATACTATGTTCAACTCTGACTTTGGAATCAATCTCAATTTGAATTTAGTTGACAGAATTTTTCCCTCATTGCCCTTTCACTGCTTTGCAGGCAAATAAATTGATTTAGACTTCATATAAGAAATCCGTGCGGAATATAAAATCAAAAATACTAACAGAAAAATTAAATACGTCAACACACAAATTAAATATTGTAGCCACCTCACACATACCTACATACATACATACCCTGCAAAAAATGCGACTAATCCGGCATGACTCCGGAAGCTGTAGCAAAGGAACATGCGACTAATACCACTTTTGATCGCTTTATATCCATTGAACTGTTCGTTTCTGTTCGAGCATGTCCTATGAAGAGACTAATTGTTCCCGTTTATACCCGAATGGGTACAAAAAAAAAAATTTAAATAAAAATTTGTGCCAGCCTCGATTCGAACCAGGGTGCTCAGTAGCCGGATTCCAGACTTCGCTGTCGCTAATATTGAGCGCTAAAAATCTCCAAAAGAAGAGCAGGCGCGGCTAACAACATGCAACCGCTAGTTACATACCGATCATACTACCAGCTTTGGTTGATTACACATAGCATCTTTTACTTTTATGTTGCGTGCTTTTTGGCTTCACTGATTTTTATTTAGAGAAATTTTTCCGATGCAAATTTAGCGTGGCGATTATCAGAATTCCACTGCAGGTTTGTTAAGCCAATAAATACTCTCACTACGTGCCATCGCCGCACAAGAAATTTCATTGACTAAGTGCGTACATATCATTAAATTGGTAATAGTACCCGTTAGAGATGAGTCGGCGGGGAGTAACTGATCTCCAATTATACCCCTAAGGCAAGAATGATAGAATACAAGATTGCGCCGATCAGAGAGGATTTTTGAGAATAACTTTTGTGTGACGTCACACTGGTGCAATTGCGAGAGAGAAATGCCAAAACGTGAGCAAGAATGGAAGAAGAAGAAAAAATGATGCAAAGGAAAACGTAAACAAGTTGCACCAGTGTGACGTCATGCAAACAACGATTCTGTCAAATTCGTTAAGAGAGGAATAGCGGTCCGAGATCGGCGCAACCTTTGTATTCTCTCAATCGTGCCCCTAAGGGATGAGTCGAGACTAATTGTACGCTATTAGTACCCGTATGAGGCTTATCTCGATATACTCTCTTTAGAGATTAGTCGCACAATTTTTTGCAGGTTACATCTCCGTTGTCAACATTGTCGCTTCAAATGCTCTAGTGATGCTTTTGCGGTTTCTCAACTCGCTTACTCAATGTAATTTAATTACAAAAGCCAACTAAATATTAATGCTGTGTAATAATAGCAGACAGTCAGGCAGTGTAGAGCCAACAACGCTTAGCCAGACAGGCAGCACACGTACATACATACATAGTGTTGGTAGAAAGCGGCACTGGATACAAATTGTAGAGAGTGTAGACTCAGTGCGCGTGGTGTGGTAAAAATATGAGTAAATGGCAGATTCATGCAAATGTCGAATAGCATTCATTTGGATTATTAATGCATGCATTTAGGCGCACACGCTGCACGATAACTAACTAATTAAGATGAAATTAGTTTGTGACGTGTATGTGCATAGAACTTCTCAGGGTTGTGGTTAATAAATTATGGAATTTTAGGACACAACATAAATATTAGACTGGTTACAAAGGGAGTAGCGAAATGTAATGTTAATAGAATCAAGAGTATACGTTTTTACATTTAAAATGTTATTACTCTTATTCAATATTTATCAGAAGGTTTGAACTAATGCAGTGAAGAAATAAGTGGCTAAAAAAGTAATCATAAATATATATATGTATTAATTTAATAATGACTGAAAATTCTAAAATAAAAAATACATTAGGGCAATTCATATAAACGCGAAAATGCCACGTAACCCAGTAAGCCCCATAAAATTACTTAATTTTGTACAGAAAATCGGTTTATTTACGAGGCTTACGCAGTTAAGAGGCATTTACGCGTTTAGATGAATACCCCGATTGTAAATAAAAAAAAAAAATATGAAACAAGCGTGAGTTAAAAAATTCTTCGTTCAATAGTGTGGTTTATATTTTTTAAAATACACTAAAGTTTTAACTACAGTGCGTCGAGAACTGACTAGAAGTAAAAGCGGCTAATTTCTTGCAGTTTAATTTATATCCAATTGATCATCCAAATTTGAGAATAATTGCGAATATACATATAAAGGAAATACATATTAACGTATGCCGCATATGGTTAATAGGTAAGTAGTATAGATACACTTATTAAGTTAATAATCTCTATCTATATGAAATAAATAAAAATTATTGCAGAATTGTATGATTAAAACATTACCATTAACTACATTTAATTAAACCTTTTGTGTTTTTTTTTTTACACTTGCATTCCTCTGCAAATAATCAAGCTACAAACGATGAAAATCGATGGATAAAAAAACAAGTTGTGAATGATCAAAAGGAAATGTGCAATAATCTTTTGTACGTAATAGGAGTAATGTTACCCATACGCCATATCGTACACGGCCATACACTTACCCTACACTTACATGGCGTATGAGTAACATTTTCACCGTTTGAGTGTGAATTTCGTTAGCCAGTGTGTCCAGATAGGACGATTTAGCGCCAATTTGGCGATTTTTTTTTTGATATTTGCGCGTAAAAATTTAAGAAATCACCTTTGGCGATTTTTTTCCCTTTAAGTTAGTTTTATGTGCGCTATCATGTAAATGCGTCGAAATACGTGATAAGTAGGTTATGAAGTTGTAGCTTTAATTTTGATGTGGCAACACTTTTTATTGTTATCGATTTTGTTGTTGAATATCGAACATTTGCCATTTTAAACCACTATTTGTGACAACTGCCGCTGAATGTGAAACTTGTAATTTCATTTGTGGAAATACCAGATCTCGCCTTATTATAGCTTTTATTTTATTTTTAGCGCTGAGCGCTTAAAACCGAATTGTGCGATTAATCAATTAATATGAGTTATAATAAATTTATTAATTGCGCAGTTTGAATTGGGAAATGTGTTAATAAAATTTTTTTTTAAAGTATGCATATTTTTAAAGAAAATCGTTTGTACATCACTATCATATAGTGATTTGTGTATTTATTATTACCCTGATGGCATTATATTCGTTTCTGGTTTTGAAAGCTATACTATACCAAGATCTCAGTTTTTGAATAAGAGATTTTGTAAGTCAATTTCATGAAATTAAAAATTTGGCGATTTTTGGCGATTTTTTTTTCAGAAATGGCTCTTTTCTTTTTAAAGAAATATAGACAAATATATATATATAAATGCTCAGAATGAATAGAAAAGTCGAGTAAGCCATGTCTGTCCGCCCTTCCGTCCGTCCGTCCGTGTACACGATAACTCGAGCAAAAATTTAGATATCTCAACAAAATTTGGTATGTGGTCTGCGCTTTGCCCAATGTAGGTTGGTATTGAAATTGGGCGAAGTCGGACTGTAACTACGTCCACTTCCCATATAACGATACTTACGAAATATGCAACAAATATGATATTTCAGTAAATATTGGTTCAAATTGTTAAAAGTTACTATGTGAAGTAGAATTTTGATAGAATTTAATATTAATATGAAATTTTTGGAAAAGCGGCGAGACCCCGCCAACATATGATGAAATGCTGTATCTCAGTAGCTGCTTCACAAATCCTTACAAACCTCGTTACGAGCCTTGATTGAGATCCAGCTAAGAAATTTGTTTAAAATCTTTGGAATCGGACCATAACCCCGCCTACCTACCTACCATATAACGGTAATTTACAGAGCCACGAAAACTGCGATAAATCAATAACTGCCGAAGCTTAAAATAGATGACTACGACAACCACTTAGCAGAAAATTTGATTAGTAAAAATTTTTTGATAATGGGCGTGGCGCCGCGCTCTTATGACCATAAATGTGTAACTCGGTAACCCTAACCGATTTATCAATTTCTACAAAACTCAGTGCACTTAATAACCTTAGCACCGAAAATCAATTCGTTGAAAATTATTCAAATCAAACTAAAATTGCACCCGCTTCCCGTATAACGGTAAATTTCAGAAAAACTAAAACTCCGATATTTTAGTAACTGAGCACACTAATTTACTCCAAGTTAATAGTTACAACAATCCCCTAACAATAAATAAGACTGCTTTAAAATTTTAGGAATTGGGCGTGGCACCGCCGACTTTATGTCCACAAATGAGTATCTCGGTTACGCCCGAAATTTACTTGTTTTCATTTGAAACTGCGAACTTAAAATGATAATTTCTTGGGAAATTGACCTAATCTCGAGAATCGAATACGTTGTATGGAGCAGTATGTAACTCCCGCAAGGCTGCTGAGTCTAAGTTACTCCTAAACAATTTATTTATATTTGGTTTGCCCAAATTCGAAAAATTTTTATATTCTTATCTAAATTATACTATATTCGCACGCCGTGAATAATATTTGTTAGCCAAAAATTTCTGTTAGAATTAACCGTGGCATTGAAAAATACGAAAATTGTTACAAATTATATTTTGAATCCTTTTGTCACATACAAACTAAATGTGGCACATTTTCTCTAATAAAACCATATTTTCATTCATTAAGTTTAATCTTTGTTTAAGTACCATGGAATTTGTGAAAATTACACACGCACACATAAACACATACATACGTATGTAAATATGTATATAATTCCCATTCACTTCATATGCTCGTTTGTATTAGAAACATGTTGTCAAAAAAGTTTGGTGGCTTGTTTCTCTATTTATGTGAATTAACATACGGATTTATTTTAATCTGTTGTACAAAAATAGTTTGCTAAATTAATTTGGAACTTTTGACTTTACTTAAGCTTGAAATAACCAAAACATTAAACGGACGGTATGCAATGTATCCTCTACAGACTTAATAACTTTAAGCTGTATTGAAGTAATTAAAACTAAAATTAAAATTTTATTTCTCCAATTAACTTTTTTATGTCTACTAGAATTCACATAAGCTTTCGCTACTTTGAACCATCAAATTTAGTAATAATTTTGGCTTCGGGGATTCTGCTGCACGAATAGTAAGGAGTTACCTAGAGGGTAGGACTCAACGTATAAGGGTACCGAATTTTCTGGTCTTAAATCTTTGTGTATTGGTATTCTCCAAGTCTCAATACAGGCACTCCCACTTTCAGCTGACAGTTTTAACAACTACAAATACACAGAGAAAATATGACCAACAACGAGCACCAAGAAGATTGTCTTTATGAAAAGTTTCTAGCCTAAGAGGTAAAAAGAAAAAAACTCAAAAAATTCCATTCCAAATTATTGATCTTATGTGGAAATTCTTATTAATATTGTTAATAGGAATATATTTTGAAAATCATAGTGAAAATCCACTTAAGTGCATCTGTAGAAAAATTTTAAATTTATGCCTTCTTGAGTTCTATGAAAAGTACTTCTTAATTTTATATGATGTCTTCTAGAATTCCTCTTCAATTAATATTATGAAATAGAATATTGTTGGTAAGGCGACCACCATTGCACTGTCGGTAGAGCTGTAAACTGTCATCCATAGGTTCTGGGTTCGAGGAAAAGAACCCAGAAAACGCCTTTCGTTTCGGTATAGGCACTATGTTCAGATTTTGTGGTTGTAATTTTTTGAGCATTATATGCTTTTTCCAGGTAAGTCTTCTATCTAGTGTCATCCCAAGGTATTTGACACTATCTTTTTGCGCTAGAGCCTTGCTGTTTATTTCTAGTGGTGGGCAAGTTTCTTTCTTCAAAGCAAATGTTGTCTGAACACACTTGCTTTCGTTAACCTTTACCCTCCAAGAACCTAGCCATAGCTCTAACTTTTTCGAATATTCTTGCAGCTTGCAAGAAGCCTCTTTAGAGTCTGAACTATTGCTTAGGATAGCTGTGTCATCAGCAAACGTTGAAATGGTTAGACTGTCACCACTTTGCAAATCACGAGTGTATATTACGTAAAATATGGGTCCTAGAACACTACCTTGAGGGACACCTTCATTTATAGGCTGACTTTCCGTTGAAATGGTTAGACTGTCACCAGTTTGCAAATCACGAGTGTATATTTCGTAAAATATGGGTCCTAGAACACTGCCTTGAGGGACACCTTCATTTATAGGCTGACTTTCCGTTCTAAAGGAATTCTGCCTGACTCTGAAGTTTCTCCCCAGCAGAAAGCTTTCCACAATTACGAGCGTATTTGCAAAGAGTGAAACCTTAAGTTGGTGTATAAGGCCATGATGCCAGACTTTGTCAAAAGCTTGAGGGATGTCTAGAAATACATCGATGCAGTATCGCTTCCCTTCGAAGGCTTTTCTAATACAAGAAACAATTCTATGAACTTGTTCTACAGTGCCATGTTTTTCACGAAAACCAAACTGGTGTGGTGGTGTTATTTGTTAATGAAGGTGCATTTATCCTTTTCAAAACGATGCATTTTCAATTTCTCTAGCCTCCGTTATGAAAATATGACTCTTCATAAAAAGTGGACTCAGCAGCTTTTCACTCTAAGCTAACGATATGTAAAAATAGTTTTAGTTTTTATAATTTTATAATTATTTTTGTACTAAGTATATGTAAAATAATCTTTAGATTTTATGTTACTAGTTAGTTTATTTAAAATTGAAAACTGAAGATAGGTGTGCGTAAATATGTATGTTTCACTTCAAAGAAAACTTTAATTTGCGACCAGCTACACTGGTGTAAATTTTTCTTGTAAACAAACAAAATCCTTGAGTAAAAGAATGAATGACATTAAGAAAAGCATTGCCAGAAATGAAATTACTGAAGTAAGATGAGAAAATTTCTGTAGCAAAAACAAAAGGACAAAAAACAAACGAACTTAATAAACAAAATGAAGTTAAAAGCGCAAAGGGAAATAAACGCTGACAGACATTCAAAGCAAAATAACTGTTTACTTACACAAAGTAACAATAAAATCAAATAAATTCTGGCGCATACATATTTGCTGATGGGCAGCTTGACAAGCTTGACGACAGCAGACAAGACAGCAACAAATAATGAAGCAAAGTGAAATGCTTAAGGCGCATTGTTTGTTGGTGTGCCAGGCGACATTGTTTGGTGGTGGTCGCTGGTATGGAGAAGTGCCTTATGAATGGTTGGTCGCGCTGTTCGGAAATAATTGTGGTACATAACCATTTGTATGTATTTATATATATACTTTAGTATGCAGAAGATAATATTGCTTAAGTTGCATATTAAGTTGGCTGTAGTTCGGTATGCAAGCGAATGTGCTTTGCTGCTCAGCGAATGACGCGCTGGCAATGAACAACGCACTGGCGAGTGGTGAATGGTGAAAGAAGTTGCCACTTTATATTTGCAATGCGGCTTTTTTGTGTCAACTGTCCGTTAAGCTGATGGAAATATATGTTATGTGCTATTGTTTTGCTCAAGGATTTCGGGAAATGAAAATATATGTATGCAAGTATTTTTGCTGAAATAAAATGATTTTATTCATGTACAAATTCATATGAAAATGGAAAAAATCGCGGATATAAAAAATTAATAATAATAGTAATAGACAATAGTATTGAACTACAGTTTTACTCCAACTCCGAACGACGATTGTATTTTTATGAGAAGCTGCTTCTAATGGCAGAAATGCGGTCGGAGGTTTGCCATTGCCTGCCGAGGGATGACCGCTATTGGAAAAAACTTTTTCTTTTTTTTGGTTTTTGACGATAGTCGGAAACTGGGCTCGATCCCAGGTCCTGCGAAATGGTAGTGCGTACTTCTCAAAATAAAAGCTACAACAGCAAATATTTTTTTTTACAAATTATGTAATTTTTTACAATACGTACGTTACGTATATAGAGCCCCAGCCGCCTAAAAAAGTATATATTTTTCAAAAATTCATCCAAAAGATAATTAGAAATGTGTCGCTTACGTTAACAATGTATAACTCTTGTAATAGACATTGGTGTTTTTTTTTTTTTTTTTAATTTCCCTAGTAGTCCGTGATCACGTTGTTGGTTGTCTTGCGGTAGTAGTGCTTGCACAGTTTGAATTGTATGGGAGCAACTTGGGAGCCAACTTCAAAATCCTCCACAATGTGGTTTGCAACACTCTGACGCACAGCTTCCAAGTTGTCTTTAGTGCTGATATTTTGATGAGGACCTCATCCAGTACGTTCTGCCACTAAATCCCGTTCATCAGAAAGGTCGAGCAAATTCCTAATCATGAAGGCTTTGGGAACTGCTCTTGAATTAAAGTAATGGCGATTAATTTCGCTGCGTCGCAACAATTGATCGTTGACAAAGATAGAGAAATTCGATCATTTTAATACGTTGTTGCATACTGTAAACATCCATTTAAAATTTCCAGGAATTTGATTATAACCTGCAAAAAGAAAAATACAAATAAATTAAAAAATAAAGAAGTTATTCGTGTTTAACATTGGTTGGTCTTATTTGGCCCACCTTGTATAACCTTTGCAAAAATTATTTCCAATACTTTAAATAAATAAAAAGTTATTTTAATTTAGAAGTATCAAGGAAAATATCATTATTTAATTTGCTGAAATGTGGGATTATAATTTCATAATCACTTTAAAGACATTTTTTTTAGCAACGATGCGATTTGTTCAGTAGATCGATAATTAGCTACGGTAAACAAATTTGATTGTCCAATTATTTTTAAAAATATACTCAGACCTTTTTGACACATAATAGGTGGTTTTGCAGCTGCAGTTCCATTTGAAGATAATACTAAAAAGAACAATTAAAAAATTAGCAAAAACTGAAATGTATAATGTATGTAAGTATAAAAAAAAACCTAATCTCTTCGTATTAAAAAGCATATTCCTAAAGGAAGCTTTTGCACTCATATAAGTTGATATTTTTCAGGCGTGCTTACACTTTCGAAGTCACTTAATTTAATTGCAACAATGCAAATGTCAATGAATAAAATAAAAGCATTGCAGGAAAACTCTTAAAAGCAAATCAACACCTCCTTTGTGTAACGTAAGTGCACATGTTCATACCCAGTGGGAAAATGGGAATGCATTACCCATTTCGGCTAAAAAAAGATTAGCAACTACGATTGAACGAAAAGATTGATCGCAATGTAAGCGATGCTGTAGCCGAATGAGCGCGTGTTCGACTGCCGTGTTGTTGGTCACGGGCTCAAAATATGTGCAATGGATTTTATTTTGTTTTTTTTTTTTATTTTTTAATTATATTTATAGTTTCGTAAAGCGGCATGCGACACATTACTTTCGTACGACAATGCTCGTGAGAAATTCTTGCATCTTTTCGTGCATAGGTTATAGGGGCTATCCATTACTTTTTGCATCCTTAAGCATTACCTTTTCCCATTAGGTACATACATGTGTATGTATATGTATGTGAATTCAAAAAACACAAATGTAAAAGTTGTCTGTTCCCAGTGGGAACAAATGTTGGGAAGAAAATGTTTGAGAATGCAAAAATTAATGGATAGGTTATAGGGGCTACCTATGCACGAAAGGATGCAAGAATTTCTCTACAGCGTTGTCGTTCGAAAGTAAGTGTCGCATGCCGCTTTACGAAACTATAAATAGGATTAAAAAATAAAAAATAAAAATAGTGAAGTTTATGCCACAGGTTTTGAGCTCGTGACCAGCAACACGGCAGTCGAACACGCATCCATTCGGCTACAGCAGCTATTGAAATAACGTGAGAAAAAGACAGAAACTTGAGTTAGTTCTAAAACTTTTTGTTTAATTTGTGGCATCAAAAATACACTGCATCCGCTCGCTTACATTGCGTTGAATCTTTTCTTTCAACCGTAGTTGTTAATCTGTGCTTGGTAGAAAAGGGTAACGCATTCACATTTTCCCACTGGGTTCTTCTCTGAGATTTTTACGCAACGCCGTATATATGTATATGTATATGTGAATATGAATGTGCGAATGGATGTAAGGTTGTGCATCTAGTATTCTTGATTTCATTAACACTTGTCGAGTGTTGTTAAAAGAATTATTTCCTGTTTGTTGTTGCTGCTGCTAAATGCATTACGTGAATTTTTATTTGACGTGTATTTTTCTCATATTTCTTTTTGATTCACTGTGCTTGTCTTAAGACGGTCCGAGTAAGCAAAATATTTTGAATTTCTAGTAAAACAGCAGTCGGTTATTTAATTTTGAAATCCGTTAATTAACTGTGTTTCAAATCGAATGCCATGTAAAATTACGACATTGGTTAGAGGACTTTGAACTAAACCAGAGGTTTTCAAACTTTATCCTCTCGTAGATTACTCTAAAATTTTCACTGGTTTTCGTGGACCCCATGCTGCTATATTTCTGCGTGTAAAGTTCGGAGTGGAAGGTGGCATGGAAAGTCGGATGAATATTGAGACGAAAGCACTGAGTTATAATAAAAATAAATTAAATTGAAGACCACTCTTTAGTTTTTAATTCACAAAAGAATCTTGAATCGCGTTGTAGGTTGGAGGAATATGAAAATTGTATTCCTCAGTGAGGAATTTTTTGAGCCAAGAAATCTGAAAACAAGTCTCCTAAAGCTTCAAAACACCGTTTCTAAAGCTCAATACTGCCCTTTTTCACCGAAATACAACCTGCCAAAAATTACCGAAAATTTTGAGATATCTATTCCATCCTTGAATTTTTTTGAGTACGTTTTTAGCTGTGTACAAGCTATCATTTTAGTTCTTTACTATTTATACTACTATAATTAGATACATTTTTGTGGACATCCATACCCACTTTGAACTTGTGAACCCCAAATTTTTGCACCCAACCTAGACCACGTCGAGTCTACTATGAACCACTGGCGGACCACCTGGATCATTGGGGAATCATGCACTAATCAAAAAAGTAAATAGTAAAGGTTTGCTTCTTCAAACAAACCATAAATTTTGGGTATGTATCTTCGCTTAATTCTCCTCCTTCGTTTTCTGGATTGCATTGGAAATAAATTTTTGATAATTAGCAATATTATTATCTAACCTCAATAAGAATAATTTCAGAAAAATGTTGCAAACCTTGGAGGCTCCACCAAACTAACATTTTGCACTGGGATGCAGATGGCTCGGAAATGCCTAAAGATATTGAATATAACAGAGATAGGCCGCTCTGAATGGAATGAAGGCTATGACTTACAAGGTGGTCTACATTAAAACTAAAATTTGATGAGAGTTAACTGGAGTCAATCCCACTATATACCCGGTGGTTTAGCATACAACCATCTGTGTACTTAATTATTGACCCTGAGTCTAGGTCTGTGTCACCTTCCCATTTGCTCACCTCTGAGATTTGTATGGACTATTCGCAGTTTAGTCGGAGTATAGGAATGGTAAAAGTAATTTCCATAAATTACTCGGAAGAGTTTCCATGGCCTTCGCATGTTCGACTCTATGATCTCTCCACGGGTGGATTGCATTGCCTTTAACATATTAATACATAAATTTTGTTTAATACACTCAAATTAAAGTGAAACATTTTTCATCCGACGGCTTTTTGCGGGACTTGTGGAATCGATGCCACCTTAAAAATAATGATCGCCGTCGTTTTTAAAAATACTTATTTATTTTAATTTGGTACTGCAAGAAAAATTTAAAAATGTTTGCAAATATTTCGAATCACAGACTCTGTAAGCAAAATGAAGTGTCATTGTTCTCAGGCTTTCTAAAACTCTGAACAAATTTTCATTTGTAATCTTCCACGATTATATTCCATATCAGTACGTAACATAAGCCACTGAAGCTGAAAATTTAGCAAAATTGTTGTTCATTTCTTTTAATTTCAAGTCGACCATACCACCGGAAAAATCGCATTGTTCAAGGATAAGCTTTAGCAACAAAAAAAAGTAAATAAGTAAATTAGTATTTAGCTAAATGGAAGGAAAATGCCAACTTCCGACAACAGCTGTATTTTATTTCCTCTTCCAACTTCCTACCATTTGAAGCTGCTGTGTGTTGTTTCTCACTGCCTATCTTAGCGGCAATCTTTATGCGCGCTGTTAAACGAAGGTGTTTATCTTAAAAGACCATCGTGACAGCAAGAAGAAAGTTCTACAAAATCTCTTTTTATTTACCGGCTTATTTACGCAATTTGCTTGTAATCAAGTGTAGGCGCCTTCGAGTGAGGATAAGTAGAAGCGGAGCTTGGTGCAGGAGCAGGAGGAGGAGGATTCTTTTATGAGCCTAAATGTAGCAAAATGAAAGTACAAATACACAAATATATTTAAAAAAAAAGAAAGAATTTACTTTAATTTGTTTGCAGAAAATAAAATAATGATGAGAAATAAACATGCATACAGTGTTGCGTGTTCTTAAATTAAGAAATAAATATTCACTTATGAGCGAACACTCATGTGGTCTCACATATGTACATACATACGTAACATATACGTATATACTTAAATTTGTATATACACCATACATGAACTTGTTCTGTTTTAACAAATTCTAAACGTTTTCGGTTTAGTACTTAATTCAGTAGCTTGAGAGTTAAGAGAGAAAATAAGAAAAGATAAGAAATTTCTTTGTTGAGATGATATTTTTTTGTTATTATTTTGAGCCATCAACTCTCTGGTATGCGTACTATACATACATATGTATGTACAAGTATTAGAGCTTAGATTCTTAGAAATCCTGCTACAATTACTTGCAGCAAGAACTGAGTTGATTTTCTAAAATTAAATGTAAACAATCTCCGACAAAATTTGCTAAATTAAATAATAATAATAAGTGAAACTTCTTTAGCGGCGGTTGGTGGGTTGGAAGTAAATTGGCAAATTCAACGGAAATTGTGCAACGGAAATTGTGCAACGGAAATTGTGCAATGGAAATGATGCAACGGAAATGGTTAGGGCTGAAACATGTGGGCAATGGTGAAGGGGAATATGTAGATGAAGAAAATTATAAACATAAAAGTAAAAACAAAGATAAATATAAAGAAAAAGATCAGGATGAGGATACTGATAAAAGTAGAGATGAAGATAGAGGAAGAAATATTAAAATAAAAGTGATTCCAGAGAAAAGGATATAGATAAGGACACAAAGGCTCGATCTGGGAACTATTTTGGGATTTTAGAGATTTACGGGATTCTCGGGACTTATAATAATAATAAAAGATATTTTTATCGGTTTTGTTATCGATATTCGTATCGATTTTGTTATCTATTTTGTAACCGATTTTGCAATCGATTTTTTTTAATGATTTTCTTATCCATATTTTTTATAAATATTGTTATTGTTTTTTTTAACAATGCTCTTATCGATTTTGTTATCGATATTTTTGACGAATTTGTTATCGATATTTTTTTAAATTTTGTTGTCGATTATTTACCGATTTTGTTATCGATATTTTTATCGATTTTCTAATCGATTTTGCTATCAATATTACTATCGATTTGGCTATCGAAACTTTTATAGAATTTGTTGGATGTTACTATCGATTTTGTTATCGATAGAGTATAAAGATAAAAATGAAGAGAAAGGAAAACAGAATAACATAAATGTAATTAGAACAAGATAGAAGTAGGAATCCCGATAGAAAAAATACAATAAATATAACCTTAAGCAAAAGCAGATTTATGTATGTACATATATTGGTTATGAGACGAAATAGATATGTAACATAAGTTTCACTTCTCTAGTGTGGCCCACGCGCACTTACTTTTTTTTTTTTTAATTGCATGCTAGGGCTGCTAGCTCTATCCAAATTTTTTGAATATACGGATCATGCGGTTTACTCGAATATATTCGTCGGATAACAAAATTAACGGTTACTAACCAGATAACCGAATATGAACCGGTTATCCGGATAAATAATAAATGGATATTTACCGAATATCCCGATATTAAAATTAACGTATAATAACCAGATATCATTCAACTTGTGTACAATTCAATTAATTTCAGAGAGGTGGCAACCCTCTTCAAAAAATCCCAAACAAAAGTATTTTGGTACACAATTCAATTAGCTAATTACCTTAATTCAAGTTGAATTTAATTTTTAAAACATGTGGCAAGCATCCTTTATGTACCATAGAAATAAAGCCTTTTAGAAACCATCTCGATTGATGCGCATCTTTTACCAATTCATTTATCACACTCAGTATAAGAATTTGAATTTTTAATAGGTGGCAACCCTCTTTAAACAAGTGAAAAATATTCTATATGATCAAAAAAGATATTCTTAAAAGACTCTCTAGTTTGACACCCTTCACTCTAATATGTCATATAAATTTTGTATAAATTAATTACATACGCTAGACTTTTCAAACAAGTGGCAACCCTCTCCAAAAAATTTTTGAGTTAATACTTTCTTAAAGGTCAATCATAATACCGTTCTAGTTACAATACTTTTCACGCATGAATTGCTCAAAATTAATATAACCGAGTTCAAGTTTTATATTCTATAGCCAGAATACCATAACTACTGTTTCTCGTACAAAACAAAGTACAGCGAACTCCCACATGCATATGTCGCCCATGATCTACTCCTCGAGAAATTTTTCAACCGGAGGATCTTCGTGGACGCCATTGGTCAAACACGCCTACCCGCACCCTGAATAAATACCAGCTCATTGCACATCAGCTGACGGAAGCTAGAGCGTGAATTCTCCAATGGAGTCCCCAAAAAATTAAATGGTAAAAGGCCCACCGTTTCATCGGCTAACCAGCACATCTCTTTGTCTCTGTGTAATTCCTACCCTCTCTGTCTCTATCGCCACTCTCAACCAGGTCTCTCGCTCTTCCGCTACGATCCTAGGAAATTCGGAATAAGAAATTGCTCGAGTTAAAATTATTTTTAATTAAAAAAATTTAATCTAATATTTTAAAGGTTATCTAGCTTTAAATGCACAAACAACGCAGATACAAATGTACGTAGTATAAATATATGGCTCTTTATTTACACCCACATTCAAAACTAAGTTAGCACGTGGTTGAAGCGAACTGTACAAAAAGCTACACGTGCAGAAGTGAACGCATTTACGAACGTATGTACGTATGTATGTACAAATAATGCTCATAATTGTGTGACTGTGGGACTGCGTTCAGTGCGTGGATAGCCAAACTTCATTAAAATGCAGTGAACATATCCAATTTGAAAACAAAAGCGAAACTTTAAGGAAAGTTGCACGCAAGCGCTCACATTGAGATATCAACTTTAAACAGGTAACTACTATGTATATACAGTGTGCTTCGTAAATTTCCTTTCGACAAATATGAACAAAAAGCTGACAGAAAGAGTTGAAAATATAAAAACAGAAAAACAAATTTTAAAAATAGAATAAAAAAAGGGTAATTCACAACTTTTAATTACCTATTCATAGCTTAGAGCTTTCTTACAGACAAAATTGCTGAGTGGTAAATTATATATGTATTTGGTGTAGCTTGTGGCGTTGTGCCTCTGTTAGTTAGCCATATTTAGCACTAAAATTGCAGGCGGCAACGCTGCCAAATATCACATTTATTTCCGCCTATTTTCTCGCTGACGTGTGTGTATTTATGGCACTCCAAAGAGAGATGTCAAAATATCAAGTATTTCTGCTAAAGGATATGTGTGCATGCACATTAGACTGAGTTGGTACCCATACAAAAAAAAGTTTGCTTAATTTGAGAGGATTTTGTGAACCCAGAAATATAAAAGTTGAATAGATGTTTCTTTAACATACAAAGTGCGAAGATGAAGATGAAGATGGAGATGAAGATGAAGATGAAGATGAAGACGAAGATGAAGATGAAGATAAAGATGAAGATGAAGATGAAGATGCAGAAGCAGATGAAGATGAAGATGAAGATGAAGATGATGGTGAAGATGGAGATGAAGATAAAGATGAAGATGAAGATGAAGATGA
>NW_023458555.1:27526890-27544460 GCF_013731165.1 Rhagoletis pomonella | reverse complement strand
GAAGATGAAGATGAAGATGAAGATGAAGATGAAGATGAAGATGAAGATGAAGATGAAGAAGGAGATGAAGATGAAGATTAAGATGAAGATGAAGATGAAGATGAAGAAATTGTAAAAAGAAATTTGGGGTTTTAAAAATTACATTTTGTTAAATAACAAAAATACGACTAAGGTGTGACTTGATCAGCTATAAATCTGCTTATGAATTCATATTAATAAGTTTCAATACGTTGAGTTATAACTGCTCAACTGTAGATCCTTTGCGATTTTTTAAAAATTAAGTTTTTTTTAAACCCTTGTAGCCACTTGGGATATTCAATATTTTGAAATTTTCGTGGTTGTCTCTGTTTTGTGCGTAAAACCAAATTGGTGTTCCATAGAAAAGTCTGATGTTGATATTTTAAGGACAGACTCAATTTATATACTTACATTTATGTTTGTTGTTTAAGCGTAATATAAATCCTGCAAACCAAGGTTCCCCATATCTTAACGAAATCTTTACGAGTATCTCATTTAAACGATTTTTTACGAATCTTCAAAGAAAATTATATGAAGTGGTTGAATCGAACTCGTTAAGAAATTCCTGTACGAAAAATTAAAAAAATTCTTGAAAATTCTGCATGAAATTCGTCACATAGCAGTATTATTTTCATTGCTTTACCGATTTCCTTCCGAAATTTCGTAAAAGAATCGAATTGTGCACACTTAATTTCATTTTAGAAAACTCGGCAACTAAACTGATGAGATATTTACGAATTCTTTAAAATTTTTCTACAACTCAAAGTTCTCTGAAAAAATTGTTTGCAGGAAGTTTTAAATAAAAACGAAAAATTCATATAAAATCAAGTTCAGGAAATGGTTTCTTTCCTCTTCTTAAATAGGTTTAAAGCTCTCAATAAAAAAATTCTCGTATATTTATCTCTTCAAGAAAGGTTACAGTAAAAGCAAATTACTCATTTTTCAAGCAACATAAATAATGAACAAGGTTTCAGGTTTTTCTTGGGAGCTGTATACTAAACTTTAAGCCAAAATTAAATATATACTATACAATTTGAAAAAAATTTGCTGGGGCACTCTAATGTTCATAAAAATATTTTAACTAACACACGCATGTGTGTGCATATCCACTCACTCGCTCGAGAAATGCCTCCACGTTTCGTAATTGAGGCAAATTTGTGGTTAGTGACTGGCTGTCACAAAGTTCACAGCACCACGCCCACACACTGTGATAATCTAACTTTTCCCATGTCTCCAACAAATTACCTGCTGTTAGTCTCTCGTTGCATTCGGTATTGGGCGCACTGCTGTGCTTGGGCTGGAAAGTTACTAAGCAGCAGCCGAAACAATAAGCATGGCAGGAGTATTAGTAAAGCAAAAAAAGGGTAATCGCTGGGATCAGCAAATGAAAATGAGGAGTACTTTGCCGCTGGCTTAAGACTTTGGCTTTACAGTTAAACGTATAGTTGATAGCGCCGGTTGTGCAAATGTATGTACACAAGTATGCATTTTCAACAAATTAGAAAGGCGAAATTCTGACTTTATAGTTACACTTTCTTTTAAGTGAATCATTGGAGGTTCACTGCCGTTAATAATACGGAAAATTACAATTTTCATAGATTAACGCGTACATTTGGAAATAGTTATGAAAAATATTAATATAAAAGTAAATTTTTAAATTTTTAACTTTTAGCTTAAACTGTAACACTCTCCCAGGTCGAACAGGCGCACCATCTTCTCGCGATTCATATCATTAGGAATTGATGGTATTTTTCTGGTTATGATTCAGAGAGTGGAAAAAATATCCGAAGAAAATGAGAACATTAATGAGGATAGAAAGAGTGATATTCTAGCAAAACGCAGGAAAAACAGCCATATATTCAGGAGTTATTAACTGCTATCTCTTGTTCTCTTTCTTCTTCTTCTTGTCTGGCGCTGTAACCACCTAAGCGATTTTGGTCTTATGTGAGAACTGACGCCTTCTTCAACTTGCATTTTCATCCCGGAGTAGGGCTTCATCTTCCCTTTCTATCAGGATCCGGGTTAAATATTTTTAGGGCCGAAACATTTATGCTCCAAATTCATGTAAAATGTAGCTCGCTGTAAAAAAAACTCAGTAGTACCCCCAATTTCAATGAAATTACCTAAAAAGTAAACGCACATCCTCACTTTGTTAAAATCCATAACCCTTCCCTCTTTTAAAAAACCTAAGTTTATAATATCACCTTAAAAAAATATTTCTTCGCTTGGAACACTAAGGGCCGTTTTCTCAGGGAGCCTGTAATTTTAAAGCTCACTTTAAATTTAAAGGTCACATTAAAATTTATGATTGTATCTAAAGTAAAGCATTTTATTACCGGTTTTAAATTGGTTTACAACCAAGAATCATACATACATACGTCAAAAGCCGATAATAGAAATGCTTAATTTTAGACATAGCTTTATTTTAATCCAACCTTTAATATAAAGTGAGCTTTAAAGTTAAAGAAGTAAATGCACTAATACTCAAAATGAAAATCAAGTTTAGACTGTCCTGTGTGACAACAAAATGAACTGAAGCGCATTGTTGCCTTATGAATGATATTTTCACATCAGATCCATACGAAGGCACTCGTGCGCCGGATTTGCACTTATTTACATAACACCTGTAGTAGATGCCTCAAGACCACATTTCTTGTCTGAGGCCTTCAACTAGCCATGAGTAAACACCATTTTTTATGGATACAAGGATCCCAGGTATAGGCGCTCAAATTATAGTCCTTTAAGCATTTTTTAAGAAATGTATGTCATATAAGGTTGTGTCTTCATTGGAATTATATTCCTGGGCTCAATAAGCCTGTGCCAACAAATTGTTTGTTTTTCCTCTTTCATTTGATAGGCTGTCTAGGCTCACCTGAAAAATGTCCTTAATCTATCGCTACCCTGATCCAGGATATTAGTGAAAAGAATAGTGGAGAATTGGAATTTTCAAGCCTTTGATTTTTCCTCAAATATTAGCATTGCTCTCTCGAAATGAAAAATTCAATCGTAAGGCTATCTGCACACTTGACTTTCAATCATGGTTGCGTTAACGTCTCGCCCTGAAATTTTGAGCTGAGCGCATGCATTTCAATGGATGAAGTTTTAGCCGCCAAATGAATTGAAATATCATGACCGAGTGTGCGGAAGTGTAGTCGTCGTGTAATCGTTGTATCGTGATTTTGGTAATGAAGCGACTATGATTTGCTGGCTAATGTGCCGAAAGCCTAAGAAGAGTGAGGTAAATCTTTGAAATTTTTGCTGGACTTTTCCCCTTAACTCTGAGAAATAAAAGGTAAGAAATTCGTTTATCAAAGTACTCTTTCAAAGGTGAATGCCCACTCAGTATAAATAGCAAATAAATCAATCGAACATACATACACATCTGATATGAAGTTCAAACATTTATGTATATACAGTTACTGAAAAACATATAAAATGACATTACTTTAAGGAATTACAATGTAACAAAATAAATCGGTAAGCACTGTGCAAATGTAATCACCAAAATGATAAACCAGAAAAAACAAACACTCGCACATACGCATATACATATGTATGTATGTATGAAGCTAGGAAGTGGAGTTAAATTCTTGAAATAATTTAAGCCTACAAATAGTTAACAACAAGGATAGAATTTTACAAGTTTTGGAACAGAGGAAGTAAACAATATAAAAATAGTACACTCAATATCGGTAGTCTTTTATACACACACAAGTAGCATACATGTGTGGTGGTGCGTCAGCTTTTAAAGCGGCATACTATAAATACTTATGTATGTATGTACATACGTGCATATATAGTACGTTTGTAGCTGCTGACATAAATTCGAATATTTTCTTTGTGGAAAATTTTCTAGCCAAGTAAATATGTAACTCAATTTGTCGCCACTTGCCGAAGCGCTGTGGCAATAAGGTGACTGGCTGCTGCCATAGCCAGTCGCCCGAGTGGATATCACGCATTATTTATGAGAAAAATATGACAGTTATGCGAAGAACAATAACACAAATATATTAGTGCGTATGCAAGGAAAATATACAGTAGTGGCCACCAAAATCCGCACACTGATTAATCGCGTTAAAACTCGCTTTAAGAAAAAAATCAATACTTCGACAAATAATAACAAAATCGCACGATTTTTTTTATTACAAATTTTCGCCTAAGATGCTTTTTTTATAAAAATCAGTACTTTCATAAATAATAAGAATTTTTAATAAAAAATTGAGCGATTTTTTATTAAATATTTTCGCCTACGGCGCTCTTTTCATAAAACTAAATACTTCGATAAATAATAAAAATTTGAAAAGAAACGCGCGATTTTTTATTACAAATTTTCGCCTGCGGCGGTTTTTCATAAAATTGATACTTTGATAAATAATAAAAATTTTTAATAAAAAAGGGCGCGACTGTTTGTTAAAAATTTTCGCCTGCGCCGCTTTTTTATAAAAAGTGATACTTCGATAAACAATGAAAATTAAAAAAAAATTTCGAAATATTTATTAAAACTTTTTATAATAATCGATAATTCGATAAAAAGTATTCAAATTTTTATTAAAGTCAATACTTTGCTTGCGGCGCTTTTTTTCGTAAAACAGTATCTCAATATAAAATGAAAATTTGCAATAAAAAAATCGGCGACTTTTTTTTACTATTTTCACCATCTGGCAGCACTTGCTACATGAAATTTGTATGGTGAATTGTGCAACTTAAACAGTTAATAACTTTTTAATTAGAAGCTTCTGCGGTCTCGGGGCTTCACTTTTAGAATCTAAAACAGCTACTATAACCCAACCATACCGCCCGCCTCACTTTTCTTTTTTTCAAAATTGGACCGATTTTAAGGAAAATTTCCCCTTCCTCTTAAAATATGTAAGATGTAAAATGTCCAAATGCACAAAGTTTGCAACTCTGATTTTTGTGGACTTTATTGAAGAATGAACTATGGTTTTATAAAGCATAAGCCAAAATGTGTTTACTTTTGGACATAGTGGAGTTTTAACGCAATTAGTCAGTGTCTGGATTGTGGTGACCACTACTGTATGTATACAAGTGTTCATACATGTAAGCATAAAGTCAACTAAATAGAAGACGCCTTAGCAACAAACTTAACACATTAGTGGTCTATGTGTTAGCAATACTACTGAAATAAAAGCGATGGTTAGCTTAAGCGACTTCTTATTTTACCAAAGGAAAATCGATATAAGACTATTATATATGCACATATACACTGTGAGAAAATGGAATGTTTGGTAATGTAGAAAGTAATATATCGCCTTTGTAGTCTATACATTACAAGATGCATAATTTTTTGAACAGGCAAATGCCATATTTTCAACGTTTAAAATAATCAAATTCAAAATCGTATAACCATCAATATAAAATCTTTTGTATGTTAAACTCAAATGCAATTTGCTTCCAACACAACCCTAAAAGTAGCTGTGAGATAGCCCATAATGCTGCGACAACAAGCAATTTTAAAACGCACACAACATTTAGCTGCACTTATATAATACTCGTATTGACAATATTGAAATGGCCTAAACCCACAACTGTGAAATAACATCGAGAAAGTGAGTAAGGTCGGTCAGATGTAAGCAAAATATATGTATGTGCATAGTATTAACTAGTTGGTTCGAGTATGTTAGGGTGCCAGTAATGCAGCCGGTATTCATTGCAGTGGCAATAACATTCAACCTAACGAACAATGACGAATGATAACAAAAACAGCTAGCAGCATAAATAAGTATACTATGTACATTAGACCATATCACCTTACAAGCTAACAAAAATAACGATGCCGTACACCCCTGAGTCTAAAGTATTTTTGCAATGCAATTTCGAAAAGATATTTTTTTTTGCATTTTGGCGTAGATGGCAACTCCATTTGTCCATACTGCCTTGAAGAGGATAAGATGGTGGAACACCCTTGTGTATATATATGTAAATGCCGAAGATGTGACAAAAAACTTAAAAAACTTATAAAAAGGCGAGCCCTAAATTTGGCCAATGCGTATGCGGCGAACTTTCTTTCCTGGTCCGATCTAATGTACATAGAGCCAGCAGCACACCAGCCCCAACAGTAGCAGCAGCTACAGCAACATCCAGAAATTGCAGCAATCGCAACTAACCGCATTGTAACGAGCTGCCATTTTAAGGGGATATTACCATGTCGACCTGTGGTTTTATCGCTGTCAGCTATGTTGTCTGAAACTGCATTTGCAGTATTCCTACATATTGGATCCTTTGTACACATACAGTGACTCAAACAAATGACCACGTGTTGATTTTGTTTTTAAATATTCGTAATGTTTTTCGAGATCATTTTTTTTTGTGAAAAATCCGTTCAAGCTTTAACCAAAACCATATAAATGGCAGTTTCAAACTTTATACAAAATTTAGGAAAATTCAACAAATATTCATCAAACTTTCAACTTTTTAATATGATTCTTTATAACAATTTTGGGTACGCAGTTTTATAGCCCATACAACTGTGGCCTAATGAAGTGCTAGTTTCAATCGGCTGAAAAATCGCTTTGATTTTTGAGATTTTTTTTTTGTGACGAATTTTTGCACTTGCATTTATTATGAAATAAAACGCAGGAGACCGTAAGCAACAAAATTTCAAAAAATCAGTCAAATAGCTAGTTTTTGTGAATTTCACTTGTTATATAAAAAAACGAAAAAGTAGTCTGCAAAAAAAGATTCTCAAAAATCAACCCGATTTAACAGCCGGTTGAAACTTGCACTTTATTAGACTAAAATTATTTGGGCTATAAAACTGAATACCCAGAAATGTTCTAAAGATTCAGATTATAAAGTTGAAATTTTTATGAAAATTTTTTCAATTTTCCTAAATTTTGTATGAAATTTGAAGCTGTGATTTATATGTTTTTGGGTAAAGCTTGAACGGTAATTTTATAAAAAAAATTTAGCTCGCAAAACATTCCGAATATTAAAAAAACAACACGCGGTTATTTGTTTGAGTCACTGTACGTACATATTAGTGCATATGGAGCTTGAACTGACTGACAAAGCATGCTTTGGCAGATTTTCTGTCATGGAAATTATTTTTGGCCGCAATTGCAATGTATGTAATTGTATTGGAGATCGCCATAGGCAAAAATTTAACAGTTATATGCTTATTAAGCTCTAAATAAATTTCGGGAAAAACGCTGACATTTTATTTTCCCGTACAGGATGGTGTGACATATTATAGGTATATGTATATAATGCCGCTTTAATTCAAGCTCAAAATAAGCAATATAACATTTAAATCTAATTTAAAACGCAACACCATTCCTACTATTATTCTGCCAATCGCCATTCATATCTTCAATCAACAGAAGACACATAAAGTCTCATTCGTTTTCATAGCCAACTTGATTATTTCGCTTTCATAGCTTGATTTAATATTCATGTTTTTCCATCCCCTTCAATCTTATTTGTTGACATTTCATTTTGCACTGGCTGAGCTTCTTTTTTTTGTTGTTCCCACTAAATGCACATGCACAAGCATACATACATAAATGCATACAAACTGTCACTGGGACACATACATACAATCAATGCACTAAAACGTTGACATTTCGCTGAAATTCAGTCAAAATGTCAGACGCACATCCATCATTGTCAGACGCGTTGGCAGCTCATCACTACGAGTACAAATCGCGCAATTCAAATTGAATGTTTTTTACGATAGCTTACATGCATACAGTTTGTGGACATTGAAATGGAGATGGGTGATCGGTCGGCAGATACTTGAAGGGCATTCCAATTCCGATATAAGTTTTAATAGCAAACGTTGTATGTACTAGTCTTGTGCAAGTTTGCCTTTCTTTTGTGAAATAAAATTAAGGATATATAGTAGAAAAATTTAGTGGAAAAATGCAATGAAAAGTAAATAAAATTTCCAAAGGTGGGACAGGGACTCTTCTTATGCAATGTTATTAGGGAGGTGCTCAAGACTGAAAAAATCTCTTAATATACATAGAAACAAATTAATTTGAAAAATGTTTGGTTTGGAAATTTAAAATTTACAGCCGTATTATAACAGAATCAGCAACCATGGCTCATCACGGCTGGGATTTCTATTGCGCCTTAAAAGTTGCTGCTGGAACAAATTTGCCGTGACCACGCAAATTTTTAAGTTCTTGTGTATTTTTCTAGCACTTAAAAATGAATTCTTGTTGCACCTTTTGCAGTTGCACTAGAAGTCACAACAGTGATCAGCTAAGGTTTGTGACTCTGTTAGAATAGAGGGGTTAGTGTGAGGTCTGAAAGATCTACAATAAAATCAAGCTTTTGATAAGCAACAAGTTTTCAAAAACATTTTTATATGCAATATTCGAACCAAAGGGCGATCGACATCGAAATTACGTATGTAATTTAGTTTTACATTTTCGCAATTTATTTATTTAGTTTATTTGTTTGGATGATCACATGGTTATGCCTACTACTGTACGTAACTACTCATATAAGTATGTACATACACATGTGTATATTTATACATATGTACTTGTGTACATAGGTTTGCAAATTAAAAAAATAATAACTATTTTTTCTTATTGAGCTGCATTTATTTGCGAATAATTTTAATAATGCAGATATTTACTTAATAAAGAATGTTGAAAACGAATTTAAATACATACATACCATGGATTTGCATATAACTTTCAAGTTAAAGGACCGTCTGCAGTCGCCAAGAAAAATCAAAAGAAATATTTTCCATTATTTTATATGAACTTGGAGCGCCAGTTACTCTCGAAATTCGGCCGTTTTTCTATTTTTTTTTTTAAGAGCCGTGGTGATATTTTCAACCATAGCACGTCGATTATATTATAAGCATACATATATGTATATATGTAATAATTTTATATTGCTAGTACAATGAGTTTTCAATTCGAAATCAAAGAAAGACAGCCTATGTAAATTTTTGTGATTGTAGAAGTATACGCGTATATTTGTAAACTACTACGTATAATGAAGTGCCATATCATAACAGCGGCGGTTCAGGGAATTCAACAAAAAAAAACACAAATTTAATGGTCTCATGTTTCCTCCAAGCTGCATGTATATCGAGACCCAGCCGCGAAAATAAAGTAAGCGAACTTTTTTCAAAATTTAATTTTGATGCATCAGGTGCTCTAAGACCTGCATCAGAAAGTACATAAAACAACATATATATATATACATTATTTTAGCGATCAGGGCTCGATATGTCGACTTTCTCCAATGCTCTTCGTTATTTGGAAATCTGAAAAATTGGAAGATCTTTTCCTAACCAAGAAAAAAAACTTATTATTATGGTATTTTAAATTTATGTTGGCCGAATCCAACAAAGCTGGCTATTTGATTTCCTTCTATGCGTATTGATACATGGATAGCTTCATGATAAAACAATAGGAAGATAGAACCGCTGAGCGGAATTTTTCAAATTCTTGACGTTTGCAAGCAATTTAATTTTAAAATTGTACACACATCCTCATTTTCAATCTCAAACAACAACAATTTTGAACAATTTCTTTTTTTTACTCTCAATTTTATATGATTTTAAAATGTTGGCAAACTCCAAAAAAAAAAAATCATGGCCGACGAATTGAGAGAACGGTTTTACCTTACTAAATTTTTATCATGAAACTATCCATGTATATTGAGTTATCGCAACCTATCGCATTATTTCAATTGGTCAATGTTTATTGATATGTTAAAATTTAAAGACACAAAAACTTAGTTGTCGAAATTTACGGATAGTTAAGTTATCGAGCTATAAAAATTTATGGATTTAACGAAATTCGTCAAGTTAATGAAATTTATCAAGTTATCGATATTTATTGAATTAACATTATTTATAGAGTTAACGAAATTTTTGAAGTTATCGTAAAGCATCGAGTTCTTTCAATTTATCGATTATACATTGATTTTGTGAAATTTTTCGATTTATCGAATAAAAGTTGTTGGAATTTCCAAACCGAAATATCAATGTAATTTACATATGTATATAAGTCTATCGAGTTATCCCTGCTTATAGAATTGTATCATGTTACCAGAGTGTAACGAGTTTTAGGAATTATTTTGATAGCTTTCGAGAAATATGGCGCTATAAAAATTAACCGTGTTATCGAAATTTACAGAAGTTTGAAATGTTTATCGGGTTGTCGATTTTTTTCCAGATACATAAACACATTTTTTAACAATCGAAATTTAGCATATCGAAATTAGTCGAGTTATACAATTTTGTTGAGTTATCGGATTCCAGTGTTTTTCAAATTCACTAAAATTAATCTGGAATGAATCTGGCCAATTCTATGTTCTGCCAAAGTCCTTCAAAGACCTTGAAAGATATAAAAAATTGTAGTGACGTTTCAGTGCCAAAGCAATAGATTTTTCGCTAAGTAATTTTGTACTTTATAGGTTAAACGACGTGCTAAGTTAGAAAAGCTCTCTAGAGTCATAAAAAACTAGAAAAATGGTCGAATGTCGACAGTAACTGGTCTAATTTAAATAAAAGTTCTGAAATTTTAAGCAAAAGCAATTGCTTAATTTTTTTCATACGGTCAATTGTCTAACACAAACCTTATAAATACAAACTTCAAATTTTATAAAAAAAGTAAAAAAAACAATAAATCTACAAAGTGTAATCAAAAATTTCCGGATTTTTCAGAATTTAGGAAAAAATATTGGGTATGCATATTTGCATAAACTGCATTAAAAATACTGTCCATTTTGATAATTGTTTTATTTGTTGACGTTGTTGCGCATCCTCTTCCGAATAAAACCATATACGATCATTAGCTATGGGGAGAGCAATACGCAAATTTGCTTCATCAAATTGCTCACGGCGCGCCGTTATTGCAACAGTAAGACAAAAAGAAGCCAGTTCAGGTGTTAAGGAAATCTATGGCTATTTAGATATCCTTAAGTACGTCAACGAGTCGTGTGGGTATCAAGAAGAAGGATGTGCCAGTTTATGCCCCATAGTGTAAAATAAAATTTAATTTATATAGGCGCTTGCTAATAAGCAAGCTTCCAAACTTTCATTCCGCTATTTTTCTGGTTTTTTGAGGAAGCTGAGTGGAGCAGGTCTTCTGAAACAAATTATTATAATTAGTTCAATAGCAATTTCCTCATATGCAAAACATTCCAACAACGACCATTACGCAAATATCAATTAAAAATTATTGCTGGCACAGCTTGCAATCACAAGCAAATAGCCAATACACATCGATCATGCCATACAAGAAATAAGTAGTATGTAGTAGCCTTGATTGTCACAATGAATCTTAACGCAGTGCACGCAAATGGTCCTTTCATCTGCTTACACACTTTTTGCTGTTGCAGCTGTAACTGCGTAGACAAAGCACGTGAAATGTGTGCGTAATCGTGCCACATGAATTGTAATTAATTGTGATTTATCAAGCCATGCAAAGCAAAGCTGGCAATTCAAGTAGAAGTAGAAGTATGTGTGAGAAATGAGAGTGTAAGTGGCGAGTGGCGAGTGACTAGTGATTTACTTCAAAGACCGCAGGAGCAAAAGAAGGCAACACCGTAGGTGGTATTTACTCTGCAGCCACTTGATGGGGCAGTATGTCTCCTACTGGCACACATACTCTGATGATCATGGTCATCTAAGAGGCAATTTGGTGTCTGCTGCTGTATCTACGATGGTCTACTCTTCGTCGCCTGTTGCTAATTAAATATACTTACTACTTAACAGTGTTTTGTTGCAATGTTGTTGGGGTGATATTGAAAGTGACAGTGCTTGTTGCGCTGTTGTTACTAATCATTGTTGTTTTTTTTCATACTTATTGCTGCTTTTCTGCTAATATATTGCTACAGCATTGGTTAGCATAGAATGGCTATAAAATTCTTGGGCGTGATTAAACGCGTCTAATTAACGGCGCTAGCGTTGCCAATGATATATCTTTTGTAACTGTGAAAGAGAGGGAGGAAAAAATAAATGATGACAAAAACATGTTGTTTTTTTTTGGTTGATATAAGGAACTTTTTCGTTGCGTCATTATGGAGACAATAATCTTTTATATATAATTGGACCTCGAAAATATTTGTATGTAATTAGACAGTATCGGAGAAAAAGTTCGTTGTTCACCTCTGAGCTTAAAGTATTTTTGCAAACAAATTTAGATTTTTCACCGAGTATTCGGATCTTAATGTGCGATATACCGCGCATAAAGAAGAAAATCAGTCTTGTTCAAATGTTCATTGACTTCAAGAACCCCGTTCCAGCACTTTCCCACCGGACCTCAGTTCATACAACCCTAAAGTTAGTAAATTAAAGCTCACCAGAAATCATTCGTTTTGGTTAAGGAAGGAGCTGGATTCGAAGTCAACGCGAAAAAAATTGCAGAATGTAGATGGTCCGATAAATTTAAAAAGGTGAGTCACTTTCACAATTCCTACCTTAAAGACAAATCAGTATAAATTGCCTTGCATATTTTTTTAAGATAAGAGAAGAGTCTTTTGCGAACAAACACTTCGTAGATGATTCCATCAGCGATATAAATAGAGAGACATTTTTTATAATCTTCTACCCGAAGCGATAGTTAAACCCTGTCTAAATTAAGAATCGATACCAACTTGGGTGTACCTCCCGCATAATCTACGCCAGAGCTGTCGTAGCGGAATGGGACGGCGCCTCTGTTTGCAGGTTCCCTGCGTGAAGGCATTCTATCAACTTTCCTCATTATCGTCAGCCCACGTCTTGAATGAGGTAGATTGGAAAGGATAACGGATTATCGTCTACGCGGACACTCTGAATAATCTAAATCAAAGGAATCTTGACGTGGTCATAAATTGATCAGTTAGCCGCGGACTTGCTGGAAGGATAGAGCTTGTCCTGCTCATAACGAGATACAAAATGCAGCTTCCCTCGTTCGGTGGCATTACATCTAGGCTCTCTGGTAGGGTTAGGTCTGGTTTTTGTTAGATAAGGAGCCAAAATTTTAAATAAAAAAATAAGCAAAAGAAAAATAGCCAAAACTTGTATAAACTTCGCGTCCCCATTTATATTTTTCCCACTATACATTCCTCTTCTTTAACGATTAAAATCTTTTAATTTTTCGTAATTAGTTTCACATACATAAATAGATATTAATCCGATCATTAATCATTTTCTTAAGCCACTAAATCCGTTTATGTATTTAACTATTCATATTCAATAACACCGCACAACATTTTTGTCCACTTCAGCTGTTAGCCCAAAACTCTGGAGGCAATCGACCAGCAAATTTTCCACTTGAATGCCTAAGCATAGCCGAAAGTGATGAAAAAGCACAACAAACAAAGCACATAAGCATAAACCGCACAACTTGCTATTACAAATACTAACACAAAAAGAACAAACTGCGGCAGATTTGAAAAGAAACACACATCCATGAGTACTTAGTTAGTAGCCTCGTCATCATTTGGCTACCAACGCGAATCTTTTGGTTTGTTGCCAACCAGCAAGTTCACTGACTAGCTGTGGCTTTTCAGGTCTGAAGAACTTTTGCTTTTGACAACTTAATGAATAGCAGGAAATTTCGCTGACATCATAATAACCTTTAAGCGTTTCCTTCACGCCCATGATTATATGGGCCAAAATAGAGAAAAACAAAAGCAATGTAGGCAAAAGCGAAACAATTTTTTTTTTGCACCGTGTGCTTTTACATACATATATCCATCATGGGACAATTCCTTTTTTCATAGATTTCGAACATATGACCTTCAACCATAAACTTTTGATCCGCGAAACCCATAGCTGTAAATCAGGTATATTTCCAATTTAGATATCGTCTAAAACTACAAATATAAATATATTTTTTAATGAATCTGTGGCCACTCACGAGCGTTGCAGTAAAGCAGTTCTGAAGGATATACCCATAAAAATGTACAAAAGAGAGGCAAAAACGGGCCAGTGTGTAAGGGTTTGATACACTGGAAGGCAAAAATACGGCTTCAATTTGTCACCAGTAAATAAGTAAATGCAGCCAAATGGTTTCAATGCCAGTTCTATGCTTTTGAATAATAACCCAGACGAATGAATAGGAACGACGCCCACGTCCCTTAGCTTGACTAGAATGAGGTAGGAACAGTAAAAATGGACTTGCACCAAAAAATGCCACCGGAGCCGATGGTATGCGGGCTTAGGTGTTCGAAGCTGGCGACAAAGATTTAGTGGATGTATAAAGCAGTTTCTGAGGGTATTTTTTTAAATAATAATAATAGATTGGCGCTTACACATATGTTAGTGTTTGGCCGAGCTTCTCCTCCGATTTGTGGCGTGCGCCTTGATGTTGTCACACAAAGCGGAGGGACCTACAATTTTACGCCGACTCCGAACGGCGATTGTATTTTTATGAGAAGCTGTTTTTCATGGCAGAAAAACACTCGGAGGTTTGCCATTGCCTGCCGAGGGACGACCGCTGTTAAGAAAAAATTGTTTTCCATATTTTTTTGCGATGTTGCTTTGACCAGGGTTTGAACCCAGGTGCTGCGGAGTGGAAGCGCGCACTGCTTACCACTACACCACAGCGGCCGATATTTTTTTTTTGTTGCATATATTTATTAAACTTGAAATCTCGGTGTACTTTACCCAATCTGGTCTTCTCGAATCCTGATAAATACCTTAATTACATTTAAGTCGCTTTCGACAGAACGAAGAGCATTTTGGGATTTTCTCAAAACTAAAACGGCTTTTTAGAAGGACGTTTGGCACAAGTCTTAATTAGGAACGATCTCTCAGTTCGGCGGCGCAGTAATCTATGCGATCAAGGGTGAAATCTAAGCCTCCTAGATTTCAAGTGTGTCCAGTCCATAAGTCGGCCAACCAACATGTTTTACTGAGTCTATTTTGCCTACGACGTCGACTTGCGTTCAGCATTGCCTTAAGCACTTAAGTGCCGGCTTCCACCATAATAGTGCGATATATAACATAATAGGCTTGACTACGATCTCGTAGGACCAATAGACGACTTTGGGCAAAATAAGCCATCTCTTTCAAATATATTCCCCACAACAGTATAAGGCAACTATTGCCTTCCTTTCTCGCTTTGGCTTCCACGACAGCTTCCAGCTAACAATCAAGCCCTTTTACTTTATCTTTTCAGAGAGCTATAAACGCTAACTTCCAACTGAACAAAGAACCGCACCAGAGGCTTTATACTCTCTACCGCCCAGTAAGTAAGCATGTTAAGAACCAACGTTACGGTTCTGTTCATAAAGCGTATGCAGGTATTTACCGAATAAAACTGACTTCTACTCCAAGCTTATCCAACGACTTAGCTGGTGGGGTGCAATAACACCATACGCATTAAGGCCATAATGGCTTTATTTCGCTTGGCGATTGGAAATAAAACCATAATGTCGGTATGGCCTTAAATGGAAATAAAGATATTATCATTTTATTGCGCTTTTTAAAATTTTGTTTAAAACACAAAAAACGAGTTTTTGAGAATTGTTTTGCAAACAAATTTATTTAAATATTAATACGATGAAACCTAATAATTTCATTCTCTTCTCTTTCTTTATAACCAAAATACTAATCACCAAGTGGGGGATTTTCTATCTTTTTGTCGTATAACTGTCTTCGGGTTTCGGCAGGGAGGGGGTTAAACTGACCGCAAGTCCATTTTTTTCAATGGAACATACATGTTTTACACCAGATTCCGATTATGCGGGCAAAAATACATAACTTTTGTCGGAAACTTCTATCTGCGATGGACGTCCGGTAATACGACCACAAGATAGAGCTTCTCCGGCTTGGTATTTCTTATTTTCCGTTTTCCAGTAAAAAAAAAAAAAAAAACATCGTCCTCTATTTTAGAAGGGCACTATGTATTTGACTATTCGAAAATCTGATTAAAATATCTGGATATCCGGATAACAAAATTAACGTACAATAACAGGATATACGAATATTAACCTGATATTAGCGGAATGTTCGCATTGCAAAATATAATGGATATTAACCGTATATCCGGATTATATCCGTATACACGAATATTCGACTGGATATCCGGCTATCTCATACACGGCTAGTTCAGATCTAGTTACTATACCAAGTGTTTTTTTTTTTTCTAATTGAAATGGAAAGTTTTAATACGTTTAGTGTGCGACCTTAACCCACTAAAACCCAATCTTCCTCCATTACTAACATTCAGCTTCTCGCTAAGAGGTCGTTTGAATTGTTAGATCGGAAAAATCCGTATTGGCATTTCGTAGTTAAGAGAACAATAAGTGCACGTTCAAGGGATCCTCTGAATGTGCAGCGTGTTTGCTCGACTGCCTATTTTACGATACATCTGCATGTATATACCTCCATCACTTGGCGTCCCCATTTGTATTTGATGTCTATTGGCAGTTGCGTGAACCATTGACGCTTTCGAGACTTCCATTGTTGGTTATCGGCTGCAAGTGTTCAACATTCAATGAGGAAATTAAATTCACTTGCCTTGATCCGCACGGCTTGCAAATAAACTGCTGATGAACTAAATAAGTGGGACTCCGTGTTGACTTCAAATTCAAACTAACAGCCAATGGCTTGCTGACTCAACTGCTGTGGGCTAATTTTTGGGTCAAATCACGTAAAACGCGCAAGGAAAGCGGAGAACGAATATTCGGCTGCTTGAATCATCGACTGGTAGTAAGTAAAATTTGAGAAATTGAAACACTGACGCTTCATTGTACCAGAACAGCTATTTATTATCATGATTATTTACTCAGCAGCGCTTGATTCATTATGCAACTCAATAGGGATAACTGTCTGACTTCATTGAGGATAAGAAATAAAAATCGAAAAGCCAAAAATCAATTAAGAAAATGAAATTACCAATAATTAAATAAACCAATTTCATTCCCACGGTAATCAAGGCCAAATTTACGTTGAAATCAAATTGTTCAGCAGATATTGAAGTGAGCAGCAACAGACTAGAAGAAAAACCAGTGAGGCATGAATAAGGCAAATACGTGTTTCCACATACATACGTACATAAATATGGAGGGTAATACAAACATACCTAGTCGTACATACATACATATGCACGTAGTGTATTTTATTCAAAAATTTATTTATCTAATTTTGTTTTGCACTGGCGCTCCATTCTGGCTGTTTGAATATTGTATTGCAAATGCCTCTCGAGTCCGATTTTCCACAAACATAAATATTTGACATGGGAAAAATTGGCTTTTAGTGAAATGGCCTCAGTAAAAGTAAGTTTGTGTGTATTAGACCAAAGTGCACATGCTTTGCCAACGGTCAAATATCGAAAGGGTAAATTGGATTATCGCGGCCCAACGGGCGAAGAGTCCGAGTGAGGGTTAGGGTGGCTTTCGGGTTAATGTATAAAGGTCGAGATTCGAAGAAGGTTTAATAGCAATTTGAAACTTAACTAACCCTGACGAGGCAAGAGTACAAAAAAAAATAGAAAAAAAAAATTACTAAAAAACATAAAAGATAAAATTTGTGATAATTGAACGTGGCACGAAAAGGAAACCCTGTTATGTGAATTACTCTGACCAAAGCGAATTATATTTACTTTAAGAATATGATACCAGTAAAA
>NW_023458555.1:27521600-27526790 GCF_013731165.1 Rhagoletis pomonella | reverse complement strand
AAAGATAAAGATAAAGATAAAGATGAAGATGAAGATGAAGATGAAGATGAAGATGAAGATGAAGATGAAGATGAAGATGAAGATGAAGATGAAGATGAAGATGAAGATGAAGATGAAGATGAAGATGAAGATGAAGATGAAGATGAAGATGAAGATGAAGATGAAGATGAAGATGAAGATGAAGATGAAGATGAAGATGAATATGATGAAGATGAAGAAATTGTAAAAAAAATTGGGTTTTTAAAAATTAAATTTTTTTAAATCGCAAAAATTCGAGTAAGATCTGACTTAATCAGCTACAAATCAATGTGTTCACAATTTACTTCATTTCAGAAAATTCGGCGCTTATTCGGATGAGATCTTTACGAAGTCTTTAAAATTTCTCTACAATTCAAAATTCTCTGAAAAAATGGTTTGCCGGAAGTTTTAAATAAAAACGAAAAATTCTGCATATGAAATGAAGTTCAGGAAATGATTTCTTTCTCTTCTTAAATAGGTTTAAAGCTCTCAATAAAACAATTCGCATATATTTATTTCCTCAAGAAAGATTACAGTAACAGCGAAGTACTACTTTTTCATGCAACATAATGATGATAATGAATTATTTTTCTTCAGATTTTTCTTGGGAGCTGTATACTAAACTTTAAGCCAAAATTAAATATATACTATAAAATTTGGAAAAAAAAATTGCTGGGGCACTCTAATGTTAAAAAAAATATTTTAACTAACACACGCATGTGTGTGCAGATCCACTCACTCGCTCGAGAAATGCCTCCACGTTTCGTAATTGAGGCAAATTAGTGGTTAGTGACTGGCTGTCACAAACTTCACAGCACCTCGCCCACACACTGTGATAACCTAACTTTTCCCATGTCTCCAACAAATTTCCTGCTGTTAATCCTTCGTTGCATTCTGTATTGGGCGCACTGCTGTGCTTGGGCTGGAAAGTTACTAAGCAGCAGCCGCAACAATAAGCATGGCAAGAGTACTAGTAAAGTAAAAAAAGGGTAAGGGTAAAAGGGTAAGGAGTACTTTGCCGCTGGCTTAAGACTTTGGCTTTACAGTTAAACGTGTAGTTGATAGCGCCGGTTGTGCAAATAAGTATGCATTTTCGACAAATTAGAAAGTCGAAATGCTGACTTTATAGTTTTATTTTCTTTTAAGTGAATCATGGGGGGTTCACTGCCGTTTATAATACGGAAAATTACCATTTTCGTAGATTAACGCGTACATTTGGAACTAGTTATGAAAAATATTAATATATATAAGTAAATTTTTAAATTTTTAACTTTTAGCTTAAACAGTAACACTCTCCCAGGTCGAACAGGCGCACCATAAATATCTTATCGCGATTCAAATCATTAGGAATTGATGGTATTTTTCTGTTAATGGTTCAGAGAGTGGAAAAAATATCCGAAGAAAATGAGAACATTAATGAGTATAGAAAGAGCGATATTCTAGCAAAACGCAGGAAAAAACAGCCATATATTCAGGAGTTATTAACTGCTATCTCTTCTTCTTCTTCTTGTCTGGCGCTGTAACCACCTAAGCGATTTTGGTCTTATGTCAAAACTGACGCCAATTGAAAATGCCAGTCCTTCTTCAACTTGCATTTTCATCCCGAAGAGGGCTTCATCTTCCTTTTCTATCAGAATCCGGGTTAAATATTTTCAGGGTCGAAACATTTGTGCTCCAAATTCATGTAAAATGTAGCTCGCTGTAAAATACCTCCAATTTCAATGAAATGACCTAAAAAGTAAACACACTTCCTCACTTTGTTAAAATCCATAACCCTTCCCTCTTTTGAAAAACCTAACCTTAAAAAAATATTTCTTCGCTTGGAACACTAAGGGCCGTTTTCTCAGGTAACCTGTAACTTTAAAGCTCACTTTGCATTTAAAGGTCGCATTAAAATTTATGATTGTCTCTAAAGTAAAGCATTTTATTACCGGGTTTAAATCGGCTTACAACTAGTGATGTGCCGAGTCGGCTATTTTTGGTACTCGAGTATTTTGGTACTCATTTAAAAAAGAATCGAGTCAGGATTCGAGTCAGATACTCGGATCAAGTATTCGAGTTCAGAGCTCGGTATTCGAATACGTTATAGATTCGACTGCTGAACATGCACCCAACCGAAATGCCGACTTTTTATTTAACATGATATTATTATTAACTCCAAGACAGTATATCCGATTTATGTAGATCCAAACATAGAAATCTAATTCCTACATACTTACAAATAATAATTAAAATTAAATAAATATAGGGTTCAATAACAGTTGCTTTATTTATCATAGTACAACTAGAACTTAGTAGTCTGTCATAAAAAAAATATCCAAAGTAAATAATGAGTTAAAACAAATAAATCTTCAGTACCTTAAAGGTTCAACTAGTACTTAAATTATAATGACAATATTCCATGAGATCTAGATTCATAAACAATAAAATTACTCCTTTGGAATTTAAAATTCCTTTCATCTTTGGCAATTAATACCTATAACGATATTAAATTTAATTTAGTTGTGTGGTGTATTTGGTAAATATATATACATATATATTTTTTTTAACGCTAAACCGCCATTTATATATCAAAAATACCTGATTCGGTGTTTGATAATTATAAGTACTCGAGACCCGTACTCGAGTCTGTGTATGCGAATACTATAATTTGCTTACTCGAGTACGTGAGTACTTCTAAAATACTCGAGTCAGAACTCGAGTCGACTCGACTCGGCACATCACTACTTACAACCAAGAATCGTACATACGTCGAAAGCCGATAACAGAAATGCTTAATTTTAGACATAGCTTTATTTTAATCCAACCTTTAATATAAAGTGAGCTTTAAAGTTAAAGAAGTAAATGCACTAACACTCAAAATGAAAATCAAGTTTCGACTGTCCTGTGTGACAACAAAATGAACTGAAGCGCATTGTTGCCTTATGAATGATATTTTCACGTCAGATCCATGGGGAGGCACTCGTCCGCCGGATTTGCACTTATTTACATAACACCTGTAGTAGATGCCTCAAGACCACATTTCTTGTCTGAGGCCTTCAATTAGCCATGAGTAAACACCATTTTTTATGGATACAAAGATCCCAGGTATAGGCGCTCAAATTATAGTCCTTTAAGCATTTTTTAAGAAATGTATGTCATATAAGGTTGTGTCTTCATTGGAATTATATTCCTGGGCTCAATAAGCCTGTGCCAACAAATTGTTTGTTTTTCCTCTTTCATTTGATAGGCTGACTTGGCTCACCTGAAAAATGTCCTTAATCTATCGCTACCCTGATCCAGGATATTAGTGAAAAGAATAGTGGAGAATTAGAATTTTCAAGCCTTTCATTTTTCCTCAAATATTAGCGTTGCTCTCTCGAAATGAAAAATTCAATCGTAAGGCTAAATGCACACTTGACTTTCAATCATGGTTGCGTTAACGTCTCGCCCTGAAATTTTGAGCTGAGCGCATGCATTTCAATGGATGAAGTTTTAGCCGCCAAATGAATTGAAATATCATGACCGAGTGTGCGGAAGTGTAGTCGTCATGTAATCGTTGTATCGTGATTTTGGTAATGAAGCGACTATGATTTGATGGCTAATGTGCCGAAAGCCTAAGAAGAGTGAGGTAAATCTTTGAAATTTTTGCTTGAACTTTTCCCCTTAACTCTGAGAAATAAAAGGTAAGAAATTCGTTTATCAAAGTACTCTTTCAAAGGTTAATGCCCACTCAGTATAAATAGCAAATAAATACATACATACATAACATACACATCTGATATGAAGTTCAAACATTTATATACAGTTACTGAAAAACATATAAAATGACATTACTTTAAGGAATTACAATGTAACAAAATAAATCGGTAAGCACTGTGCAAATGTAATCACCAAAATGATAAACCAGAAAAAACAAACACTCGCACATACGCATATATGTATGTATGTATGTATGAAGCTAGGGAGTGGAGTTAAATTGTTGAAATAATTTAAGCCTACAAAAAGTTAACAACAAGGATAGAATTTTACAAGTTTTGGAACAGAGGAAGTAAACAATATAAAAATAGTACACTCAATATCGGTAGTCTTTTATACACACACAAGCAGCATACATGTGTGGTGGTGCGTCAGCTTTTAAAGCGGCATACTATAAATACTTATGAATACATACATACATACGGGCATATGTAGTACGTATGTAGCTGCTGACATAAATTCGAATATTTTCTTTGTGGAAAATTTTCTAGCCAAGTAAATATGTAACTCAATTTGTCGCCACTTGCCGAAGCGCTGTGGCAATAAGGTGACTGGCTGCTGCCATAGCAAGTCGCCCGAGTGGATATCACGCATTATTTATGAGAAAAATATGACAGTTATGCGGAGAACAATAACACAAATATATTAGTGCGTATGCAAGGCTGATATACAGTAGCGGCCACCAAAATCCGCACACTGATTAATCGCGTTAAAACTCGCTTTAAGAAAAAAATCAATACTTCGACAAATAATAACAAAATCGCGCGATTTTTTTATTACAAATTTTCGCCTAAGTTGTTTTTTTTTTATAAACATCAGTACTTCCATAAATAATAATAATTATTAATAAAAAATCGAGCTATTTTTTATTAAATATCTTCGCCTAGGCGCTCTTTTCATAAAACTAAATACTTCGATAAATAATAAAAATTTTAAAAGAAACGCGCGATTTTTTAACCGACTTCCAAAAAAGGAGGAGGTTATCAGTTCGTCGGAATATTTTTTTTTTTTTTATGTATGTTACCGCATAACTTTGGACTACGTCAACCGATTTCGATAATTCTTTTTGCATCGGAAAGGTAGTGTCTCAGAGGTGGTCCCATACTAATCTGGTTAAGATCCGATCAGCGCATCATGAGATATATATATATATTTTTTTTTTATATGGGAGCTGAAGTCGGTTTTTTTTCCTAAAAATTACTAGTTATTACAAATTTTAGCCTGCGGCGGTTTTTCATAAAATCGATACTTTGATAAATAATAAAAATTTTTAATAAAAAAGGGCGCGACTTTTTGTTAAAAATTTTCGCCTGCGCCGCTTTTTTATAAAAATTGATACTTCGATAAACAATGAAAACTAAAAAAATTTTGAAATTTTTATTAAATTTTTTTATAATAATCGATAATTCGATAAAAAGTATTCAAATTTTTATT
>NW_023458555.1:27517768-27521500 GCF_013731165.1 Rhagoletis pomonella | reverse complement strand
TTCATCTTCATCTTCATCTTCATCTTCATCTTCATCTTCATCTTCATCTTCATTTTCATCTTCATCTTCATCTTCATCTTCATCTTCATCTTCATCTTCATCTTCGCACTTTGTATGTTGAAGAAACATCTATTCAACTTTTATATTTCTGGGTTCACAAAATCCTCTCAAATTAAGCAAATTTTTTTTGTATGGGTACCAACTCAGTCTAGTGTGCATGCACACATATCCTTTAGCAGAAATACTTGATATTTTGACATCTCTCTTTGGAGTGCCATAAATACACACACGTCAGCGAGAAAATAGGCGGAAATAAATGTGATATTTGTCAGCGTTGCCGCCTGCAGTTTCAATGCTAAATACGGTTAACTAACAGAGACAACGACACAAGCTACACCAAATACATATATAATTTTACACTCAGCAATTTTGTCTGCAAGAAAGCTCTAAGCTATGTATAGGTAATTAAAAGTTGTAAACTACCCTTTTTTTATTCTATTTTTAAAATTTGTTTTTCTGTTTTTATATTTTCAACTCTTTCTGTCAGCTTTTTGTTCATATTTGTCGAAAGGAAATTTACGAAGCACACTGTACATACATAGTAGTTACCTGTTTAAAGTTGATATCTCAATGTGAGCGCTTGCGTGCAACTTTCCTTAAAGTTTCGCTTTTGTTTTCAAATTGGATATGTTCACTGCATTTTAATGAAGTTTGGCTATCCACGCACTGAACGCAGTCCCACAGTCACACAATTATGAGCATTGTTTGTACATACATACGTACGTTCGTAAATGTGTTCACTTCTGCACGTGTAGCTTTTTGTACAGTTCGCTTCAACCACGTGCTAACTTAGTTTTGAATGTGGGTGTAAATAAAGAGCCATATATTTATACTACGCTAGCTAGATAACCTTTAAAATATTAGATTAAATTTTTTTAATTAAAAATAATTTTAACTCGAGCAATTTCTTATTCCGAATTTCCTAGGATCGTAGCGGAAGAGCGAGAGACCTGGTTGAGAGTGGCGATAGAGACAGAGAAGGTAGGAATTACACAGAGACAAAGAGATGTGCTGGTTAGCCGATGAAACGGTGGGCCTTTTACCATTTAATTTTTTGGGGACTCCATTGGAGAACTCATGCTCTACTTCCGTCAGCTGATGTGCAATGAGCTGGGATTTATTCATGGTGCGGGTAGGCGTGGCATGGGCATGGGCGACATATGCGTGTGGGAATTTGTTGTACTTGGTATTGTACGAGAAACAGTAGTTATGGTATTCTGGCTATAGAATATATGTAAGACTTGAACTCGGTTATATTAATTTTGAGCAATTCATGCGTGAAAGGTATTGTAACTAGAACGGTGTTATGATTGACCTTTAAGAAAGTATTAACTCAAAAATTTTTTGTTGAGGGTTGCCACTTGTTTGAAAAGTCTAGCGTATGTAATTAATTTATACAAAATTTATATGACATATTAGAGTGAAGGGTGTCAAACTAGAGAGTCTTTTAAGAATATCTTTTTTGATCATATAGAATATTTTTCACTTGTTTAAAGAGGGTTGCCACCTATTAAAAATTCAAATTCTTATACTAAGTGTGATAAATGAATTGGTAAAAGATGCGCATCAAACGAGATGGTTTCTAAAAGGCTTTATTTCTATGGTACATAAAGGATGCTTGCCACCTGTTTTAAAAATTAAATTCAACTTGAATTAAGGTAATTAGCTAATTGAATTGTGTACCAAAGTACTTTTTTTTGGGATTTTTTGAAGAGGGTTGCCACCTCTCTGAATTTAATTGAATTGTACACAAGTTGAATGATATCTGGTTATTATACGTTAATTTTAATATCGGGATATTCGGTAAATATCCATTTATTATTTATCCGGATAACCGGTTCATATTCGGTTATCTGGTTAGTAGCCGTTAATTTTGTTATCCGACGAATATATTCGAGTAATCCGCATGATCTGTATATTCAAAAAATTTGGATAGAGCTAGCAGCCCTAGCATGCAATTAAAAAAAAAAAAGTAAGTGCGCATGGACCACACTAGAAAAGTGAAACTTATGTTACATATATATTTCGTCTCATAACCAATATATGTAATACATACATCTGCTTTTGCTTAAGGTTATATTTTTTGTCTTTTTTCTGTCGGGATTCCTACTTCTATCTTGTTCTAATTACATTTATGTTATTCTGTTTTCCTTTCTCTTCATTTTTATCTTTATACTCTATCGATAACAAAATCGATAGTAACATCCAACAAATTCGATAAAAGTTTCGATAGCAAAATCGATAGTAATATTGATAGCAAAATCGATGAGAAAATCGTTAAAAATATCGATAACAAAATTGGTAAATAATCGACGACAAAATTTAAAAAAATATCGATAACAAATTCGTCAAAAATATCGATAACAAAATCGATAAGAGCATTGTTAAAAAAAAACAATAACAATATCTATAAAAAATATCGATAAGAAAATCATTAAACAAAATCGATTGCAAAATCGGTTACAAAATAGATAACAAAATCGATACGAATATCGATAACAAAACCGATAAAAATATCTTTTATTATTATTATAAGTCCCGCGAATCCCGAAAATCTCTAAAATCCCAAAATAGTTCCCAGATCGAGCCTTTGTGTCCCTATCTATATCCTTATCTCTGGAATTACTTTTATTTTAATATTTCTTCCTCTATCTTCATCTCTACTTTTATCAGTATCCTCATCCTGATCTTTTTCTTTATATTTATCTTTGTTTTTACTTTTATGTTTATAATTTTCTTCATCTACATATTCCCCTTCACCATTGCCCACATATTTCAGCCCTAACCATTTCCGTTGCATCATTTCCATTGCACAATTTCCGTTGCACAATTTCCGTTGAATTTGCCAATTTACTTCCAACCCACCAACCGCCGCTAAAGAAGTTTCACTTATTATTATTATTTAATTTAGCAAATTTTGTCGGAGATTGTTTACATTTAATTTTAGAAAATCAACTCAGTTCTTGCTGCAAGTAAGGATTTCTAAGAATACCGGCTCTAATACTCGTACATACATATGTATAGTACGCATACCAGAGAGTTGATGGCTCAAAATAATAACAAAAAAATATCATCTCAACAAAGAAATTTCTTATCTTTTCTTATTTTCTCTCGTTAACTCTCAAGCTACTGAATTAAGTACTAAACCGAAAACGATAACAATTTGTTAAAACAGAACAAGTCCATGTATGGTGTATATACAAATGTAAGTATACACGTATATGCTACGTATGTACATATGTGATACCACATGAGTGTTCGCTCATAAGTGAATATTTATTTCCTAATTTAAGAACACGCAACACTGTATGAATGTTTACTTCTCATCACTATGTTATTTTCTTTAGAATGTCTGCAAACAAATTAAAGTAAATTCTTTCTTTTTTTTTTTAAATATATTTGTGTATTTGTATTTTCATTTGGCTACATTTAGGTTCTTAAAAGAATCCTCCTCATCCTCCTACTGCACCAAGCTCCGCTTCTACTTATCCTCACTCAAAGGTGCCTACACTTGATTACAAGCAAATTGCGTAAATAAGCCGGTAAATAAAAAGAGATTTTGTAGAACTTTCTTCTTGCTGTCACGATGGTATTTTAAGATAAACACCTTCGTTTAACAGCGCGTATAAAGATTGCCGCTAAGATAGGCAGTGAGAAACAACACACAGCAGC
>NW_023458555.1:27515312-27517668 GCF_013731165.1 Rhagoletis pomonella | reverse complement strand
GTCCGTCTGTCCGTCTGTCCGTCTGTCCGTGTACACGATAACTCGAGCAAAAATTGAGATATCTCAATGAAATTTGGTATGTAGGTTTCCCTTAATCCAAGGTAGGTTGGTATTGAAAATGGGAGAAATCGGACTTTAACCACGCCCACTTCCCATATAACGGTAATTTCCAGAAATACGAAAACTGCGATATTTTAGTAACTACTGAAGATAATTCACTCAAAATTGATATTTACAATAAGTTTTAGACGAAAAATAAGAATATTATAAATTTTTGGAAAATGGGCGTAGCCACGCCCACTTATGGTTACATGTGTATATCTTGGTAACCGCTGCACCAATTTCTTCCAAACTTGGCACAGTTGTTGGCCTTGGTACAGCATAAAAAACCACTGAAACTTTTTAAAATCGGACAATAACCACGCCCACATCCCATATAACGGTAATTTAGAGAAATACAAAATCTTCGATAAATAATTAAATATTGAAGCTAATTTATTCAAAATTGATGCTTGTAACAATTCTTTACCAAGAAATACGTTTATGGTAAAATTTTGGAAAATGGGCGTGGCACCGCCCACTTATGATCACATATAAGTATATCGGTAACCGTTCTACCAATTTGTACCAAACTCGGTATGGTTATTGTACTTGCCACGTGTAAGCAAAACGTTGAAAATTATTGAAATCGGACTAAAATAACGGCCGATTCTCATATAACGGTAAATTTAAGAAATGCTTGAAACTTCAATATTTCGAAATTGAAGGACGCTAATTTACTCAAAATTGATACACCTCGGCTTACCATCTAGCGGAAGGTTTCGGAAGGGTGAAAAAACATATATTTAATACTTGCGCCGGGTATTTAATGTTCGGCTCCGCCCGAACTTAGACTTTCTTACTTGTTAGAGTTGAGTTTTAATCCCTTACTGCTCAGTAATGTGCATAATCTCTAGCTCAGTGTTAGGCAGTAATATGTGCACTCATATGTAGAGATTTATACGCGTTCAATTACCCCGTGCTTACCGATAGTTTTCTATATGTACTATATGTACCTAAACAAAAGGTCTATTGTACTAAAGCCTACCTTTAGTCACTCCAACTTTAGGCTATTTAAGAAATTAACCACATTGGAAGGGTCCGTGTCCCAAATCTTGGATAGAGAAGATAATTATTCCCCCAAGGTGAATCAGTCTGCGATTCATGATACGTGGGCAGTCACACAGCGCACAAAAGCCCCAATTTTGTTTAGATGATACCTTAAGAGTGTCCTGTCAGGTAGCCTGTAAGAGTTCTAAGACCCTCCCGGCTGAATTCAAGGAGTCTTTTTGAGTTTCTCGGAGTTTCGATCTAGGTGCATCCACCAAGCTCCCACTGGCTTCTGGATTAACCTTCGTAGACCTGGGCCGCTTACTGGATGCAGCCACACCCCAAATAGATACAGCTTTTTTGAAACTTCTCTCGTTTGATAGCGACTTTAAAATATTATATTTAAGTTATTAGTTAAACTGATTTTGATTTTCTAAGCAGGTGGCAGCTCCTTTAAAACAACTTTGTAAAATAAAGCTTTCTTAAATCTCTCTCTTTTTATATCCGTATGAAAATATATCGTTTAACATTATTTTATTTTTTTGAATAGATGGCAACCCTTTTAAAAAATAATTTCGAAATAAATCGATTTTAGCTGCTTTTGTTTGACGCCCGCACTGTGCGTGATGCTTTATTTCACTTATTAGTTAATCAATTTTAACTTTATTAACCGGTAGCAACCCCCATACAAATATTATCGAAATAAATAATTTTGGAACTCCTTTGGTTTGACATTTGCACTATTGTAATATTTAATTTACCTTATAAACTAATTAATTTAAGTGTATTCTTTGTTTTAAACAAGATTTCCTATGTTAAATTTAAATATCTATGGCCCTATTCATAAAAAATAAAGTAGGTTTAAAGAGCTTTATAAATTGACGTTTTCATAAATACATTTTTCAAATTTATAAACCTTTAATAAAGCTACTTAATTTTTTATGAATAAAGCCATTAATTTGTAGACATCTTTGGAATTTCCATCTCAATTACATATACTTCTGATAATAACTTACGCGCGTTTTAATTGCTTGCCATTTGTGTATGTATGTGTATGTGTATACACACATGCCGACTAAAATCTTAAGCTAAGAAATTGATTTAAAAACCTAAAACTTTTTTTTTAGATTTCCAGCTCTTTGTGGATATTTACATTTCTTTACTTAAACGATTGACCATTGGACATGCATACACACATATGTTTGTATATTTCAATGAGCTTTTACTGGTATCATATTCTTAAAGTAAATATAATTCGCTTTGGTCA
>NW_023458555.1:27512759-27515212 GCF_013731165.1 Rhagoletis pomonella | reverse complement strand
TGACCAAAGCGAATTATATTTACTTTAAGAATATGATACCAGTAAAAAAGCTCATTGAAATATACAAACATATGTGTGTATGCATGTCCAATGGTCCTTCGGTTAAGTAAAGATATGTAAATATCCACAAAGAGCTAGAAATCTAAAAGAAAAGTTTTAGGTTTTTAAATCAATTTCTTAGCTTAAGATTTTAGTCGGCATGTGTGTATACACATACATACACAAACGACAAGCAATTAAAACGCGCGTAAGTTATTATCAGAAGTATATGTAAATAAGATGGAAATTCCAAAGACGTCTAAAAATTAATGGCCTTATTCATAAAAAATAAAGTAGCTTTATAAAAGGTTTGTAAATTGAAAAATGTACGAAAACGTCAATTTATAAAGCTCTTTAAACCTACTTTATTTTTTATGAATAGGGCCATAGATATTTAAATTTAACATAGGAAATCTTGTTTAAAACAAAGAATACACTTAAATTAATTAGTTTATAAGGTAAATTAAATACTACAACAGCGCAAATGTCAAATCAAAGGAGTTCCAAAATTATTTATTTCGATAATATTTGTATGGGGGTTGCTACCGGTTAATAAAGTTAAAATTGTGAAATAAAGCATCACGCACAGTGCGGGCGTCAAACAAAAGTGGCTAAAATCGATTTATTTCGAAATTATGTTTTAAAAGGGTTGCCATCTATTCAAAAAAATAAAATAATGTTAAACGATATATTTTCATACGGATATAAAAAGAGAGAGATTTAAGAAAGCTTTATTTTAGAAAGTTGTTTAAAAGGAGCTGCCACCTGCTTAAAAATCAAAATCAGTTTAACTAATACGTTACATATAATATTTTAAAGTGGCTATCAAACGAGAGAAGTTTCACAAAAGCTGTATCTATTTGGAAAATGTTTTTGAACATTGTTGACTCTATTTTAGGAATTAAATTTACAAGTTAAATGACATCCTACTAATATTATAAGGGTTGTGTTCTCAAATAATCTGTAACTTTAAAGCTAACTTTACGTTTAAATTTTGCATTAAAATTTATGATTGTGTCTTAAGTGAAGCATTTTATATCGGTTTTAAGTTGGTTTACAACCAAATAACACACATATGTCAAAAAGTGATAATAGAAATGCTTAACTTTAGATATATGTAGATTTATTTTTAATGCAACCTTTAAATACAGTATGAGCTTTAAAGTTAAAGGTTACTTCAGAAAACGGCACTACATGTGGAAGTTTGTGAGTGAGTGCTGGAGTATGTTTTTTTGTTCTTTGTTTCTATAAAATTTGGCATACAGATATCTTATGGCTAGAGCTCGAAATTTTGTGGAAGTTTAATGTGCAAAATATATGCAAGAATTATGCAAAATATATTAAATAAGTTTATAAAATGTACATAGTTAAATATGGTTAAAAAATCGAGAATCAGCTCGCTGCCAACGGGCCTCTAATGACGGAGTTGGCCCTCTTCCACAAATCTAGAATAGGAGAAGAAGGAGGAAGAATCGGGGTGTGGCTGCATAAAGTAAGCGGCCCAGATCTACGAAGGTTAATCCAGAAGCCAATGGGAGCTTGGTGGATGCACCTAGATCGAAACTCCGAGAAACTCAAAAAGACTCCTTGAATTCAGCCGGGAGGGTCTTAGAACTCTTACAGGCTACCCGACAGGACACTCTTAAGGTATCATCTGAACAAAATGGGGCTTTTGAGGGCTGTGCGACTGCCCCCGTATAATGAATTGCAGACTGATACACCTTGGGGAATAATTATTTTCTCCATCCAAGATTTAGAACACCGCACATTCCAATGTGGTTAATTTCTTGAATAGCCTAAGGTTAGAGTGACTACAGTTAGGGTTTAGTACAATAGACCCTTTTTTAGGTCGCAGCGCGGGTATACCCGGCGTAATTATCATAATAATAAATATCAATGAGGCCTCTTCTAATTGATACTCTAACATAAAAAATTGTAAACTAAAGCAGAAAAGCAAAAGCCAAATAGTACCCGATTCGGGGTGGAATGCCACATATGCACGTATATGGAAAATTAAGTAAGAATTATCGTATTCTAGTAACTATTCTCTTCGCCAAGGTGTTTTTGCTATTCACTTAATTACTAATGCTTATGTACGTACCTACATACACAGCCGAAGCACAGAGAACTGAGTATGCGACGAGCATCAAATTAGAGATCCGATGTGTGAGAGTCCATACAGAAAACTATCGGTAAGCAAGGGATATTTGAACGGGTATAAATCTTTACATATGAGAGCACACATTACTGGTTAACACTGAGCTAGAGATTATGCACATTACTGAGCAGTAAGGGATTAAAAATCAACTCTAAAAATGTTGAGTAAAACAAGTAAGTAACTTAGACATTAAAGGTGGGGAGAGAAGTATTAGGAAAAAACAAAATATGTCCTTGCCAAAGTATTAAAAGCTAAG
>NW_023458555.1:27503375-27512659 GCF_013731165.1 Rhagoletis pomonella | reverse complement strand
ATTAGGAAAAAACAAAATATGTCCTTGCCAAAGTATTAAAAGCTAAGTGCTAACTGCTAACCGGCAAGTGTTAAGTGCTAAACGAAGGTGTGACTGAGCGTGGGGAAAAGTTGTAAAAATTACACATGCAAAGTGTTTATGAGACGAAGGTACATTTACTCGTACATATATGTACATATGTATGTATGTACGTGTGCATACGAGCGCTTATTTCAGGAGAAACGAGTTTTAGTGGAATTTTCATGCATGTAGGTGACTTTGTAAAAGCTTTCTAAGTGCAATTAAAAAAGTTACGTATGCAAATTTACTCTGCTAGTTACGAGTAAAATTTAAATGCAGTAGCGGAATGAAAATAGTGGAAGGGATAAATTTTATGAAGCGAAATATATTAATTTGGTTCGAAATATCTGAACAAGTTAATCGAATATAATTGTTAAGTTCAATTTCCGCAACAAATTATATAATATCAATTTTTCGGGATTACTTGGTAGAAAACTGGAAAAAGTAGTAGAATTTGAGAAAAGCTTAGAATATCTAACTGAGTATAAGGTAATATAGTAGAAAAAAATCGAAGTAGAAAAATTTAAGACCAAAATCGAAATAGATGACTCAAAAATTATAAATTTCGAAGGCCAAAAAACTAATATTACACGAATGTGTAATATTTACCAGAAAACATGGAAAAAAATATTGGGCACTACTTAGGATATTTATGCATTTTTAAGGGGGTTTCTCTCAAGCTTGTTCGCATTTTTCCAAAAATTTCAAGATATTTTAAGCCATTTTGTGATTTGTTTGGGCTTTCGGAATCTACTGAGACTTTCCTGAAATTTTGAAGACCTTTTAGTCTATTGGCACTTTTGTTGAATTTTTGACGACTCTTTGCAGTTTTTCTTTTAAATTTGCCCGGATTTTCCGAATTTCTCATTTTTTTTTCGGTTTTTCGGTATCATACCGGATTTTTCTTTGCGTGATTTTTGAAACTTATCTAATTAATGTGTCTTAGTTTTTAGATATGTGACAACTCTGCTAAAGCATGTGTGTCTTAGTTTTTGTATGGTAGTAATAATACAAGATCGTTTACCTTACATGTCTACCTAATTCAGTCAGGTGGTAACTCTACTAAAATATATGTTTTTATTTAGTTATTTTTTAAATATATTTTGAACATAATTTACTTAAATATTTTAAAATTTTTTGACAAGTTATAAAACATGTGTTTGAGCTAAATTTTTCCGAAAATATTTTGAGAGAGTTGCCACTCCTGTTAAAATAAATATGTGCATATTTCTACTAAAAATGTTTCAACATTTTTTATGTTTTAGAATAGACATGACTCTAATCCTCCACTCCTTCAAAACCGCGGTTAAAGCGCCAAATAAGAATGGAAAGAAGAAGATGATCTTATTTTATTTTCTATAACTTTATGACAGGGCAACTGTATCGATTGGATTATATGTACTTCCTCAAATATTTAAGTTTGTTACTGTGTGGTATGATTTTTTAAATTTACTGTCTCATTAATTCATTTAAATTTTAAGATGGGTGGCAACCCTGTTAAAACGTATACTTCGACTAAATTTTTCTTTAAATTGTGCTGTGTGCTATCAACATAGTGAGACTTTTTAGCGAGTTTTGGTAATTCATTTTAATTTTATAAAGGGTGGTAACGCTACGAAGCATTTATTTATATAGAATTTTCGCTAAACATTTTTTTAAATATGAGGACCATGTTTTAAGAGTTTTCAATTCACCGTCTCATTGGATAAATTTAATTTTTGATTGCTGGCAACCCTATAAAAGTTGTTTCCAATTATTTTTTGTGTGTTAACAGTACTGCAAAGATGTTTAATATTTTTATTTAATTTACTTCAAATTCAAGGCGGGTGGCAACTCTATGCACGCTTCAAATAGTTAACTTATTTTAGCGCAGGTTTAGCATAGTTTTCGCTGAAGAGAAGTAGTTTCCGCACAAAGCAGTTGTTCCTTTTGTGATGTAAGAGCATCCAAATCTGCTGATGAGCGGGGACAAAATTAGGAGTATGGTGGCTTTGGCCTTACTGCCAAAACCACAGTGTCGGGATGGCGGACGTAGTGAGAGCTTTTTTTGGAGAAGATCGATTCCGACGGCTGCCTGGGTCTCCGATGCAGCTAGGGTAACTGCATGCTACCATCCACTGTCGATAACCGAAGTACATTACTTTAATTACTAATAAGTAGACAGCCGATAATGCAGCATAAGAAACCCCACATACCCCCAAAGCCACACAAAACGGCTTAAGTAGTAGAAATTTAAGCTAGGGCCATCTTAATGTTCATATGAATACCACTGTATAAATATTTATTTGCCATACCTTTTATTTTCAGTAAGGTAAGAAAAAAATTAAATTTTGTCCTAACTGTAATTGCTAATTAATCGAATCGCTAACTAACTATAAAATAAGCGATTGTAACAATCGCCAAGGTAACTAGTAGAAAAATGTTGACAATATATATTTAGGTCTGCAAATTGCAGCAAAGTGGAGCCTGCTGCGGAAGTAAATACTACTACGAAACTTAAATATAAGCAATCTGTGCAAATCCATGCCAAGTGCAAGATTGCAGCTGCCAAAATAATGCTTCAAGTTAGCACAGTGAAATATTGATAACGTGCTAAGAGGGTTTTTGTGCCACACGTAAAGGGCACCAGGGCGTATGAGTGCTTTTTGTATTATTGGCTGGTTTATTTGTTCACATTACATTACACCTATAAAGAACTACATATATGGATTGGTTCTCAATGAGTGCACTTGTGTTAAGCAAAGTGAAATCGATAGCATGTTTTCATGCGCTTTCAAATAGCATGCATGTACATGTGTCGGTTTGTGCAACTGGTATGGTTTACAAAGCATATTTGTTGGAAGGAAGAGTTAATTTTACCGACTGGCTGGGTTACTTCTAAGCACTACAATTAAGCGGACACTAATAGTTACATATATTTCGATCTACTGAACTTGTAACCCTGGATTTACTGAAATTGATCAACTCGAAAATCAAGAAATAAATTTTGTTTGTTTGTTTGGCGCGATGAGGCGAGTTGAGTTTAGTTGAGATCGGTAAATTCAGTTGAGTTTTGGTGAAATATTTACATGCTCACTTGTATCTTTATCTTTGTCTCTTTGTATTTATCTCTATCCTCTCTTTATATCTATTTTAGCCTCTATCTCTATTCTTTTTTAACTTTGCATGTTTTCTTTATTTTTGTTCTCATCTTAATTCTTATCCTTATCTTCCTTTTTAGCTTTATGCCAATATTTTTCCTAATTCTTTTGTTCCTCTATATGTATATTCACTTTCACTCTCAGAGAATCTGGTGCTCTAAGTTAATTAAGAGCTTTCCTGTTAAAGTTTAACTTTAAAATGCCTCAAAGCGTTTTCACACATAACTAGAATCATAAAAACTTTTGCCTCCAATATGTAAAAATATAAGTATATATTATAACTTTACGTCATACTACAGACAAAGAAAAAGTCTTTTTACTTTCAGTAAGTTTTCATATTAAATTCAAATAAAATAAATCATTCTTCAAATAAATTTCTTTCGCTAAACTGGCTACAAAAGAACGTAGAAACATGCTCATACTCGAGCGTAAGGGTACGTTCACACAGAAAGCGAAGCGGGACTGAGTGAAGCTTTCAAATTACTGTAGCTAGATGAAAGTGTTCATACAGAAAGCTTTTTCAGAAGCGTTTTGGAGCTTTGGAGCAAAGCAGTTTTTGATTTTGAATTTCTATTTAATTTTTCCCCTTCATGACGCTGCTGCAAGCAAGATAACAAAATATTAAAAAAAATACGAATTTTACAACTAATCCTTTAAATAAAATTGAGCAAATATTTTTGCCACTTTTCATTGATGGTAATTTTTGTGGTATCCATATATTCGACTCCAACAGAAAAGCTCCGCTTCGTTTCGTTCAGTGTGAACACCAGCAGCTTCGCTTTGTTCCGCCTTGCTTCGCTCTGCGCTGCTCGGCCTCGCCCGGCTTTCTGTGTGAACGCACCTTTAGAATTTGAAATTTCGATACTTTTCAAAGTTAATGCTTTGTTTAAGGCATCCGAAAGGATGTTTTACTTCCCCATTAGCTCAAAAGGTTGCTCATACGCAGTGTGTAACTGTTTGTGAACCTTCACTACCCTTCCAAATAGCCACTCTAAAAACGTTCGATGACTTTTTGCATATTCTGCTTTCTATCGCTATGTTTACAACAACATAACATATAAATATCTAGTAAACAAACAGTCCTCAGTGGATCTATTTTATGGCACTGAAGGCTTATAAAGTTAACATGCGAACACAATTTGCCGCAGCCAAACCAAAGATATGTATTTTATACCGATTTTATGTATGCAAAAAAAAAAAAGAAGAAAAATCTAAAAATGTTCACTAATAGGAAAATCGTTAAGCATTTATAGACTTTTTGCAATAAAAAGTCCTTATCAATTTCCTAAATACTTTTAACAACCAAAACTATAAACATTCATACATTAATTCTATATACGAGTCCAAGTTCGTATATAAGTAAAATATACTTAAATATCTTGTGCCCTAAGCCTGTATTTAGCACCTAAAAGGAACACTTTAAGCCATTTCAATAGCTGTTAAAAATTTCATGAATATTGAATTTCTGCGTCTCAGCTGAAAATCTAATAGCACAAAAGTTTACACAATATATAGTACATATGTACATGAGTACGTGCATAGGAAACAATTTTAAAGCAAAGCAGTAATTTCCTAGAATTTATTTCCATGAGCTCTTAAAAGCAAAATATTGAGGCAAAAAATTGCTGAAAAAATCTCTAAAAATCACAAACACTTTACATATACATAAAACATTTGACAAAAAAATTCTTGGTACAAATAAAAGCATCAATAATCGTAGCTTTCAGAGATTAAAGCGCCAAAGAGCCTATAGAAAAAAGAAATTGTAAAACAATGCAAAAAGCACAGAAATAGTTATTCGTTTGTAAAAAAAAATGCCAAAAAATGCTAAATCAAATAAAGATAGACACAAAAGGAATAGATAACTGAGGAAATGTCTGATATTCGACTAAATCCACTGATGTATAAATTTTTTTATTTATGATAGCCCGCGTGTACATTCATATTTATAGCAGAGAGGTAGGTGGAGAAATAGTTACTTACAAAAACACCAACGACGAAAATGAGAATACATAAACTAACGTATATTATATTAAATATTTTCGTATTTTTAAGAGTTTATGCATGCTTTTAAAAAGGATTTCAAGTGGCCAATGTGAACTCGCACTAAATGCAAAGGAGTTTTTTTCGTAGACTGCCGGCATCATAGAAAAAAATACTGACACATTTTGGCTAAGTGCTTGGCCGTCCTTCTCCTGCCGTTAGTGGCGGCCTCATAAAGTTGTCACACAAACCGAAGGGAACCTACAGTTTTATCCTGCCTCTGATAGTCAAAGGGTTTACAGTGAGAAGCTTTTTTTTTTTTAAGGCGGGGAGCCTTTTTATACCCGAGCGCACTTGTGCACAAGGGTATTATAACTTTGTTCACATAACGGTTGTTTGTAACAGGCAAACCGAATCGAGATAGATATAGACAAATGTATACATAAGTGATCAGAATGAAAAGAGAAATCGATTAAGCGGTGACTGTCTGTCCGTCCGTCCGTCCGTCCGTCCGTCCGTCCGTCCGTCCGTCCGTCCGTCTGTGCACACGATAACTCGAGTAAAAATTGAGATATCTTAACGAAACTTGGTACGTGAACTTCTTTTGGGCGTGGGACAGGCGGTATTGAAAATGGGCGAAATCGGATAATAACCACGCCTACCTCCCATATAACGGTAATTTTAAGAAATACGAAAACTGCGATATTTTAGTAACTACTGAAGCTAATTCACTCAAAATTGATACTTACAATGAGTTTCAGACGGAAAACATGAATATTATTAATTTTTGGAAAATGGGCGTAGCCACGCCCACTTATGGTTACATGTGTATATCTTGGTAACCGCTGCACCAATTTCTTCCAAACTTAGCACAGTTGTTGGCCTTAGTACAGCTTACTAAATGGCTGAAAATTTTAAAAATCGGACAATAACCACGCCTACCTCCCATATAACGGTAATTTTCAGAAAAACGAAAACTGCGATATTTTAGTAACTACTGAAGATAATTCACTCAAAATTGATATTTGCAATGAGTTTTAGACGAAAAATAAGAATATTACAAAATTTTGGCAAATGGGCGTAGCCACGCCCACTTATGGTTACATGTGTATATCTTGGTAACCGCTACACCAATTTGGCACAGTTGTTGGTCCTGATACAGCATACCAACTGGCCGAAAATTTCTAAAATCGGACAATAACCACGCCCACATCCCATATAACGGTAATTTCGAGAAATACAAAATCTTCGATAAATCAGTAAATATTGAAGCTAATTTATTCAAAATTGATGATTGCAACAATTCTTTACCAAGAAATACGTTTATGACAAAATTTACACACATATATGTATCTCGCTAACCGTTCTAGCAATTTGTACCAAGCTCGGTATGGTTATTGTGCTTGCCACATAAAAGCAAACCGTTGAAAATTGTTGAAATCGGACTAAAATTGAGGCCGCTTTTCATATAACGGTAAATTTCAGATATGCTTGAAACTGCAATATTTCGAAATTTAAGGACGCTAATTTACTTAAAATGTATACACCCCGGCTTATCATGTAGCGGTAGCTTTCAGAAAGGTGGAAAACATATATTTAATACTTGCGCCGGGTATTTAATGTTCGGCTCCGCCCGAACTTAGACTTTCTTACTTGTTTTACAATATTTTCAAATTTTGGAAAAAAGACTTTCAGCGAGTCCTTGAGAGCTATCAAGGTGAATTCAGACCTGGCAGATCCACCGTTGACCAGATTTTAAACAAAGCAAAAAAAAACCTTTTGTGATAGTACACTTTATCTAAACTTGGAATCCCCACTGGACTTGTAAGGTTGTGTAGTGTGATGTTGAGCACAAATTTTAGGTCCGTCTGACTAGTGAGAAGGACCTCTCAGTCGTACAAGAAGGTTTTAGGCAAGACCACTTACGTTCGTAAAGAGTCTTAAAGTTCTTACGAGCTGTCACTGTGAATTGCAGCAGCTTAATACAATGCAAAATCACTATGCTGCTGGCGTAAGCGAAACATCTTTCAACTTAGAGCGGTGGCTAAAAGAGGTTGGTCTAGCAAAACGAAAAAAAAGCGAGGCATCTATTGGACACATACAGAGAGACTTCGAGTAATGCAACGTACGAGGGAATGCTGAAACATTTTGATCCAAAGTACCTTTAAGTGCAAGTAATATCTTTTCCCTCGTGTCAACAATTGCTAATATCCTTAGCAGTGTAATACCGAACTTGTTGTTATTAACATCATTATCATATCAATCAGCCTTTACATCAATTGAGCCTTTAACATCACCACGTGTGAGTCACCCGCGCATGGTACGAAATTGGAGTACAGAGCTGTGATAAAATTCCTCACAAAGGCCAACAGAGCTCTGTTTTTGCAAGACACTGCGCGAGTTTCAGGGCGTATCCTGGCCGAGACTGAGTTTGATAAAATTAACCACCCAACATACTAGGGAGGGGTAAATTAGATAAAGATAGCGAATTTTTGAAATGGAACTTTGTGGTGATAAAATTCGTGTGGCACTACAGCGAAAGAAAAATTTTATTCGAAAAAAGGCGAATTAAATCCCTTCCTCGCGAACTCGTCCGCTGCACAATTAGCACCAATGTCCCTGTGCCTGGCACCCACAATGTGAGTAGTAAATCGTTAAGGACTTTCCTACATGCTATCGCAGTTATTGACGAGGTCTCATGATAATCTAGTGACTTGATAGCTGCTTGGCTAACGGAGTATATACATATACATTTAGTTACTGAAGGCAGGTTAAGAGATTCGATAAACCCGAGTGTCATTATAAGAATTTTGCCTTCATAAGATAAATAATAATAGAGCCTAGGCTGATTTACGCGGCCGTACGGCACAGCCAGGGAAGTATACATCTACAAACAAGAATCTCTAGCATAGCATCCCGAGCTGGAAGTGCACTCGCCATTTGGATGCTGGATGTAACTGGGGGAAAGGGACTAGTTGACAAGACTTTCCGTAAGTGGTTGGCTATCAAATGTTCCTCAATATTATCAGAGAAGATTTTCCATGACGCCATGAGGGTCCTTTTAATGGCTCGCTTGAAATTTTTAGGCTTAATTATAGTAGTGCCGCGATCCATCTTTTTTCGTAGTATCAAAAAAGCTTCCTGCTTTGCTTCCTCAGGTAGGCGATTTATCTAAAAATCTCTCATAACCTCCCTAAAGGGTACAATAATAATATTTATTTTGAAACTTTATTAAAAAAAATAGAACCTCTATTGCTATATGCTCTATCCTTTAAATTTTGAAAAATGCATTTCCTCCACATTTAATATAATTGTGTTTCTTAGTTTCCGAAGGCTAAAATTTTTATCACATCCACGCATTAGATATGCCCTTTTTAGCGCTGGCAAACTTTGTAGAGTAATTGGAATTTGCAAAAGCACAAAATATGCTTATACTTTCTAAAAAATACATATTATAATAATGCACACAAAAGGAAATATATTTGTTTTCATTATTTTTGCTATGTTTTATGTTTATTAGAGTAAAAAATTTCCGTCGTAATTTTGGATCTATTTTGGAAATTTCCAAATTAACTAAAAAAGAACATGAAAGCTCTACACATGTACTAAAAAGTTTCAAGGACATAGTAATTGACTAATAAAAATCCTTTTTTCGCAACAAAAATTGCATACAAACAAATTTGTATATTGTAATAAAATAATGGGCTGACTCTTTCAAGCATGAAGGTTTTTAGGCCACGCTTCACAACACATTTTATTTTAACAAATTTTGAGACTAAAATATTTCTGATAAGAAGGTAAGTGTTTGTGAGAAATATTCTGCAAGTTGAAAGTAAGTAAAAAAGTTATCTCAGTCAAATGCGGAAAGTACGCATACTTTGGCGCAATATGTGAAAATATTCTCATACATACATATGCATATGTGAGGCCGAACACATATGTATTTTTCCACTAGCTAGCAAAGTGACAACCGCTCCGTAGCACAGTTGTCGGCGGCCTCTACCCAAAAAAACGCACAAACAAATAAATTAAATGTCGCAAAATATGCGTATAAACGCATCTAAATATAGTCGCTTAAAGTTGTTGTGCTATAAAAGTGAA
>NW_023458555.1:27500563-27503275 GCF_013731165.1 Rhagoletis pomonella | reverse complement strand
ACGCATCTAAATATAGTCGCTTAAAGTTGTTGTGCTATAAAAGTGAAGGCACATTTAAGTGAACCCACACAAAAACAGTTGCGCTAACTTTAATCCACAAAAACATGTTTAGCTACACATAAATATGTATACATACATACGTGTGTAAAACTTTTCACATTCTCGTGCAACTTCAGCAAACGAAGCCACGCAGGATAGTTATACAAACATGCTTTCATTCATGCACACATACTTGCAGACGCACATAATACTGTACCCGCCCCCCCACTCGTCACGACCTACATATGTACAAACAAACATGTGAGCATACTATTTATAGAAAAAGTCAGAAAAATTTCGCCTTTTAAGCGCATCCAATATGTGTGTGCATGTTTATGTTTGAGTGTGCGTAAGACTATCTAAATTTGTTTACACAGCGAAAGTGACCTCACTGCTCTGTTGGGCGTTGTTGTTTTTGAAAGAGAAATCACAAGTTACACTGAACTTGTTTAGAACTTACCCTTTTTGCAAAAGCACACACATCAGTGATGTTAAAATATGCATGTGCGTATGTATATTAGGGTGGTACAAAAAAATGCTTGCAAAAAAAAGTCGGAATTTTTACCGAAAAAAATATACCCCTAATTTTTTTATTTTGAAATCCAAAAATACTTAGTGGTCGCTCAAAGCGCTCAAAGTTTTCTGTATATTTAATGTAAAAAAAAAACACTTTTAGTATAAATGGTATAGAATTCTTTAACATCTATATTTTTCGATCGGAAGACTGCTTCCCTTCTGGAGATTCCTAGTAATTATACCCAATTATTTATTTTACCATTTTTTCATAGTTACTACATATGTATATTTTATAGTTCTGCCAAACCCCCATAAAATGCCAGAAAATGTAATGGGGGGAGAAATCAACAATTTTTAGTATTAAAAAAATAGTTAAATAATTGATTATTGTTACTGGAAGTCTCCTCAAGAGAACCAGAGTTTTCCGATCGAAAAAATTTTATATCATTTCTTCGAAAAGTTGTTGTTTTCTATATACATACGGTGACCATTCGTCCCGATTTTTGCGGGACAGTAGCGATTTTAAGAAAATTGGCCCACTGAATATTTTTAAAATGTCGGGACGTATAAATATCCCGCTTTTCATATTCGTACCGATTAAGACCCGATTTTCAATGATCAAAAATAATTTTTCGTACAAACGTGGCAGCAATTTCGTTATCACAAATGACATAGAATATAAGGGAGCCATGTTTTATTCTGTCAAACTGGTACTCTCGCTATATTGGAGTCTATCATTCTTCTGTAAATTTTTTTAAAAAAAGGAGGTTATCAATTCTATGGTTTAGGTCCAATCATTGGATCATTAAGAAACTAACGGTTATCTTAAATTATTATATTAGAATTGAAGTCGGAATTTTTTTTTCTGCCTAAAAATCACTTGTATAATTATTTGCTCAGTTTTTTTGTTTGTTTGTTAATGAAACGATTCTGACTTGAATTTAGTGAAATTATACAAAAATGCTAATTCCCTAAAAAAAATTATAGATACGAAAAATTTGAGTTGAAGCCACAGTGGAGAATAAATATATAAATTGGGAAAGAACATTTTAGCATTCTTTGGCGATTATTTAATGTTTAAATTAGCAAAATTCGACAAAACTTTGAGGTCTTTAATTTGATTTCTCAAAAATATTCTGGGCATGCAGTTTGGGCTACTGCTTACCGTAGATGTTTGGTACAGTTTTTTTGAGGAAGATGTTGCTCATTTGCTCTATACAAAAAAAAAAAGGTGAACATGCTTTATTTGGAGGAATATGCGCGAACAAAATTTTCCGAAAATTAACGGTAAGACCAAGCTACTTAAATTTTGCACGTTTTTATACAACAATTTAATGGGCTACAAAACTGCATACTCAAAAAAATTCTAGAAAATCTGTTAAAATATTAAAAATTTTGATCAGCATTTGTTAAAATTTGTCGAAATTTTATAGATATTTTACGAAGCTTGAAATTTTGATGAACCTTTTTTTTAGATAGTAAGTTATATTTTCATAAAAAAGCAATACAAATTTTTTACACAAAGAGCCGAAAGCTAAAACTTGCCAAAATGTTCTTTCGATATTAACATTCTCGCCATCGTACATATTTATTGTGTGTGTACATTTTTGCGATAATTTTTCAATTTTTCCCTTTGTTTTGTTTTAAATGAAGCTCTATTAAAAGATGTTATGTCTTTTTATTCTAAAAACAATATTGTAGGTTCGCATTTGATGCTTTAGAAATGTCTCGGTTTTTGGCCACAGAAATCTGGTCACCGTACATATACATAAAGTACATGGAAAAATTTAAGGGCTTTGAGCGACCTCTAAATATTTTTTGATTTCAAAATAAAAAAAATCCTAGGGGATGAGAGAATTAAAATTGCGACTTTACTTATTTTGAAACACCCTAATCTACGTACATATGTTTACACGTACACATATGTATGTATACGTACACACAATATATTAATAAAAGCATATATTATGTCTACATATTTAAGTATACACACTTAGTGGGTAAATTTAATTTGAAGAAATATTTGTATACGATTACCGAAGCACTTAAAATAAGCTACTTGTATTAAAATCGTGTCCTAGCGTTCAACGATTGACAGATAGCTTTAATATTTTTTACATTTTTAAAAACTGCTAAATTGAGATACATAATTATTAC
>NW_023458555.1:27451686-27500463 GCF_013731165.1 Rhagoletis pomonella | reverse complement strand
TTTTTTACATTTTTAAAAACTGCTAAATTGAGATACATAATTATTACCTACATTATATTTATTTGGACCGATTTAAATATCAAGCCTCTATATGAGGGCCAACGTGCATATCAATACGGAAAAGCTACCACTACGTAATAGTTATGGTGAATTTCCGCTAGGTATTAAATGACAAAATCCTTAATGACGAATATTGGGCATTAAAAAATATCTGCGCCGTTAAATAATAAAAATAGTCATTACTTTTGTTTTCACATGCCATTTTTTGGATGGCACTTTGGAAATTCGGTTTTTGTGTTTATTCTGTTTTTTGTTGTAAGCCAGGTAATTGGGAAAGGATTGTGTTGAAAGGACGTTTTGGCCATTTACTACAGCGATCTGCCCAACGAAAACATTGGGCCATACTAATTTTCAATGAGGCTTGCTGCAGCGCTTCGGAGCTCAGCAAATTAGTAAGCATAACGAGTAGAAACCTTCAGGGGCGTTTGATGGTTTAATACTATTACTTGAGGATTCCGTCATCAAGCTCACTGACAAAATGCTAACAAAATTATCCTTCAATAAGCACTACAAGGTAATAATTTCTAAAAGGAAACTTTGGAAAGATTTATTCAAAACGATGCACGCTCGAATATGCTAATTCTCGTCCCGGAAGAAATTTAGTCCACGACATCGCATGTATAATATGCCAAAGACTTTTACACTTCAGTGAGAACCTGGAACAAGACACCCTCTAAAACGCCCAGTTAGATGACCTAAGGTTGTAGTGAACTTTTATTGGACCAGCACGTTATGTACATTAATAAGGGTGATCCAAAAATACATGTGAAAAAGTAAATTCGGAATGTTTATGCTCTCACCCCCTCGGATTGTTCTATACCAGAAAAAATATACCCCCATTTTTTCATTTCGAAATCAAAAAATATTTACAGGCCGGCCACTCAAAGCGCTTAAAGTTTTCCATGTATTTTATATAGGGAAAAATACAATTTAGTAGAAATGGTATAGAATTCTTCAAAATCAATCGGGAAACTATGCTTCTCTTCAGAGATTCCCAATAATAATACCCAATTGTTTATTTAACCATTTTTGTATAGTAACTATAGATCCGCCGAAAACCGCCAAAACCCCCAGAAAATGCAGTTGGGGGACGAATAAAAAATCTTTAATATCAATGTTAAAAAAACAATTGTTTGCTATTATTGGAGGTCTCCTGAAGAGAACCAGAGTTTTCGGATCGAAAAATATTGATTTTCAAGAATTCTATACCATTTGTACGAAAAGTTGTTTATTTCCCATCTAAAAATATATATAGAACAATCCTATAAGGTGACGGCATTAAAATTCCAACTTCATTTTTTTTGGACCACCCTGATATTCATAAGTACATATCGGTGTTAAAAGTTGTGTTTTTGCAAAAACTAATTAATTTTATTGCGGATTCCGGTAGAATACCTGTCCAGTATAGATATTGGTTTGGCAAGATTTTCCTTTAAGACGAAAATTTCCTAGAAATGGGCGTGGCAGTTTCAGGACTAAAGTTAATAAAAAGAATATTTTATTGTGGATTTTGGCAGAACATCACTTTTTACAAGCTACATTATATGCACTTCAAATTGTGGTTTTTGCACTTCGCTTCACATTCGCATTTCATTAGAAGTTCAAAAACTTAATGACATTGTCTTACTTAAGTAGTTTTGCAGATATGAACATTACAGTAAAGCGCCATTTTTGAAAATGTACTACATACATATCAACATTTGTAAATCTTTCCTTTTGATGTAGAAATATTCTTCAAATTCAAAAGTAAAATTTTGAAAAAATTTCGCTTTCGTCTTTGTGGCAGTTAGGGCTCGAGTTACTAGGAAATTTTAATATTTAAGAGCATCTTAAGTAAATACGACCGAAGCCAGAAGAAAGGTAATGAGAAAGCTAACCCATATTCATCCTATTTTCAATTAAGCACAACAACTGTTTTTCCATTTTTCCTCATCAAATATATATGTATGTATATACTGGAGGGTAGCAGCACTTATACTGTTTTTAAAGTTATAGTTGTTGTAACGACACAATAAACTGGTTATACCTTTGCTTAAGAGCAGCTATTAATTATTTAATTAAAAATGTTTGCTGAAACTGGAAAATTTAAATTACACGCTTTTGTTTATTTGCTTCTAATTTCTATAAAAATCGTTCAGAGCAAATTACACCAATAAAGCTCTCTTCCAGTCCTATCCTTTCGCACCGTAGCCTAAACAAATAACTGAAAATGTAATATTTAAATACTATAAAAATTTGGGTCTTAAATTAGGGAGAAATTTTTAGTGCATACCGCGTGCAAGATATTGACAGCTTTCTTCTAAAATACAATAGCTGTATTCAATTTGGTAGCCTCGTAGATAAAAATAACTTATAGCACTGTATATGTGTTAATGTGTATCGCTATCATTTGTTTCTTTTAGTAATGGGCAAAATTGTATTTACCAAGTATTAAGTACTAAATACAAAAGTATTTACTTAAGAATTTCGATTTTACTAAATACCGATTATGCTGGTAGTATTTACTAATTTTCACAGTGCCAAATACTTAGTCTAAAATTATTTAGTTAACTTCAAATAACAAAACACCGTGTACAGAAGTACTTTGGAAATTTGGATTCACTAAATAACGAGAGAAAAAGTATTTAGAAACTTTTTCTTTGCTAAATACTGGATATACCTTAGCAAAAGACACTGCAGAAATCAGAAGCCGAGTAACTGTCTATAGAAATATAAACGGTAGTTAAAATTATACACGAATACCAACCTAATATATGGAAAATACTTATAAACTAAGCGGTATTCTAATTGCATACCACAAAAAACTTTGCCCTTATTTAATACAGCGAAATCGAGGAAAACCATGATGCACATACAATTCTTTTACTAAGGTACATACGGGATTTTCAAGGTTTCTAGAATTTTTTGAGTTCTTTGAACTATTTCGAGATTTTCGAAGCTTCTTCGAGATTTTAAAGATTCTAGGGGACTATTATATTGATAAAAATAACGATAATACATATATCGCTAAATATATTGAAAAATAGATCTGCAGAAGAATCGATTAAAATCGACTTAAAGATCGATAAATATAATGAAAATTACGAAAAAGGTCCGAAAATCATGAAATAGTCCGGGTAATTGCCAAATAGCCTCAAAAGTCCCGAAATAGTCCCGGGAATTACGAAAGAGTCCCCAGAATCCGGAAATTGTTCCGTAAATTCCGAAAAAGTCTGAATTTAGTAGCGGGAATCTGTTAAGTCCAGAAATAGTTCCTAAATTGAAGTGTGGTGAGTTTAATTGAGATGTGGTGAGGTGTGGTTAGTTTGTGTGTGGTGAGTAGATTTGAGGTGAGGTTCAATGAGTTGTAGAAAGGTCAGTTGAGGTGAGTCTAAGGTAAGGTGCTCATTTATTAAACTTCTCCAAAATCAAAAGTATTTGGTTTGAAAGTATTTAGCAATCGACTAAGTACCTTAGTATTATGCAAAAGTATTTGGCATCTCCAAAGTACCTAGATCCTTTCGACCAGAGTATTTAGTGCCTGCTGAATACTTTAATTTTTTGTACTTTAGTATATAACAGCTCAAAAATACCTACGAATTTTTTACTTGACTATTTAGCAAACTCCGAATTCTTAAGTATGTTTACTTGGGTAGTTATCAAACTCATAAATACCTAAGTTATTTTTTACTTGAACATATAGACGTCTCCAAATTTTAAGAAGTATTGCCACTGCCTTAGCCTTTATTGTATCCATGAAAAATCGAAAACTGTATGCAAATGTATCCACCGAAAAGAACGGACATTTTTACACAGTACATCTATGGAAGAGAAACTCGGCCCTTTAACAAACTTATTAACATGTAGTCGGTATTTTCTCATACTTAGACACGGGTTTGGGAAACAAAGGCCCGTAGTTGTAGCCAAAATTAAGTCGACTCTAAAGTTAGTTGCAGCTTTTTGCCACAATTTTCAAGTCGTAAAACTCTTTAAAATTTGCAAACTACTTGGTGTTATTAAATGCACGTTTATGTAGCGAAAAAATTAATTTTAGAAAGTGACAAGAATAAAGGAAAATTTCTTGAGGATGAGCAGCCAACTGTTAAAATTGTTATAATAGCTCGTACACAAATGAAAAAAATTTCCTTTAACTTGCGAATACTTATGGGAAGAGGTATCCAAGTTTATACTGAGGAAAAAAAACGACGTATCCCTCAAAATTTAAGGCGAAAATGTATCCAATTGGATACATATGTAACTAAACGGCAACACTGATTCTAAGTGTTTGACTATTTAGTACCCAAACAAAATTTTTTACATATATAGGTATGCTCATTACTGGTTTCTTTATATATTCTTACTTTTTCTTCCCCCGTTCAAAAAGTCGACTTCGCTGTAGAGTTACTAAGCAGCATGTTGCTTTGATGATGCGGCAGCTGCACGTAAATTCATTGTGTTTATACGGAAAATTTCACAGATATTTTCTATGTACAAAAGCAATGACACGAACCATTTTTTTTTTTACTGATTAATACGAGTAATACATTGGCGCATGTTAACGCATACTTCTCTTTTCATAGTATCGTTAGTAAAACAGCTGATTGGACCTTATCAGTATGGCTTTAGGCCTGGAAAATCCACCATAGATCAGGTATTCACAATACGCCAAATCTTGGAAAAGACCCGCAAGAATAGGATCGACACACACCATCTATTTGTCGATTTCAAAGCCGCTTTCGACAGCACGAAGAGAAGTTGCCTTTATGCCGCGATGTCTGAATTTGGTATCCCCGCCAAACTAATACGGCTGTGTAAAATGACGTTGAGCAATACCACCAGCTCCGTCAGAATAGGGAAGGACCTCTCCGAGCCGTTTGATACCAAACGAGGTTTCAGACAAGGGGACCCCCTTTCGTGTGATTTCTTTAATCTTATGTTGGAGAAGATAATAAGAGCCGCAGAACTGAACCGCTCAGGCGCAATACTTTATAAGAGCGTACAATTGCTGGCGTATGCCGACGACATCGATATTATCGGTAAAAACAAGGGCTACGTCTGTTCTGCCTTCTCGGGATTGGATAGAGAAGCAAAGCGAATGGGTCTGGTGGTGAACGAGGACAAAACGAAGTATCTCCTGTCAGCACACAAACAGTCAGAGCATACGCGTCTTGGCACCCACGTCACTGTTGACAGTTACAAGTTTGAAAAAGTAGACGACTTCGTTTATTTGGGAACCAGCATTAACACCAATAATAATGTCAGCCTTGAAATCCAACGGAGAATCACTCTTGCCAACAAGTGCTACTTTGGGCTGAGTAGGCAATTGAGAAGTAAAGTCCTCTCTCGTCGTACAAAGATCACACTCTATAAGTCACTCATCATGCCTGTGCTGGTGTATGGCGCGGAAGCATGGACAATGAAAGCATCTGATGAGGCGGCTCTTGGAGTTTTCGAGAGAAAGATTCTGCGAAAGATTTACGGACCTTTACGCATTGGTGATGGCGAATATCGCAGACGATTTAAAGATGAGCTCTATGAGCTTTACAACGATATAGACATAGTGCAGCGAATTAAAATTCAGCGGCTCCGCTGGCTTGGCCATGTCGTTCGGATGGACAGAAACGCTCCTGCTCTGAAAATATTCAACGCGGGCCGCGATGCTGGGAACAGAGGAAGAGGAAGGCCTCCTCTGCATTGGAAAGACCAGGTGGAGAAGGACTTGGCTTCACTTGGCATTTTCAATTGGCGTCAGTTAGCACAGAAGAGATATGACTGGCGTGCTGTTTTGGACTCGGCCAAAATCGCTTAGGCGGTTACAGCGCCAAATAAGAAGAAGAAGAAGTCAGTAAAACATACAAAAAATTTTGTCAAGAAATAAAATTTTTCCATCAACCATTATTTGTAACAGTTAGGCGCGATGAAATGTAAATACTTATCTACAAGGGTGTCAAATTTCATCCCGATATCCATTGTTGTTTAGAAGAACATTTTTTCTACAATTTTGTTATACCTTAAAAAAATATTGGCATCCCAATATAATACATTTAAAAAATCCGCGACTTGGCAAAGTTTTTGTGGCACTCTTCACGTGGCCGCACTCATATACATTTATGTAATATACATTTCTTTTGCTATTTATTTTAACTCACTCTTAATTTTATTTGCGCTGATTTTTCACAATTTTCATGCTTCTATCATTTCACTTTCCATTGCTTGCGGCAATGGACTCTTGGCTCCTCTTGGTTACCACCGACCGCAATTATGGAAATTCGCATCAAACTAACCACAGCGAACAAACGAAGCGAATGCATAATCACTGAAATAAAAACAAAAGAGTCACTGCAAAAATTACAAGAAAAACAGCAAGTCAAGTAAAAGAAAAACATACAAAACAAGTAAGAAAGTCTAAGTTCGGGCGGGGCCGAACATTAAATACCCGGCGCAAGTATTACATATATGCCTTTTCACCTTTCCGAAAGCTACAGCTACATGGTAAGCCGGGGTGTATCAATTTTGAATAAATTAGCGTCCTTAAATTTCGAAATTGACGTTTCGAGCATTTCTAAAATTTACCGTTATATGAAAAGCCGTAATTTTAGTCCGATTTCAATAATTTTGAACGTTTTGCTTTTATGTGACAAGCACAATAACCATACCGAGTTTGGTACAAATTGGTAGAACGGTTACCGATATACATATATGTGATCATAAGTGGGCGGTGCTACGCCCATTTTCCAAAATTTTATCATGAACGTATTTCTTGGTAAAGAATGGTTGCAAGCATCAATTTTGAGTAAATTAGCTTTAATAGTTATTGATTTAGCGAAGATTTCGTATTTCTCCAAATTACCGTTATATGGGATGTGGGCGTGGTTATTGTCCGATTTTAGAAATTTTCGGCCAGTTGGTATGCTGTACCAGGACCAACAACTGTGCCAAGTTTGGAAGAAGTTGGTGCAGCGGTTACCAAGATATACACATGTAACCATAAGTGGGCGTGGCTACGCCCATTTTTCAAAAATTTATAATATTCTTATTTTTCGTCTAAAACTTATTATAAACATCAATTTTGAGTGAATAATCTCCAGTAGTTACTTAAATATCGCAGTTTTCGTATTTCTGAAAATTACCGTTATATGGGAGGTAGGCGTGGTTATTGTCCGATTTTGCCCATTTTCAATACCCTACGTCCTACGCCCGAAAGAAGTGCACGTGCCAAGTTTCGTTAAGATATCTTAATTTTTACTCGAGTTATCGTGTGCACAGACGGACGGACAGACGGACGGACGGACGGACGGACGGACAGACAGTCACCGCTTAATCGATTTCTCTTTTCATCCTGATCATTTATGTATACATTTGTCTATATCTATCTCGATTCGTTTTGCCTGTTACAAACAACCGTTATGTGAACAAAGTTATAATACCCTTGTGCACAAGTGCGCTCGGGTCTAAAAATTTTCTAAAACAGAAAACCCAAGAATGGAGCGAATATATAAGTAGAGAATACAAAAGGAGCATCAAAGTGCAGGTTGAATGAAACTCAAAAGGTGGAATGTGTAGAAGAGTGGGGTAGAACGCTTCAGCAGTGTTGCGTTTGTGATTGTTATGAAAATTTTTCGCATGAGCAGCGGCAATTACCATACTCCAAGCGTACAAATATCAATAATTTGAATAGTTAAAATCAGTGACTTCGTAGATGGATTTTTTAAACAGCATGATGAGTTGAAAAGCAATATAAACCACCAGTGTGCAAAGTAATCATATTTTAGTTTATCCGATATGATATGGATGTAGCCGTTCAATTCTTAATTTATAAGTTGCATAAAAAAGTTTTTTGTAAAACTAAATTTTGGATGCCTTGGTAAAACATGGAAATTTCTAGGACTCAGAAAACCTCTGCATATATGTACACTGGTGTCACTCATCCTTAGGATGACTTTGTCGAGGGATGAAATTTGTAATAACCTCAAAAAAATTACAAATTCTCAAGACAAAGCTCTAATCGCTTCTAGAGCCTGGCTAGTCTTCTGTAACTGAGATTTTCTCAACAGTGCCCAAACAGGTTCTGGCATGGAAATCCCTTATACAGATAAGCTATTCCAGCGCTTAACCAAAAATTTTAATTCCGAAAAAATGCTTGTAAAACAATTTTCTATGCCCTAAAAATCTTATGAATACTTTAGCGATATGATTAAAATTCTTATTTTTTTTCATTTCAGGCTTGTATCAAAATATACGACAGAATGTAGGCGACTGTAAGATGAGCCTTGATCCTTTCGTAGAGTGCCAAAAAAAAGCCCAAAGCGGCAAACAAGAACTTTTCTAATTCATCAGCCAAGTGCAGAAAAAGCAACGTAACTTAATGTGGGGAATTGCAAGCAGAGCTGTGATGGACGCGTATAACAACACACCAATGCTTTCCACAAAACGCAGAACCACCCTAACTGCAATGACGTGAATGCAATTTCAATGCACCAAGGCAAAAACTTCCGTAAACGCCACACTGCTGGCCAACATATTTTACAAATATTTTCACAAAAGTACAAAAAGTACAAAAGCTACAATTATAAAGCAGGCAAACAACAATAACTATAAATTATAAACGCACATAAAAGTACATACATACATAGCTACACTGAAGCGCCAATCGTCGGTGTTGTCGCCTAAATGAAGTTAACAATCTGTCAAATTGGTAAATTATTTCTGCTGCTGACAGCCTTCTACCTACTCCTCCTCGATTCCCCACAGTTGTTGGGTGTGCATTGTACACTGGCGAGCTCGGAGTCCACCACACAGAGAGTTGCCAACGTAAAACGAGGTGCATTGGATGCTGCTACTGCTGGTGAATTGACAACAACGAGTGCGAAAATAACTGCAACAACAACAGCAACGACAAAAACGAAACAAATAACTACAGCCATTAATGCAAGTGCTGTCAGAGCAGTGATAGTTGACAACAATAATAATAATAATAATAATAATAGCAAGAAAAATAATAGTGCAAGCGACTGTAAGGTAGAAGCTGGCGTGAAGGCTGAACAGCTATCCGAAGTACGAGTACAACAAATTATAATTTCAAAGGTAAATATTACAGAAAACAAGCCAAAAATCAAAGAAACAACCCAGACAACTGTGGGAAAACAGATAGGACAAGTGACAACAGCTCAACGCACGACTGGGGCGGCAACATCAACAAGCCCATTGGGATCGACGGCGTTGGAGCACGATTTCACAAAAATAGAAGGTGTGCAAAAACTGCAAAAAGAAAGCAAAATAAACCATAAAGCTTATAGAACAACAACAGTGGAAGTGGAGAAGTCAACGGAAATCGGGAAGCCACTGACGCTGGCAGTGGCAGTAGCAGCAACAGCAGCATCAACAGCAGAAATACGAAGAGGAAAGGATGGGCAGTTGTCAACAGTTGGGCAACATGTTGCGGAAACTGCGAAAGACAGACCACAACGACAACAACATTTGCTCGCAAAACAAAAGCAACAGCAAGGACAACTGCAAACGTTGCCAGACAATCAGCAGCAAAGTCAACAGCAACAAGTGCAGCAACAACAACATCAAAAAGTCACTGCACGGCGACCAACAGAGCAAGTTGGCACAAAACTGCGGCCAACAATAGCAAGACAAACAACAACACCGTCAACTTACTCAACGGCCATGTCTGCCAAAACAACTACTGGCATTCACTCATCCAGCCAAACGAGTAAAATTAAAAAGTTTCCAACCAAAGTGTCAAAGCAGCAACAACAACAGCAACACCAAAAATACCAACAAAACCCAGCAAATGGAAAGACTCAACCGAAAGACAACCGAAACCAAAGCAAACAAAAGCGACGTGAAGCGCAACTGAGGCAGCAGCAGCGCCAACAACGGGCGAATGGTGTTGAAAAACAACAACTGTTCAATCAGAAACAACTACTGACACAACAGCAACAACTAAAAGAGGCTGCTGAGCTGCATCTAGTAGCAAGAGAGCAATTGCAACAGGATGCACAGCACGTGCCACAACAGCAACCGCAACAAAATCAGCAGCAGTCGCAGCCAAGACCCGCACACGCCACTCGAGGCCGCCAGCATGTAGGCGTTTTAATTCCGTCCCGCATACTGGACGTGTTGCAAGTGCAACAGGGTTTTCACAATTTTCTGGATTTCTTTCACGTCAATCTACAAAATGTCAGCGTCGATTTTATACGTGACGATGGTGAGTAAATACTACGCAGGCATCGATTTCACTGCAATAAATATAAATATGTACATACAATATAAAAAGTCCCTTGACAATACTTACTTTTATGTTCATATTTATCTACATACATATCACTATCGACATATTTGCAACTCAGTATTGCAAGTTGGTGAAACGAGTCGACGAGGCGCAATGCAAAGCAATGCAGGTTATATGCACTTATGTGTGTACGGGCATATGCAAGTGCGCTTAAATGTGTCAAAATGTAGTAGCACAGGAATTACATACATACTTACATACGTATTTACATACATTAGGGTGCATGTCATTTCATACAAATAAAAATCGATACACATTTTCCAGCGGAATTAGGTTAGGGCGTTCTGCTGTTCGCCTTTTAGCAATCTTTTTTTTTAATTAAATTAAATTTAAAAAAATTTAATTTAAAAAAATATAAATAAAGCAAAAATACATTGAAATATTTTTTTTAATTACAATAAAATCTAAATATTAAATTATAAAATAAAGATTAAATCAAAAAAGAAGAAAATAATACTTAAAACTGAAAAAAAATAAAAAATTTTTATAATTAAAAAAATCTAAATTATTAAAAAAGAATAAATTAATCAAAAAGAGAGAAGAAAATAAATTAAGATCCCAAAAATTAAAATAAATAAATAATTTAATAAAATTAAAGATATATACATACATATATATTTTTTTAAACACTGTCCAAAATTAAAACAAAACTAAATCAAAAGAAAAAACTCTAATTTAGAAAAAGAAAAAAAAAAAATCCGCTGCTACAGGACTCAAACCCGGTTCTCTGTTCTTATACGTCAGTGCTCTGCTCACTCGACTATTGCCACTGTTGAAGCGACGCGAGCTAAATGATATACAAATGCTTTCTCTCAAAATAAATTTTCACCACGAGTGGTGAATGAGAGAGCTTTTTGTGCTAGAATAACAAATGTTTTTCGAACTATCTTGCTATCTGTCTTACCAAAGGCTTTGTACTATCTTAGCCAGAAATTCCATGTAAATATATCTTGCTGTCCTGCACGTGAGTTCCGCTAATCATATTGTATTTGCCCGTTGAATAAAATTATTCTCCAGACATCTCATAGCTCCCTTGCTTGCGGTAAGTTCAGCTGGTAAAATGCTGCAGGTATCTGTCAGACGAAAACTGAGGCTAAGGGAAAGTTCTTTCGAGCATACACCACTTCCCATCTTCAGTTCCAAATTGGAGCCATCAGTGTACCCCTTGAGGGGATCCTTGTTTGGAAATGATTTCCCCGCCCACTGGAGGGGCTGTATGGTCTAGGCGAATGATGACTGCTGAAATACCTCCCAGAGTTTTCGAATCTCAAATCACTCCACCTGATCAACTCGTTTAATCTAGAAGAAATACAATATTCCTGTAGTTTACCATATAAATAGGTCCACATGTGAAAAGGCTTCAGTCGCGTAAAGCGCATTGGACCAGGTCGCATAGTCCAAGTGGAGGTGCTTACCATCTGCCGTCGGGCCAAGATCATCAGCGTAAACAATGACCTGACAACCGGTGCCCTGCAACTGTAGCAGCCGAGTATTCAGCGTTGGATTTCAAATGAGTAGGGGGAAAGGACATCTCCTTGCGGAATACCTTGATTTGCGTATCTTGTTACGGATACTTCCCCTATATCCGAGTTCTACTGCCTAAAAGGTGACGAACAAATTCCACAAGGGAATGTTACATCCCAAGGTGAGTTAGGACGTGGAGAACAGCCTATGGGGGAACAAGGCACTTTCGATGAATGGTGTTTCGTTTTTAATATTTAAAAATTTTTCAACCTAAATTTTTTTTTTATTTTTTTATAAAAATATGGCTCATGATTTAACAAAAACTGTATAAATCACACTTTCAAACTTTATACAGAACTTAGAAAAATTTCACAAGTGTTTATCAAAATTTTGAGCTTTTAAACCAAAATTTTTAGAAATTTTTTGGGTATGCAGTTAACAAGCTTATAAAATTCTAGTAAATCAAGTGCAAGTTTTGAGCGGCTAAAAAATCACATTGGTTTTTAATAATTTTTGTTTGTTGACAGCGTTTTGCACTTTTTTCCTTATAAGTATGAATTTCTTATGGAAGAATACGCGCCAGACCGTTTGCAAAAAAAAAAATAAAAGAAGTCAACGCCAGTTTTCCTAAATTTCGCTATTAATATAAAAAAAAAAAAACATAAAAGCTGTCAGCAAAAAATAACAAAATAATTATTAAAAATCAATAGGAGTTTTTAGCCGCTAAAAACTTGCACTTGTTTTACTAGAATTAATAAGCTTGTTAACTGCACACCAAAAAAATTCTACCACGTTTTTATAAAAAAATATCAAAAAAAATTTAGCTGGAAAAACATTATAAATATTAAAAACGAAACACCATTCATCCATTTTTGACCGAAAATTTTTTAGGTGAGCCACTCTAATGTATGCACATATGTATATACATATGTATATATGAACACCTGTGCGCGACTATTAACATAAATATCTACCGCAGATGAGCACAACCTGGAATATTTTATACAGAGCAAAAGGTACTTTTAAAATGTCACATCGCCATGTGTGATATAAATTTTCGCGTAAATCCGTAACAGTCACGTTATAATACCACATTCACTTAAATATGCATATCGGAATATTTAATAGTATTTTAGGCTCATCTAAAGAAAAACGCAATAATCTCTTAGCACCTGAATATGAACCAATTAAAAGGCTGTCTTCAGTTCTCAAGAAAAACGAAAAATTCATATAAAATTATGGAAAAGAAATGGAAAAGAAGTCTTCTGCTACAAATTTTACTTAAATCGGTAGGCAGCTCTCAAGAAAAAAAATACATATATACTTACACATACTTCTGCAAGAAAATTTACAACAACGGCAACGTACTTTAGTGAAAAATATTTCTCGCAATTTTTCTTAAGAACTGCCTTAAGGTAGAATATTTTTTATATTTTTTGTTACCTTTTGGGAACCAAAATAAATTTTTTTTTTGATTTAAACGATTTGTACAATCTTTGATTTATTGAATTTGCCCCCGTTCCGAATAGCAGTAACGAGTTACACAAAATTGGTTGATACTGAGGCGGTAAGGGGTTTCGCCGAGTCAGCTAGTATTATCTTCGTTATTTTAAGGAGAGAAAAATGAATCTTAAAAAAAAATATTATCATGCTAAATTGTATATTCTTAATAAATTCGTACGCACTTTTTTATATAAATTGCAAAAAAATTGAAATGCATGAAATGTAAAGACAATTTGCGCACAACAAATTGGATTTTCATTACTTTCTCCTAGATATGTAGATGTAGATACAAGCGCATATCTAACAACGTATAGGACGTGGGACTGCAACAGCTACATACACACTAAACTGCTGCAGGAATGCATTTGTTTGCAGCTTCAAAACATTCTCTTGATGTTAGAATAGCCGCTCTCTTTCATTCTATGTTAGCGAACATGAATTAGAATGTTATCGAAGAGTACTGGAATGGAGTGGAGTGAATATTCTCTCTTAATAGAATATTCATATTCTCAACATTTGCAACGGAAGGTAGAGTATTTGAGAATACTCTAAAGGCTCTGTTATGCATACTTGGCATTGCTTGAGAGTTGTCACAAAAGCAATCTGTTAAATGAGCTTCGCGTGTAAGCGGTTACCCAACGCACTGCATTACATAAACAGAAGTCTGTTCGTTTTTGATTTCTACATAAAAATGGTATAGCATTGCATACACTGCCAAGTATGCATAACAGAACCTTAATATACTCGTATGTACAATTAAATATACATATGTATATATATATTTGTATTTCGCTGTTACTAGACTGTTGAAGTGAATTTAGTCCACATTAAAATTTGAAAATTTAATAATAGTAAATGGTCTTTATTTTAAAATTATGTCAAATAGACATAACCTATGCACATACATACAAACATATGTGCATATATCTTTAAATTAAAACAAAATGAAAACAAAATATTTATTTAAACTAAAACTTAACATGGAATTCATTTGGATCACTTAAAACATACATACACCCATCAGAATATGTTTCCGTACAGTGTTTTTTTTTTGTTAATGTTTCCAATGTTTTGCATAATAAATTTTTTCGTTAATTTTTAATAAAAAAATAGTTCATTCTGCATCAAAAAGCATATAAGTTAGTGTTTCAAAGTTTTTACAAAATTTTGGAAAATTAGACAAATTTTCACCAAAATTTTCAGCTTTTAAACTAAATTTTTTAGAATTTTGAGTATGCAGTTTTGTAGTTCACTTAATTTCAGTACAATAAAGTGCAAGTTTTAAATGGCTATGATGTTGCTCATTTTCTCCATATAACGAGTGCCTGGTAGTTTTTTTGTATGGGAAAAAATGCCGAAGAGCGTCAGTAAAAAAATTCTCAAAAATCAACGGTAGCTCATTGCCACTTAAAATTTCTGCTTTGTTATTCTGAAATTGAGAGAACTACAAAACTGCATACACAAAAAAATTCTAAAAAATGTTGTTAAAAGCTGAAAGCCGTGAAACCATGAAACCATGGCATTGTAATTAACAAAAGAGCCTCCATCAGTTGACTGTTAAGTATATTTAAGTACAGATATTTAAAATAAAATGAAACTTGTAAATACGTATATACATTAATAAAAACTTGCCTCATTTATATTTGCCATAATGTCAAAAATTTCTTTATTATTTATTATTAGTTTAATATTTATTACCCACAAAAGACCTACAGCACGATGCCGCTATTGCGCTTGATTAACAGCACTTCAGCAAAAAAAGGCTATGCTGGACATGTAATACTCTCAAATACTCGTTTATTTGAAGGTAAAAATGCGAAACAGAGAGCATAGGAAAGAAAATAAGAGGTACTCCGTTACACCAATGGTAATGAGCATTCCATTCGCCAAATATTATACTCCCGCTCATTCGCATTCTCTTGCTGATATCGTTTGCGAACCTTGTACATGTTTTTAGAGTAAAGAGAACGACCGCAAAAGCAAATGCATTCTCGCAGCTGTATAATACACACATACATATACTATGCATGTATTGGGGTGTTCGATGATGCGCCTTTTTGCCAAACCCGGTTTTCGAGCTATTGAAAAATACCGGTTGCCCATTTTCAAATTAAGAAAAACCTGGACTGTTATAACTGCAGTTAAGCCTTTGGAAAAACTCGATCATGTAGAACTGAAATCTCATCAACATTCGCTGAACCAGATCGACCATACAAATATAGTCCATTATAGACAAGCCATTTATCAAGAATCTATCGGCAACTCTCCACCCCTTGAATTTCATTATCGGCGAAGAACAGCTCGATTTGCTTCGCGATACTTTGATATTGTAGCAGAATAAACTGTTCAGTCCAATTGGAATAAGATGCCCTGACGGCACTATCCACCTCGCATCAGTTTAAGCTTGGCGACATTACATAGTCTTTAAAACTATTAAATCGAAGATCGATTTATCGAGCCCATCCAATTCGATTTTTTGTAAAATTTTTTGTTCCTGTTCGATCTGTGAATCGATTCAAAAAATTCTAGAATCATATTGGTGTACGATTTACCTCAGAAAATCTAAAAAATTTTTAAGAAATTTGAATTGGTGGCTGGTACAAAAAGCTGAGCTGGGGCTTACACCTTCAACCCATCCAACTTGAGAGAGCAAAGACTAAAGAATTCAATGACCTTGCTCTCCTTCTCCTCTGGCTACAGAGCTCCTCAGGGAAGCCTCCTGGAAATAACTCTATACAAAATTATGGCTAATACTATTTACAATAAAAACTTCAAAAGTCGGATTTCAAAACTTTATGGTAGTTTCAGAATAATTTTAGTACGTATGTAGTTTGTAGCAAATCTGTTCCTGAAAGGGTAAACATAGAATTAGACAAAATAAAAAACAACTAAAAAGCGTCCGTATTGCAAAAAAATTTAAACATACATTTTTTTCTCATTTGTGACCAAAAAAAAAAAAAAAAAATTTAAGCGTGAAAGCGAAAGTGAATAAGAACCGTTTTTACCATAGGTACATACATTGGCATACATGTTTGTAATTTTTATTTTTATTTTATTTTTTCAAAATATTTACGAATTTTTAGTTACTTGATAGCCTTTGAATAAGTCTGGATACTAAACCATTATGAAAAATGCATTAATTTAAAAAGCACAATAATAGTTTGGTTAGATTGCCGTGTTGTATTTTTTTGTAAAAATTAAGTAAAAGAAGCTATTTGACCAAATATATGAATTGATCTTGGGAGATCGATTTATTTTTTAACGATATGTTGCAGTATAGATTATTTTTATTTCGATGCGAATCGGCTCAAAAATCGTTTTTTTTTTCTTCGATCTGGCATCTCTAATTTACAAAGAGTTTAGTAAGCTACTACTACAAAAAAACTATGAAAGATTTACGTTCGATTTCTTGTTTTTATATAATTTATCGCAGTGCAAAGTTTTACAGTATTCAGATATACGTAAATTTAATCAAAATTGACTATGAAGTTTCTGTTTCAACAAATAAAAATCTTTAGAATCAAGCATACAAATAAACTTAGGCGAAACCCGGTTTATTAGGTTGTCAAAATTTGCTTTACTGGCTATGCGAAAAATCCAGATTTCAGAAAACCGCCTAAAAATGTTCTAAAGCCCGGTTTAATCTGTTTGGGAAACCTAAGTCAATCACCCTACTATGTAGACTAGCTAGACAATGCGCAACACCAGCACAACATTTGGTGCCAAGAAACTATTTCACATGCACAACTACAACTCCGCCACACAGTAGACGTGTGGACCATTCTTGAATGCACATGTGACAGATACGACCAGCACAGCATGGCACAGCAGTAGGTAAAAGTTTTTCTCAAGAAACTCTTTCTGTTTTGCATTTCCACAAGTGTGGCTTTTAACACACACAAACACACCATCGTCACACGTGGGTGTATGATATATATTTTCTGCATAAAATTAAAATTTAAAATAATTTTTCAGAAATTGTTTTGCTGTAGAATATATCTAGGGAGTGCACGATTGAATTTAATAACAAATTTTTATGGAAATTAGATAACACGTGTGTCACGTATACGCCAGTTGGTGGTTCGCTAATGGAAGTTGGTTTATACGGGTAAGATTTGGTTTGTTTGTAGAATTGCAGGACTGCTTTTGATTAGATTTTTAAGAGGGTTAAGTATTGTGACAACCGTCCAACAATTTACTTCAGAGGATTATTTTGAATAGTTTCTGAAGTTAATCACTTAAAAATAGGTTGCAGGCACCAACTAGAAGCTAATTAAGGCCAGTGCGGCGGTGTACATTATAGATATTAAAGAAAAATTTGTAGCGGGTGTGTTTATTAGAGCAACCGGAACCAAATCAACAATTTTTAGAGTTTTTGTCTGTCTGTCTGTATGCTTGTACGCTCATCACTCGAAAACTAATGCGTGCAATCGAAACCAGTTTCCACCGGTGCATTTCTAAAGGTCTAACTTAAAATAATGGAAAAATATTTGTGGAGAATTAAGGATAATTAAGGAGTTGCCACCTGTTTAAAACTTGCAGTTGAAGTTGAATTTGATAAGATGAAGAAAATATTGCGATGTAGCTGTCAAAATAAGGAGGGTTAAGAAGGCTTACAGTCGTGAAAATTTTTCGTGGAAGGTTTCCACCTATTTTAGAATTTCATCAAGAATTAATTGGTAAGATGAATTAAATATTGCAATATGGTAACAAACTCAAGAGGTTTAGGAAAGTTACCGCCGGTTCGAAAAAAAAAAATTCAATTTCACTGGTTTACAGCAAAAGTGTTCTATGGATACCACTATCCAATTCCCATGTAGAATTCATCGATGACTCCGAAAATCGAGATCATTTTTTTTTTCTATGGATAACTTTTCGAGATATTTGCAATTTACCGTTACTCAGCTTTAAAAAATAGTGGTCTCACTTAATCACGTATATCTTAGGAACCAATTGAATAATGGAAATACGAGATTTGGGAAGTGAAAGCAAATGAAGTTCGCCATAAAATGTAAATATATCACTTTTCGATAGCCCTAATAGTTTCTGAGAAATTAATTAATCATTTCTGACACCTCTAGTTTTCGATGCAAACACTTTATCTACTCAGGTGTGCGTGGCGTATGAGTAACACACTTTTCTGCTGATATTTCATCCAAAAAATTCTTGCGCATTTTCATTTGACCAATCATTATTTTGTTATTTATATATCGATTTTATTCATTGGTAGCTTAGTTTTTTTCTAAATGAACAGGCTTTAATACGAGTGCAAACTATTTACACAGAAACTGTTATTTTTTCATTTTTTTCTCTGTTAAAGTTTGATTTTTTTTGCATTTTTCCATCAAAAAAAAAAAAACGAAAAATCTGGAATGATTATTAATTTCCCAGAAACTATTAAGGCTATCGAAAAGTAATCGGTTTATGGAGAACTTTATTTTCTATCATTTGCCGTACCTCGTATTACGATTTTTTAATTGGTTCGTAAGATTTACCTGATTAATTGGAACCACTCTTTTTTTAAGCTGAATAACGGTAAATTGCAAATACCTCGAAAACGTATCCATACAAAAAAAAATTAACCCGATTTTCGGGGTCAGCGAGCGATTTTACATACAAAATGGAAAGTGGCGTCTGGAGAACAAACTCAAATTTACAGTTTTTGATCCAGTGTTATTAAATTGATTAAATATTACAGAACGAATTTCAAACAGTTAAAGTTTTGTAGCGGGTTGCCACCTATTTGAAAAACGTTAGTCAGTTAAAGTGATAAGATAAGGTAGAAAGTGCACGATATAGAATCTATTTTTAAGAGTATAAATTCATTTAACAAATTATATAAAAATAAAGTAGGTATGTTTCATAAATCGAAAATATGTTTGAAAATCTCACTTAATAAAGTGTAGTGAGCACGCCGATAATTTGTTGGAATACTTAATAATAAAACCACGCATATTTCAACAGAAGGCAGTTAAATAATTTTGGTTACGTGAAGACCGCTGTTTCTCATAAATAAATGTATACTTATTTAATATACACATTTTCATTTGTTTAAATATACATGCATTTTAAATTGTACGTACATCCATTTGAAAGTATGATAAACTGCTTAAATTCTATTGCCATTTTTCCATTCCCTTTTTTGCTGTATATCTACTCTTATGAAATATTTCAATACACTACATCTTTCCCCAGCTATCATAACTGAAATCAATAAATCAAAGTGAATGTGGGCGGAAATGTGATATACATACATATACAGCTCGTGCCATTGGCGTTTAAGCAAAAACTTTATGTTGCAACATTTCACAAACAATAAGTGCATAAATTGCTCAAGAATAGCATGAAGCAGCGTAAAATAAAGAATTGTGCTAAGAATCGTTGTAGTAAACTTAGAAATAAAGTTAAGCTGCAAAAGTTTCAAATGCTTTATTTTTAAATTCTCGTTTTATTACATAGTATCTCTTGCCTGCAAGACAAATGTTTGCTTATTTAAAGTATCATCATGTTCTTCAAACGCACATAAAAATGAACGAAGAAAGGCACATAAAACTAGTATTATTGCATATTTGCGCGCTCTCACATTCACATATAGAGAAGAAGTGCATATAAGTTATTGCAATCAGCATTATTGCAACAATTCATGTGGAAATAAATTTCATAAACTTTGCTTCGCAGATGCCTAAATGGATACTAATGTTAAGGGGGTTTTCCGCATTTTTGTTGGAGAATACTTAAAATTTTTTTAAGATACTTATATTCAATATCATTTTTTCTTCTAATTACCGATTAATTGTTATGTTAATGAATAGCATCTTCATCATTAGCACGACATTAGATAGCTGCTCTTCCCATCTATCATCCTTAAATTAATTTAAGTTTAATACTAGTTTTATTTGTTTCAAGTTTTGCTAAGCACTTTAATGAAATTCTGCATATGATTTAAAAAGAGGTTTCTTAGCTGGGGTATTTTTTCCAAAATTCCCGCTGAACCTACTCCTACAGTCACCACTGCGTATGAGTGACAATTTTTTGCGTAGAAATCTGTTTTATTCATATGTATGTACATTGGACCGCGTCAAAAAAATAAAAAATCCTGCAATACGATCGGAATAAGACTGAAATTTTAGCATTCGCTATAGTAATGATCCTCCATGAATCTCCCCTAGTTAGCTCCGAAATCGCTATCACTTCTACCATTTTTTCAAATTATTGTTGCTTTTCCACAATAAATTTTCATATAAAAAAACGGCCTCGAGCTCAATATAAATTGTTGAATATAATTGTTATAAGCCCAAAAAAATAATAAAAATAAATAACTTAAGGACGAGCACACCTAAAAGTTAAACATTCTAATAATAGAAATATTAACAAAAACCAACAAAACCAACAACCACATGATCAAGTGAATTGCAGCGGAATAGCTGCGCTTGATTGTGTTGGCATAACAAAAATGAAAATAGTGGAAAAAAGGAAACGATAATTAACAAGACAAACTTAGCACAGTGCGTAGGCAACTGGCTGAGTCAGTGGTGATCGTCGGTTCGAATCCTACTGAAAGAAGTCTGATGAGGAAATGTGGTGATTTCCGAAATAGCTATCACTTCTACCATTTTTCAAATTATTGTTGCTTTTCCACAATAAATTTTCATATAAAAAACGGCCTCGGGATCAATATAAATTGTTGAATATAATTGTTATAAGGCCAAAAAAATAACATTTATTTTTTATAAAAATATGGTTTATTCTTCAAAAAATACCAAATAAATCAAAGTTTCAAGCTTTGTGTGTTATTGAAAAAAATTAACAAACTTTTGTAAAAGTTTCGAGCTTTTTAATTAGATTTTTGAGAAAGATTTTGAGAATTCAGCTTTACAGCTCACTCAATTTTATTACAACCAAGTAAAAGCTTCAAGTAGCTGTGACCTACAGTTAATTTTTAACCATTTTTTACAGTGTCAGTCATTTTCTTACATACGAAGTCTGTCCGATGATTTGTTTTTATATAAAGAAAATGAGCAACACCTTCAGAAAAACTAGTTGCCAAAAATCACGCGTAAGCCCCCGCAGCTTTAAGTTTGTACTAAAATAAAATTGGCTACAAAACTGCATTCTCAAAATATTTCTAGAAAATTTAATTAAAGAGATCGACATTAATTTTTCCGATCCCCAGTCTTTACGCATTCAGATTGCTGTTCCTAAAGCTGCATTTCACCTACCAATAATTTCGAGAGAGGGATCTGTACCATAAATAAATGCGAAATTAGATAGGAGTAGTTGTAATACAATGGAGAAAAAATCTTTAAAAAAACGTATCTTGGCATTTTAATTTAAGGAGTGAAAAAGATTTTAAATGCATATCCTAATAAAGCCTGTGAAACCCTTTAAAGAAAACGAAAAAATTTCACCTAGGTGAAACCTGTACCTATTTTTAACCACTTTTCTAGATGAAAACGCGGCATATCCGTTTGTTTTCAACTCTCTTTGGTCGGTCAGTTTTATATCGCGCTGAAAATTTTGGTAAATTACAATCATTTTTCTTCATGCCATAAATCTCGTGGGCCAAAACGTCCAGAGTGACAAACAAATAATTTAAATAACCAAAAGCCATAACCCGCGCAGACTAAAAATTGCGGTGTCACACAATGGTTTCATGGTTGCTAAAGCATGACAACTCGTTAGCCAAGTGAGCCGCAGAGAAAAGATAAATACGGAAAAATAAGTGCATATACTATAATACTTATGTATGTAAATTCTGTGGATATACGAGCGCATACTTAGCACATTAGAGAGATCAAGACATAAAAAAATGTTAATGCAGAAAACTTTGTGGAAAGGCGCGTAACAAAACATGAAGTACAGGATTGCTTGCCATAGAAAAAATAACAAGAAAGCAAGCGGACAGGCTAACACAAATTTACTTCTGTACGACGAAAGACACTTTACTCTCGGCGGTTTCGTTGCGAGCTAAAAATTCTAAAAACTCTTAAGCGTTTAACGACAGACAATTCTGCAAACTTGTATGTGTGTCTTCATCAGTATATATGTACATATCAGTTCGTTCATAAAATCGACTAAATGTGTAATTTAATCTCGGCGCTGTGTATCAGATTTCATTGCCGCCATTATTTTCAGTGTAAAATAAATATTTTATTTTCTCAATCTCTACACATCACTTTTTATGCCACTTGGCTTTGTGCTATAAAATTTAAATGCATAATTTTTAAGCTCATATATTTATCGTATTTAACCACTCTCTTCTCTGCATTTCTTTTCCACATTTGCACTCGCACACACACACGCACGCGCGCGCATAAATAAAGATCTAAGTGGCTTCATTAAATTGCTCGAACATCCGAAATATACAACTGTGGTGAAAACCTTAAATGCCGGGATTAATTTTGCTGTTGAAGAAAGGTCGTCGAGTGTGAAAACAGCATCAGTCAATGGAGCACCAGCAGCAAAAGCAAAGCAGCAAAGTCAACGTCAATCACAGCAACAATTTGTACCAGCAACACAGATTAATAATGCAACAGCGGCTTTAACGGAGACTGCTGGCAAAATGAAAAAGTCATCAACGTCAAGTAATGCGCCACTTGTCGCCTACTGTCACTTGGCTGAACAGCTGTCACGAGACTTTAATAAAACCGTACTCGTTTGGCCGTGTCCCCGCATGAAGGTGAGTAAAATGGGGTCATTATTATAGTGTGTCTATGTATGTGTGCATATTTGTGACTTTGCGTGGTTGTGTATGTGCAGCATTGCTGTGAATTATAACTGAACGGGTCATTAGTAATTTATGTTGTTAGTATTTTTTTTTTGTTGCTTTATTCAACACAAGCTGTTCGTAAGCGAGGTAAACTATAAAAATAGTAAATAATTAAATTTTCACATCCCAGAAGCGTCAACAGCATTATAAGTGTGGTTCAGGCATACACACATACATATTAAACGTAGCAATAAAACATTTATTTAAAATTTTCTTCTGGTAAATTGCGAACTCTAGCCTCAGATCAAAAATAGCCTGAAACCTCGTTTGGTATCACAGAGCTGGAAGAGGTCCTTTACGGTTCTGACGGAGCTGATGGTGTTAATTTAACGTCATTTTACATAGACGTATAAGTTCCACGGGGAAATCAATGTAAGACGTGACATATCGCACATTTAATAATATATAGAGCAGTTGTCGACATACTTACACAATCAAACGATTCAATAAGTGAGATTGTGTGCGTTAAAAGCACAGCTCAGCTGCCGCTCTTCATTTACATATGTACATGTGAAGCACACATGCCTACAAACAATACCTGCTTAAGTAAAATTTTTAAATATTTAAAAATAAGTAAATACATCTTACATCAATGTATGGTGAAAATAAAATTTCGTTTGTTCTTAATTTAAATGGAAATTTAGGTAATTATAATAATGTAATAAATAGCCGCGGCGCTATTGCTTGAAGAGGAAGGCAACTCGTCCCAAAATGCTGAGGTGAAATTTAAAAGGCGGAGATGAGTCAAGAATTTTTCATCTTTAAAGTGCTAAAGCCTTATGCTAATAATTGGTTATAACTTTGATTTTCAAAAATGACTTTTCACTTAATAAGAACGCTTTCTTAGATATTTTATGTCTTAGATATTTTTGTCTCTTCAAGTGGCCTTATGCGCTGCAAACGACAATTACCCGCGCCGGTGCTCATCATTTCGTTTTTGTTGGCTGATAGCTTGCGTTTAATACAGCACTTCCAGTGAATCCACACCTGTACAAAGCCGTTCAATATATTTTACAAATCCTACCTATTTTTACTAATATCTTACCTTTATTTTGATAAGAGACCCAATGCATTTAGTGTAGTTGCAACCCTCTTCCAAAACCTAGGAAAATGTAAACGACTGGATCTCGAAAGACGGCAAAATACATTTCTAGCTGAAAAGTTCAACGTCTAGTTATATTTAGGAGCAGTCGATGCTCGAACCACATTGTAGGAAAATCCTAATCCTAACAGCAGACTTAATTTTAAGGCATACAGTATGAGTTTGTACGTTGTGTTTCTAGATCAGTTCATTCTCCAAAGATATTTTAATTTTTATAACAAAAAGGGTTCTCCAGGGGGAAAAAATTATAAAATGACAGAGTTTTGTAAATTTTTACTATAAATTAATTACTAAATATTATATTATTATTGTCTGCACTTTAATAATAATTTACAATTTAATTCATGTCCGAGTTTCAATCTCTTTTCCATGTCTTATACGAGCAACCTTTTCAAAGCTAGCCACAAATTGTACTTGAAAATCACGTGCACTACGTACTCGTACTTGTTCATGAACTTGTTAGTGTTTATGCTTGCCTTTACGCATACTTGCATACATACATATGTACATACATATGTGTTTGTTTATTCTTCAAATAGTTACGTCTGTATTTGTGTAAGTTGGTTAGCTGCACTTGCTGAGTTATTAGTATGACTCGAGTGCCACTACGTAAGCATACTTGCAGTCAAAGTGAGTGGGTGAGTAGCGAATGCAAAAACTAAGTTAAACAAATAAGTTTCATTTTTGGAGGCCATGGTTACAGTGAACGAAATTTTTCGCCAGTCGTGAGCTAGCTGGTAATTTAAGCAAACTTAATGAAAATCTTAAAATTTTATAATTTGGAAGACGGAATTTTGCAAAAAATTACCAAAGCCTACTAAATAATATTATAAATGTGAAAGTTTGTATCTCTGGATGTTTGGTGGCTTCATCAGCTATAACAAAATGCACACAGAAATAAAAAATAACATTTTTAAATTACTTTTTCATATTTGTATAAAAACGTGGAGTGAAACCCGCGGGTATAAGCTAGTATGGCGACCAAAATGATTAAAATATATTAGACTCACTTAAAACTTTACAGTCGGTGGTGACTTAAAGTCGCTGATTACGAATCTGATATCAGATTTTAAAAATTCAAAACGGCGGATTCATATCTGTGGACTTTTGACAAAACAACTTCACTCGAGTGAGGTCATTTTCTCTTTAAAGCTGTAATTCAATTATATATAATGATATTTTTATGTTTAGACTTTAATAGGAGCAGTTCAAGATGCTATCTTAATGAAATTTAAAAAAAAAAATGTCAGATTTTTAAATGCAAGTTCCTTATAAATTATTCTAAACTCCAACCTACAGAAAGCACAGAGGTTTGTTTGTTAAACACAGTCCACAGATATTGGATCTGCCATTTATTACAGAAAGGTTAAAACCGAACGTACGCACGATCCAATTTTTTTGGCAACTGGCGGTGACGTTTAGGCAATGGACGTTATGTACTTTCACTTTAACTCAGACGAGATAAGAATGTTACTCATACGCCATGTACGTACGTTCGATTTTTAACTATTCCGCCTGGATGCGCCATTTTGAATTTTTAAAATGTGATTTCAGAATCGTAATCAGCGACCTTAAGAAATTTTATTATAATAAAAAATCAAAGATTGCTACCATATATACTAGTTGTAAAAATCTCCATAAATTTATTATTTTTAAATTCTTTAACTTACTAATTTTTATAAATAAAGTATTATTTTGAATGTGAATTTTTCAAAAATTATAAATCGGTACCATTTTTTAAACTTATGAAATATATACACCTACTTTTTATTGTTGATTTTTAAAATAATAATCGAATTTTAATTTTTGAACTTATTTTAAGAATTTGAAAAACCCCGCATTTCTTTTGGTATAGAACACATTTTGGCAAAAATTCCTTCACAGCAACTTGACATCAAATTTGCAATATCAAATTTATAGCTAAATACTAGCAGCAGTAAAAAATAAAGATTCCCACCTTAAGCGTCTACTGAGTAATGTACCCACTGGGTAAAATAATTTTATTATTTCGATTTGTCTACACTCAAAATGTTACACTTAATTCACCTGCATATGAGTACCACTGCAAATGTATACATTTTACATACATACATATATGCATATACATGAGTGTGCTAGCATACGTGTGTCCACACATGTGTTCACATTTATATTTCTGCATTCATACACAGCGTGCAGAAACGTGCAACAAAAGACATAACGAATTCTCGGCGCGCCACAGAAAAGTACTCAAATGACGAGTAATACATTTCTCTGTGCTTAAGCTGTAGTGCATAGCTATGCATTTGGTCCAAAAATAAATAAAAATAAAAATAAAAATAATAATGCGCGCTACAGTCGGCACTTTTGACAGACTTGTAGCTGTAATTAGTGGATATTATTTACTGGATATTTCCTAAACAAAAGGTTCTCTAGTGCCGTTTACAACATCTCTCCAAACAGAAGCTTAATAAAAATACTCACTAGCCGGCTTTTTAAACCAAATTAAATGATATCCAATTTCCACTTGTTTGCAAATTCATCAAATTGCGGCTTCTTTAGCGCTTATTTAAGGTATGCAAAATTTTAATGTATACTCAATAGCTTTATGTAAACTACCTACAAATACTTACTTAAATTTCAAAAACTTGAAAACATTCAATTAAAACGTAGCGGGCAGCATAACCGCCTAAAATCGCATTTAGAGCGCAGTGCAAACCATCGCGTGGATTTATTTTTGCGTAGTTGCATTCATTGCATATAAGTAGGTTTACGAGCACCCACAAATGTGTTTGCCTACATCTTCATACGCACGTACGTACATATGTATACATATATGTACATACACTGTATGCATTTTGTCGCCTCAAGTACACAGTTTCCTGAAACAAATGAGAGCTCATTTCTGTTCTTGATTGTGCTTGTTTGCTTTAGTGCGGGTTTTAGTGTTGCCAAAGATGGGCTTTTCCTACCAAAACTGGTAGGTTTTTTTCCATTTGGTAGGTTGGTAGGCTTGATTGGATTTTGGTAGGTAGGGCAATAATAGTTATTTGCGAAAAATATAAAATATGTATCTCAAAACATTCTAGCAACCTTGTTTACACGAATATTTCACTGTTGGAGTCCACCCTTATTCACCTGACAGGGACTTCATTGTAAGACTTGAGGAATAACCTATTGGTCTTTCAATATGGCAGTAAGACCCGTTGTCACATATGCGGCACTGGCCTGGTGACCAAAAGCTACGCAAGTAAAGGCGGGTTCCACCTTTAAAAAGCTGCAACGACGGCCCGCGTGGCCATTAAAGGAGCTATGAGCACCTGTCCAACGGATGCCATTGGTGTAATTACAGGCATATGTCCTTTATCTTTTCTGTTTGGAGCACCCTATGACTAGCCATGAATATGATCAGCAAGAAAATTTGGGATCTTCGGGGTTATTTGGAGTTTTTAAAGCCATTCCTGGATAATCTCTAGTTATACTTCTAAATTTGTCCATGGCAACACTGGCGGGTTCATACGATGTATGTATGTATATGAGGACAAAATTCGTAGTAAATTGAATTCACAATTCACCCTTCCTAATGTGACCCTGCATTTGCAAACAGGCCCATTCAGTGCGCTCAGACTCAACTCTGTTACATATGTATATTTACATACATATATGCTCATAAAATAACTTTGTTAAGTTTAGTACATATTTCTATATGTATGCGAATATATGTACATATGTATGTAGTATGTTTATTGCTCTCCTTGCTTTCATATTTTACCTGAATCCTCATTTTACTCATTGTATTCTACTTTGCACTTAGTTGCTTATTTACCGTTGGAGCGATTGCTGGCACCAGACATATGTGAATATTATATCTTTTGAATTTATTTTACTTATAAATTTGAATTTGCTTATTTCAAGGTACATATTTCTTTGCGAATATTGTGCTTATTTAATTAATAGATATTAAATTCTATGGAAAACAGTAAATTTTTATCGACTTCATTTATGTTGATTGAGGAAGGTGAAAATGTGAGTAGAGTTATTTAATTAAATATTAGCTTTGGATGAAATATATTTTTGTGTAGATTATAACTTACAAGTACTACATGGCGTATGAGGATCGGAAAGCGATGGGAGTGAGCCATGATTTCGTAAAATTTTGCTTTATGTAAATGTAAAAGTTAATTGTTATTGATAATTATTTTTTTTTTATTTAAGGCACTAAATGATCATAAAATTTACTTGGGCGATTTTCTCGGATGCTTTTCATTTTCCGCAGGCACATAAAGGTTTCTCTCGGAGAGATACACAAATGGGCGCTTTATTTTGGTTGGAAACTGAAGTTTATATTTAATTTCAAGAAATAAATCTCCCTCACTGAGATGAGGTGAGAGAAATAATATTTGTCGAATAGAAATTGCGAATTGCTGCGAATTGCTTCAATACAGCTGTTTCAACAGGTGAGCCACTTTTTGAAAAACTAGATATGTAGGAAAAAACGCTGGCTCGAAATTCATTTTAGACCTATGGTTTCTTGGGAAAAAATTATTGAAGTTAATCAAATAACCATAATTGCGATGTGCTTTTGATACAAAAAAATTTACCCGCCCGAGTATGCATGCACCTGCACATATGACGCTTACATTCAGTATAAATGCTTCCAAGCCGAACTCCATATAAATTTGGTTGTAAAATTCTTATTGCCCAAAATTTTATTTGTATGTACACTTGTGTACATATATACATATTTATATAGGTACATATGTTTACATAACTAATGCACCAGTTTTTGCTCTTGTGGCTCTTGAATATTAGTGCGGCATTTACGATAACGAGTATGAGTGGCTGAGCGCTCATTCGACCGGTGGATCCTCGGGCTGCATTGAGAAATGTTCTGTATACACTTATGTGGCAGCAGACATGTTTATGCATTCATATTGGCTTAATATTCTGCATCAGGCACTCAAATCACTTTAGTACATATGTACATATGTACGTATGTGCACGTAACCGCGATTGCGAATTCACGCAAGCAACTTAAAGCAGTCACGTGTAGATAACTGCATTCAAGATATGAAATAATTTCTGTAAATATCGCATTCCAGAATTAATTTAACTTATGCTGAGCGTTTGTTTTAAACCTTTTGTATGTAGGTTGGAAGTAAAAACATTAGTCAATACAAATGTTGTAAATTATTGAACTTAGTTTTAAATAAAAATTATTTGCCTACTAAAACGCAAACCACCGCCACAATTTAAGAACATTTACCTATATTTCGAAACATGCTTATGACAGTGGTGGGAGAAGGTGGGGTATCTTCTGACTGGAGCTATCAACTGAATTCAAGTTCACTTAAGGCAGATAAAATCGTAGCTAGTTCATAGCTGGCGGCAGTGACGTATGTACAAATACCCGAGGAGTATTTATGTTTTGTCAAGTTGGTTGGTTGGTTGCTTAGGTACTGTCTAGGATTTCAAAACTTACAAAATAGCTGCAACAGATATTCTGTATTTTTTGTTAATTTGGTGGCACACTCTTTAAACTTCACAGAGATGTAGTATTTGATGCCAAGATCCATTGGCTCTTGTATGAAAATTCTATTTGAAAACTTCCCAAAGTTATTAAAAAAAAAATAACTATGATTTTTGTACTTTTTAGCCTAAATAAAACGTTAAAAGGTTAAAAAATTTTAAATACTTGATTTACTTTTTATTGTATCTATTTGTTTCTGGAACTCCATTGATTGGAATACATATATGCAAGAAGAATTCTTTGGCGTTTTTTTTTCTGGCGAGAGAAGGAAGTGACACTAAAAAAAAAACAACTCATTAGATTTGCTCACATGTATTTAGTACATGCATACAATTTCGTACTCACATTCGCACATAACACGAGCCCTCTCTGCGGTTCACTCTACGAACGCCTCAAGTATTATTGCAAGCACCTTTTGCTCGCATGTGTATGATAAAAATTGCTGGTATGCTTTTGTATAACTTGTCCGTTTGCTTTTACTTTTTTCACCCAACCCAGTAAGTTGTTGTCAAACTGCAGCTGGCAGTATGTAGTAAAAAGGGCTCGTCAGTGTATTGGTGACATTTGACCATGTTGTGGCTGCAGGCACCACTCAATCTCCAGCAACGTTTCTCCTTGTCTCCTTTCGTATTTGTAGCACGTGCCACCTGCACTACTCAAAAGTTCTTGCTCAAAGTGTATTTTATTGCGCCTGCTGTCATATCAGCGTCAACCGAGATACTTCATTTTTTCTGGTTTTGATACTTTTTTACATTAATAATTTTGTTTTGGTTATTTTTACATGTTTAACGTCGAATTTTTGCTCTTTCTTCTTCATATGCAAGGAATTCGGAGTAAACGACGTGCATATGCTGGAAGAAAATATCCAAATCATGCAAGCTACGTGTTCGAATATTTAGCAGCTTTGGTACACTTTATGGCTGATGCTGCTTTTTCTTTGTTTTTTTTTTTTAAATGCAAGTATGGAACTCAACAGTGACAAAGTATATCTGAATTGCAAGAGATCTCCTTAAGTGGCACAGTGGATGGTTGATGATTTAAATCTATATTTTCCAAAGCAATTTTTCAAAAGGATAGCACTTGTAATTCGTTTCATTGTTTCTTAGGATAGAGGAAGTCTTTATTCATAAAGGTTATGAAATAGAGGATTTCCTCGAAGTCGTATGGGCCGTGAGAAATGCCATTTCGGAAGGTTATTTAGAGCCAATAGAGTTACTCCGCAAGGTGGTGTTACCTCTCCTCTGCAAACGATCTTCTAGATCGGATGACCTTCTATGCCGATAATCTCAGGAGACGATTTCTAGATACCCTTATTCATCTGACTCATGATTACCTAACTTGGTAACTAAGTGGGCGGCCGACAGCGGCCTCGCGGTCATAGAAAAGGAGGAACTCTTTGCCCTGCGCGGGCGTTTCTGAACAGAATTCTGCACTAGGGCGTTCTTGAAAAATTTTCTCTGATAGGGAGTTTTCGAACCGACTACCGAGATGGAACAATCTCCCATTAAGTCTTCGATATACTCGTAGTACACCACTTGAGCGTCTGTTCTAAGACTCAGAGAAATTGCCACTAAATTGCCACCTAAGATAATACAGGATCTGAAACAGAACTTCTCTCGTCGAGAGCTGACTGTGATCGTAAATTTGGTACCTCCGTCTGGATACATTATCTGTTTTCCAGAGAAAAAAATTTTTATATCGCTGAGGGTTGACGCCTTTTGAAGTTAGTAAAAGTGAACGAGGCAACCATTCTCTGGTATAATCGGAAGGTATTTATTTTCTCATTTTCGTTGTTGGTGTTCACTACAGGGTAGGAATATGAGGTATTGTGGTACGATTTTCCGTCTCCATTGTCAAATTTGGTGTAGAAAGAACGAAAAATTACACTGAAGATTGTGTAACGCCCTAACAGGTTTGTCTCCACACCAACTTTGACGAAAGATGACGGGAAATGGTTCCACAATACATCGTATTTATGTCCCTTACAGCATAGGCTTCAAATAATTAAGAAACGGAAAACTGTTCATTGCAGCATTTTTCGAAACGAGTCTACTGATTAGTTGGCCAGAGAGAGATCCAAACTAACCTTAGATACAGAAATATTGTCCTTTAAAAAATTTTCTAATCGGGTTATAAGTGGAAAATAAGTTTTCTAGGAAAACTATTTTGAAGTTTCGTTTATAGGCTTTTGTCAATTTGGCTCAATCGAACACTGGTTGAAATTGAACATTTTTGATTTTGGTCCCATTTTTTCTTTTAACAAACATATATGTAACAAATTGCTACCAATGGCAAAAATTAAATTAGAAACTTTTTATTTTTTTTTATAATATACCTATATCAAATTTTATTTTAGTTACAAAAATATGTATGTATATTTATAAAATGGAAAAATAAGAAAATAAAGAGAATTTAGAAATTTAGAAATTTAATTATAGTAAAAAATATTTTTAAGAATAGCTTTCCAAATATGAACAAAATTGGGCCATAAATACGACTTTCACAAATATGATAACTCCTGCGCCACCTATCTGCAAGATTTTTGGTGGAATTACTCCCTTTCAGGTAAGCAATATACATTACAAATACTGGCTAAAATTTCTGGGGAGTTATTTGCTTACTCGTTGGAAATATACATTCCAAATATGAATCAAATCGGACGAACTATAAATACGGTTTTTTTTCAAAAATCTCGACTCCTGCGCCATCTAGTAGATGAAATCATCTTTCAAATTGCATTCTATACTCAGTTGAAAGCAGTATTGTCGCGACGTCATCAAAACCTGTATCGTAAAAGAAACAAAAAATGTATCAAATGTACCACAAATTTTTTCATTTAAGTATCAAAGTATCAAATTGTAAAAAACTTAAAAAAAATGCTATTTGGTTTCATATACACATGCACATTGAAATTTTCAGGATACTTTAAGATCAGTTAGAGATGTTAAAAAAATAACATATACAATAAATTTATAGGTTTTGATTTAACGATTTTTTTAAATTTTAAAATTGGGTCCTTTTTAATTTTTAATATATTCTTTTATATACTCCCGCATCATATTTAAATCGAGACCAGAACCAGTTCTGTAACTATATATGTATTTAACAAAAACAAGTTGCAAAATCTGGGAAATTGTAAAATTTTAAAGTTTCGATTTTTTTTTTATTTTTTTTTCCTTTGGCAGAACTTCTTAACATGTAAAGTTCTGACCGAAATTCATCCACATCATATATGGTAAGTTCCAAGCATTGGTAGATTTGACATGGATCCATGCGTTTATTTTGAAGAGGATTTGTGATGATTCATTGAAAAGAGCTTAGTTTTCACTATATGTTTGAAGTAGCTACGACTTACCGTTGATTTTTGATATTTTTTTTTTGTTGACGGTGCCAGTCGTTTTCTTCCATATCGATGGCTTCCACTCAGCCGCTCTCCGCAGCCAGTTCGAAAACGCCATATCTCAGAAAATTTTTCAACAACGCTCTATCATAGAAAACTTTTGAAGAACGCCCTACTTCAGGATTTGATTGAAAAACGCCCTATCTCAGCTTATTTTCAATGTATTTTCGTTTGGGATAGGGCGTTTGTGAACCGAAATCTGAGATGGAACGTTATTCAACCAAATTCTGAGATAGGGTGTTTTTCAATAAAATTCTGAAAAAGTTTTCTGAGATAGGGTGTGTTTGAACTGGGTGCCGAGATAGGTCAATCTTCCACTCAGCCATTGATATAAAGTTTGTTCGATGAAAAAATATTTTAAAAATTGACCGTAAGTCTCAGCTACTTTAAACTTACACCTTATAATAAATGTAATTAAAAAACTTGAAATATACTAGCCGCCATACAGGATCCGCAATTTAGAATTTTGCAATTTTGACAGCGTTATAAGCGAACCCGGAAACACCCTAGTATGAAATTTCTAATCATTTCTTTAAAATTTGTAAAAGGAAACACCTTGAAAATTTCAGGATATTTTAAGATCAGTTAGAGATGTTGTGTTAATAAAATAAGTTTCCTGCGAAGTCTAATTAAAAAGCTCGAAACTTTTACATACAAGTGTAGCTAATATCTATGTATAAGCGTGTTAAAAAAAGTGCAATAAAATTGCTGGAGGCTGATTAGGGCAGCTGAATTTTATTTTACTCAGTAGCTAATACTTTTTTACATAACCTCCAATAGGTTTAAAGGCAGCATCCGACAGCGTGTTATTGCTGTTTCGTTTAGCAACTCAAATTTTGTAAAAAAAAAACCAAAAAAACTACTATTACATATCTACTTCAAAAAAGTTTATGTTCCACTGTTGACATTCCCAAAAATTTTTGCGTATTTTACATATCCTTCATACGTTTATAACTTTTCCCTTTGAATTGGGGTACAGGCGGTTGCTGTCAATGGTTTTCTCTTCTGAGAGAATCACTTTAGCCAATTTAATGATGCAAAAGCCCTATCTAAAAACTTTTTTTCAGCAGCACTGTGCGACGGAAGGCTATGTAGCGTCGTCAGGAGTACCATACTAGGACCAATTGGGTTCATCAGATCTTTGCATGATCTCCCTCATATAAACCATTAGAACCTCCTCAATTTTACCAACTACAAAATTTCTGATTCTAAACGGCACTCAAGTAACAACTGGGCATTAAGGTTTTCGCCGCCTTTCTACTCGAACCTAGCACAACTTTACGTGGTGTCATAAACACTTCTTATGCTAACAAATATTTCATATTTACTTGAAGTGCTTTACCTTACTGCTTAAGCTATACTCGTTTAACATTGTCCATAAATAACAGCATGCTGGCTTTCGAATATTACGCCTTTACAATCTGATTTTAGCTCAAGGTCAATCATCCTTTATTTCCATATATATTTGCACATTGCAAACTAAGTTTTCCAAGAAATCACTAAAATTTTACGCTCATTAAATTCAAATTAATTTCAATGCTAACTATACAAGTAATGTCTGCAGCATCCAATAGCCGTGTAAGTAAGTAAGTGAAATCAACATAAAGTGCGAATAATTCCACCCACTTAACTCTTAATTGCACGCTATAATTACCACCTGCTGCAATCGTTGTGCAAATTACAAAATATAAACTGAAATAAAAGCGACTAACTAATAAACAAAAGAGAGCTACTGAATAATGCTGATGCATGGAAAATTCATAATGCAAGTAAATAGTATGTATGTATGTACGAGTATTCAAAAGCAGCGTAGCGCACTTTAACTCAAGCTTACACACACCCACGCTTAATTATATTGCAAGAGCATCTGCAACCAAACATACAAGCACTTGACAGTTAGTATAGTATAGACAGCTTTTTTCAACTTACCTATTTCTGTGTGTATTTGTGCACCACCCTTTCATGCCCTTTTCGATTCATACAAAATTCAAGACCACTTATTGGCCAGTCAGGTGCAACAGCGCTTGGTTATTTTTGTTTTTCCTCCTGCTACCTAGTTTTGTGCAGTTTATTCATTATATGCACTTTTGGGTGAGTGTACTCATAACAAGAGTGCTACTTGTTGTTGCTGTTGGTTATTTGTGTGTGTTTTTTTTTTTTGTTACACTTAACTTTTTTTTTGCTTCTGTTTACTTTTGTGTAAATCCACTTAGAGCTGACTGTAAACAAAAATATGTATTTGCGCAAGTTCACCTAACTTAACGAAGCGCAGCAACCAATTATTAATTCATTGCTCTTTTTATTTATTCATTAACAATCATGAATTTAAACCTGATTATAAGCATTTCAGTAATTCATTTTGATCAATTATTACTTATTCTGCTAAAGGAAATAATACCACGATATTTTGTGGAGAGAATTTAAAATGAAGATACAAATAAAAATTAGTTAAAAATTTCGTTCGATTTGTGCTAATTTAAAAGCCTACTAATTGTGAGGTTATGTTGGATAAGCGCATGAAGCTGAGGAGCTTAGATATTTTCACCTCTACTGTATCCCCCAAACTATTGACAAAGCATAATGCCAAATGCTTGCGGCGTCTTGTCTGGAAAGCTGGGAGTTGACACAGGAAGTGGTGAATCAATTCTTCTTCCGCCTTATTCCGTTAACTTTTGAAGAGGGAGCTTGACGGTATGCGGCCATCATGTAGTGTTATAGCACAGCGTCCTGCGTTGATGCCGGTAAGAGTCCTCACTTCCGATTTGTTTAGAGTCAATAATTCTTTAGTACGAATCTAGTTGAGCCGCGGCCATAAGTATATTGAGATCCCACGGTTTGCCCGATTGATCTATAAGTCATTAGTTGCGGCTAGGGAGAAATCTTCAACGCTCCATATTACAATTGTAATCGGGAAGTTATCCGCTTCTCTTAGTTATATTTCCCAAGTTGCATTTCATCAGCTGTTTCTTTCCCTTCGATATTTCTATGTCCAGGAGCCCAGCAGAGAGAGGTATTGATGTGACTCAGTACAGCCAGCGATGCACGACATTTCCGAACTATTTTCGCCTCCTTGCTATATGAGACTGTGGTTTCTTTATAAATTAAGCAGATTTAGTGTTTGGATAGGTGAGCAAAACAGGTATCATATAGATGAATACAACGTCCATAGCATTACCAAATACGTTCACGACCCATGAGTCCGTGATTTCATGCAATGTTAAAGTACATTGGCATTCCTTTAGCGAATTTATTTAGACAGCTTGGTCCTTTGTCGATTTCTAACTGTAGACCTTGCCGAATAACGCGAGACTTTGCCTACTGAAGTCTGGACACTCGTAAATTATATGTTCAACAATATTTACACAGATTCCTCAAGCTATATGCACTTCTTACACTTTTTTTCTCTAAAGAATATAATTTAAACGCATGTGCTGTTAGCAAAAAGTGCCCTGTTAATAATCTGACCAGAAGTCTCTCGAGTCTGTTCTTCTGCAAATAGTATTTAATCATTAAGGATCTTGTCGTATGAACTATACATAATCCTTGCAAGTCTCCAACCCTGAGCGCACTCCTGAGCACTGATCGTGTTTTCGCAGCCATATTTAAAAAATCTGCTTGTCATACCGTAAGTCATCAAACACCCGCCCTTTTTTCGAATACCTTGCCTCTGCAGTCATTTGCAGCGTGATTCAAACAAATGCGCTGCAAAAATTACATTTTCATTCCTGCATTTCATAAGTATACTTGAACGAATAAATGTCAAATTTATTCACAGCCCTCGTTAGTGCTATTAAAGTAGCTCTTGTTATTGTATTTTTCTGACGCTCATGTATGTATGTATGTACGTATTCCACTCATATTTCTTATTCATATCATACATTAAAAACAATCGGCGATTATTGTTGTTTGTACATAGCTGTAACGAATATTATGTATTTAAAGTCAACAGCATACTAGAGACCATTCCACCCTTGCGTATACGTAACATTACTATGCACTTACTATGGATGTTGGTTTTTTCGCTTTTTAGGTACCCGGGATTTTCTGGATGTCGTTGGTTCAATCCCGGGATCCCAGGATTAGTGCCACGATTTAGATATTCACTACTTTTCAACAACTTAAATAGAAAAAATTGCTTCCATATTGTTTGAGAAGAAGCTCTCCTACCATAAAATAAATAATAATAAATTAATGAATTTGAAACCTACTTTTTTATTTAAAGAGGCGTTTTTATTTTTTCTTTCTCTTTAGGCACCAAAAAATTGAATCTGTTCAAATTCTACAGAATTTCTTCTTCAATTTGGTACCCATACTTCTTCTCTAAGCACATTTCTCTGAATTTTTTAAATCATTTTTGAATCACTGACGTCAGAGTGAAAAACTAAAAACTCAATTTTACGATATTTGGCCCATGGTTTCGCGAAAATATTGATAGTTGTGTTTGAAATTGACTATCGTGCGGTGTTATATGTATAATGAGCTAGAAATTTATAAAAGAAAAGTTAATTATTAAATAAAAAAAGAAATATAGCAAATACTGGTCAAGAAAAGGAGTTTCTATTATTGCCATCGGTGCAAATAACAAATCCTGAAAATCCCGGGATTATTTGGCAAGAATCCCGGGATTTTCGACAACTATGCGTAAAAAACAAGTGTAATGGTGAAAAATCAGTGTGTTGCAATAAAATTGCAACAGCATGTAAGCAGAACGTGCAACTGAGACGATATGTCGAATTTCAGCGATTTACAAGTGCATGCGAGCAAAGAAGATGCGGGTTTACAAATGAAAGCAAAAGAGCGTAAACTTGTATGTATGTATGTACGTATATTTGCACTTCAATAAAGAACATGGACAAGGGCTGTTTGTTTGCGCGTTTATTTATTTACTTTCATTTACACTTCGGTAATTTTTGCAAACGCCAAGCGCAGTGGTCATATCGGGGGAAGAAGAAAATAACGCGCTTTTCTTTTTTCCAGCACTTTATATTTTCATCCGAAAATAAATGAAGAAATATGACGCCGAACATGGGGTAAGAGCAATATTTATGCGTATGTATGTAGGTGGCGGAGAACATTTTCAAAAAAAATATATATGTATGTATACATGCTTGCATTCGCCGCCAAGTTAAGTAAATAGTTATGGGTCGATACTTTAAAAGCGAGTATGTATTGAGCTCATGTTCAAAGCTAATTTAACATTAACGCTCACCTTTATTGAATCGCTTTAAAGCAGGCTATATGAGGCGATTTTACAGGCAACTTTTAGTTGAAAGCAACAATCGTCTAGTTTGAACGACCTTTCAACTAATCGCTTCCAATGAAGGTTGGGTTTAGCCAACTTTTGATTCAACTAATCGCCTCTAAAATTGCCTGGAAAACGGCCTCATGTGAACATCGTATAAGGGGCCGAAAATATCAGTTAAACATAGTTTTTTATTTTTAGATCGCTGCAAAATTTGAAATTTTTTATTTTTATTTTTCCGACAAAGAATATTCGGTAAATTTGGATTTTTAATTTTTCTGTAAAAAATTTATCGTTATTTTGTGGTTTATATTTTTTAGACAAAAATATTTCCATATTTTCGATTTTTAGCATCATGTTATCATGGAGACTGCGATTTTGTTGCCGATTTAAATCTATTGTGATGTAAGAAATTAATTATTAAAATAACGGTTATAATAAATATGACCAACAAAAATCTAAAACAACGAAAAAAAGTTTGTCGACAAAATAAAAATCATAAAATAACGGATAAAGTTGATGAGAAAAATTAAATCTAATTTCAAACATTATAGAGCTTCTAACCATTAAGGCCCCTGTTACAAAAGACAAATAAAGTCGCGACCCTAGCTATAAAGTTTACCCATCATTTAGTCGATCTAAAATATTTCATATAGTTATACGACATATTTCTCACGTCTATAAGTACATATACATGCATATATTTATATATAGGTATATCCATACTTACATAAATTTTCATTACCATTACCATCACCATTATCAATACCATTTTCGCTACCGTTACCATTACCATTACCTTAACAATTATCATTACCGTTACCATTAACATTACCACTACCGCTACAAATTAATTTACCAATATCACTGCCATTATCGTTGCCACTACTATCATGATTACCATTACCACTGTCAATACCATTGCCATTTTACTATTACAATTCCCATTGCCATTACAATTACCATTACCATTACCATTACTATTAGGATTGTCATTACCATTACCCTTTACATTCCCTTTATCATTATATACCTACAATTACTAAATAATACTAGTATCACTACCATTACCATAACCTTCACCAATACCATTATCTATCATTACTGGTAGTGCTTTAGTTATCATATCATTAAAAATAAATTTTTTTTTTTATTTTTTACACATATGTGTCTTACCACAGCGCATAGGAAAGCATATTCGCCACCAACCACTAACCATATCCGACCAACACAATAAAAATCTAAAGTATAACCAAAAAATAAAAATCGGTTGCAACCACAGCAATCCATCAACTAACAGCCATTCAACATTAAATCTGCTTTACTGCATACTCGCTTTATGGGTTTATGTGCATTGCACTTCATCGCAAGCGATTTATGCGCCCGCAAGCATGATTGATTGACGGTTTTATGTTCACCAACTACTCCATAAGAATGAACGTTGAGTTGTGGTTATTGTGGAAAAATTGTATGGCAAGTATGTATGTACATATTTTTACCCATGTATGGATGTATGAATGTACGAATGTAGCTGTGATACACTGAGGGAAAAAAATATTAAAATCAAATAGAAACATAATTGATCTAACTATAAATGTCAACGAAAGTACTGTACATTGGTAAATATTCAGTTTAATTATGCGCATATTAAAATGACCGCGTTTGTTCTGAAAAAGTATCCGTAAAAAAAATATGTATTTAATTTGCATACTGTCTGCAGTGTAATTCGAACCCTGACCATCTCTAAGGACAGACAACCCTTTGCAGTCGCACCTACTGGTGAACAGAGGCTGCAGACTTTAGTGAGCACTTAAACCGAATAAGTCGGAGTGGCCCCACCGAAGCTCCCTCTCTTCCTGCCGTGACCCAAGGCTCCACTCTGATTGGATTTCGCTCACGTTGCCCAGAGTGCAGGAATGAGGACGCAAGAGTCGGGATTGAGTATAGCCGTGCAACTGTAACTGCATACCCAGTACAACGACTACACACCATTGCCCTCTACAGCACGTCTCATGCTGCATACTTCTAAAGTACTCTCTTGGAAATCCATCGCATTTGCTATGCTTTTCTGATGTAAGCCATGACTTTCTGAGGATATCAAACAGTCAAATAGAGTCACTATCCTTCAAGAGGGTCCAGATATTCTACTTGTATATCCCAAAATTTTATCTGTGAATGAATCATAGATATCAAGTGGTTTCTTCCCTACAATCTAAAAACGTATAACTCATAACAAAGCTTCGTGAGTACAAATCACGTTCACATAATATAATTTTGATTTCTCTTCGATTTTGTACTGAACAATGGGCATAGCTTTGTTTTTTTTTTTTTTAATTATTTGTGCGTGTCATTACTTGCTTTTAATTGTTGAAGCCTTCCGACTATCTTAAACAGTTGCTTTTACGAATATCCATTGACCCAGTTAAAGTTAGCTAAAGTACTTCTTAACTTTGTGCGCCATAAACTTAAAGGCAGGTGGAAAACAAAACTAATTTCTTAGTAAGTTTGGTGATTTATCTCAGCGCGGTGCAGGAATAATTTTTGTCCAACTTATATTTATATTTGTATGTATGTAAGGCATTCATAGTTGTTGCACATATCAACGATGCGATATGTGTAAGAGAAGAAAAGGGATTTTTACTGTGATATGCAGAAAAAATAAAGTTTCTGTTTAATTAAAAAAAGCAAAAAACAACATTATAATTTAACTACTTGGTCCCAACTGTTGCTTATTACTTATCTTTTTAAGGTCAAATATAACAAAGTACTAAATCATTGCTTTTCTTACAAAAAGTACATACTTGTACTTCTAGTTATTGGTCCAAGGTGGTTCCAATGTACATATAAATTATTATAATCATGCACAGCCGAGTGATTTCGTCCGGTTCCAGACTTAGTTGTTTGTGGAGTTATTTCATTTAGACAGAAAAAGCATACCCTAGATATAACGTGTGACTTATTTACATACACGTACATACCCCTGTGGTCCGCTGATTAAGTTAAGTGACATTTTGACCAGTTTTGGATTTAAATTTTTTTTATAAAAGTTTAGCACATTACATAACCAGCACAACATAAATCCACATTTCAAACTTCGCACAAAATTTATAAAAATTAAACAAACGCCCAAAAAATTTATACCCGATAATTACTTTTTTATGGAGGAAAAGGTCTATCACCGTCAGTAAAAAAAAAATATTAAAAATCATCGCGATTTTGTAGTGTTTTAAAATTTGCACTTTAACCTACTAAAATTGAATGGGCCATAGAGTTCTCTAAAAAATTGTAATAAAAAGTTTAAAATTTTTGGCTGTCATTGTTAAGTTTGTGAAATTTTCATAATTTTTGTAAGAAGTTTGAAATGTGGATTTATGGTATGTTGGTTATGTTATATGCTATACTTTTATAAAACAAAAATTACAAACATAAAATAAACGGAAGAACAAGTAATTTTTAAGCAAAAACCAAAACCGACTTCAATTCTCATATAAAAATGTAAGATAATCGGATTTAAACCAGATTAAAATGTGACCACCTGTGAGGCAACACCTTTCATTTAAAAAAATAATTATAGAAATCGGTTAACGTGGTCCAAAGCTATGCGGTAACATACATTAAAAAATATATATATATTCCGACGAATTGATAACCTTTCTCCTTTTTGTAAAGTCGGTTAAAAGTACCCAAGAAGGAAAGGAGAAAATGGAGACACATTTAAATACATCTTTCCTTGATCCAGATAATGGAGCTGCTGCAGCTGCATTTTTAATGGTAGCGGGAAAAATAAATTGTATTTTCTTTGTGTGTGCCTAGGTTTGGTTTCATTAAGACAAAGCACCCTTTACAGCTGCATAATGTAACTGCAAATGGCTCTCATCTGGTGCCGCAAGAAGCAGTATTCTTAAATTCGCAAATAAACAAAAATGGTTTGACTGTATAAGCAACATAAAAAGTTATACACTCAGAGAAAAATTGTGTTCCCAGTGGGAAATAAATTTTTTTACTTTTCGTGCTTAAAGTTTTAAAATGCACTAACACCAAAATTCCTAAATAATAAAGAAGCTTTTAGCTGCTTTATACGTACGTTGAAATTTTGTATGAAAATATCACTTTATCTTTTTATACCCGAGCGCACTTGTGCACAAGGGTATATTAATTTTGTTCACATAACGGTTGTTTGTAACAGCCAAAACGAATCGAGATAGATATAGACAAATGTATACATAAATGATCAGGATGAAAAAATAAATCGATTAAGCCATGTCTATCTGTCCGACCGTCTGTCCGTCTGTCCGTCCGTCCGTGTACACGATAACTCGAGCAAAAATTGAGATATGTCAACGAAATTTGGTATGTAGGTTTCTCTTAATCCAAGGTAGGTTGGTATTGAAAATGGGCGAAATCGGACTGTAACCACGCCCACTTCCCATATAACGGTAATTTCCAGAAATACGAAAACTGCGATAATTTAGTAACTACTGAAGATAATTCACTCAAAATTGAAATTTACAATAATTTTCAGACGAAAAATAAGAATATTATAAATTTTTGGAAAATGGGCGTAGCCACGCCCACTTATGGTTACATGTGTATATCTTGGTAACCGCTGCACCAATTTCTTCCAAACTTGGCACAGTTGTTGGTCTTGACACAGCATACTAAATGGCCAAAAATTTAAAAAAGCCGACAATAACCACGCCCACTTCCCATATAACGGTAATTTTCGGAAATACGAAAACTGCAATATTTTAGTAACTACTGAAGATTATTCACTCAAAATTGATATTTACAATACATTTCAGACGAAAAATAAGAATATTATAAATTTTTGGAAAATGGGCGTAGCCACGCCCACTTATGGTTACATGTGTTTATCTTAGGAAATACAAAATCTTCGATAAATCAGTAAATTTTGAAGCTAATTTATTCAAAATTGATGCTTGCAACAATTCTTTACCAAGAAATACGTTTATGGTAAAATGTTGGAAAATGGGCGGGGCACCGCCCACTTATGATCACATATATGTATATCGGTAACCGCTCTACCAATTTGTACCAAACTCGTTGTGGTTATTGTGCTTGCCACATGAAAGCAAAGTATTGAAAATTATTGAAATCGGACTAAAATTACGGCCGCTTTTCATATAACGGTAAATTTCAGAAATGCTTGAAACCTTAATATTTCGAAATTGAAGGACGCTAATTTACTCAAAATTGATACACCCCGGCTTACCATCTAGCGGTAGGTTTCGGAAAGGTTAAAAAACATATATATAATATTTGCGCCGGGTATTTAATGTTCGGCTCCGCCCGAACTTAGACTTTCTTACTTGTTTAAATCTATTTTTAACCGACTTCAAAAAAGGAGGAGGTTATCAGTTCGCTGGAATGTGTTTTTTTTTTATGTATGTTACCGCTTAACTTTGGACCACGTTAACCGATTTCTATAACTATTTTTCTAAAGAAAAGGTGGTACCACAGAGGGGGTCCCATTCTAATTTGGTTTAGATCCAATAATTGGATCATGAAAAAAGTTTACAGTAATCTTAAATTTGTATATCAGAATTGAAGTCGGTTTTGTTTTTTGCTCAAAAATTCCTGTTTCCGGTTCCTGTTTTGAATATAAACTGCTTTTTTTATGTTTCCGAGTGTAGATGATATTATAATTGTATTACATTGGGGCTGCAATTTAAACCATTACCATTTAACTTATCAAGTGTTATGGTGGTTTATAGCCTTATATGCCTTGCTTCTAAAAATTAATTGCCCTAAAAGAATTTTAGCCGACACTAGACAATTGAATTGACTGACCTTACCCATATCTAGCAATAAGGTGATTGATTCAACAGCTCTTAAAGCAAAGTATTGACTCATTCGAATTACTCGTATGTATGTGAAAAGGGAATTATTGTCCACTCGAAGTACTCGTAGCTTGACTTAAAGATTTATTCCTAAAACTAAACAGGACAGATGATTTAAAGCACTCAACGCTGCGGACGATAATCCGCCACCTTTATAAAGAAACGATTCACGCCTTGCGAAATATTACTATTCTTCACGAGTGCAGTAGAAATTTTCTGCTCTGTCATGTAGTTAGTAATTTGTTTGCTGTTTTGTCTTTTGCTATTAGTATCACAATCTACCTTTGTAGCGATAATTTTTACACTTTGTTTACGCGCTACTTCATCATTTTTTTATATTGACTTTATAGTCACGAAGTTGTCAACTTTAGATTGTCTTTGCACAGTTTTTCCCTTCCACGCTACCCTTGGTTGCTCATACATAGTTTTATTGCCATTGGTGTGTAAAGTTTTATAAAAATGGCACAAAAAAGCAAAGTTGGAAGCAAAAGGAAATAAGTAGGAAAGTCTATAATATCCTTTGAGATTCTAAATAGGGTGAGAATTGTTTTTAAAATAAAGAAAAAATACAGGAAGAGAAATATGGAGAACTAAGTGGAAGTAAAATTTAGAACACAAAGCAAATTTCAGCGAATTTGCGACTCATTTTTGTAGCCTTCCTGGAATTAGTGTATTTGTGACCGCATTTTGTTTTCTGTTTTCTTTACCTTTCTTTTATATTTGGTTTAATAAATAAGTAAACTGTGCCATCAAAATAGTATTGTTGGAGAAGCTTTAGATACACATTTTCTGAATTTTATAATAAGCACCTTTTTTAATTGAATTGTTGGCCAGGAACCCCAACTGGCATTTAATTTTCGGTTGCACATTCCTGCCATTGGAAAGACTAAAGTAGCGTTGGCGCTCAAAAACATTTTTTTCCTAACGCACTGACCAAATACTTCGAAACCTATTAAAATTATTAGCTTCAAAAGTATAAAACCCTTTTGCTTCCCTTTTAGTATTCGTATCAGCGATACTAAGAACCCATTTTCCATTCGTAGTAGGGATATGCTTTCAGTGATGTTTTTATTTAGTCAGCAGTCGTTTTTACTTTATAAAATAGATTTTAATGCTCGCACAAAGCTTTTAAGATATTTCAAAGAAATCTTGCTAAGAAACAGCAAGCCAAATTAAGAAAAACTAAATATTTCCTAAATAGTGTTAGGAGTCAAGGAAATATTCCTCTTTTGAGGTTTTTCTGATTAAAAATAATCTACCGGCTACTTCTAATATTTTTGCAGTAATTTCAAACTACTCTCTAGAAACTCTCAGAGAGTCTCCAAGGTTGCGCACAGCGGCCGATAATTTTATTTACGTTATCAATTAAATTAAATTAAATATTTCACCAAATTTCAAATTAAACTAAATATTTGCGCCACCGAAATGGCTCTAAGAGCTTCTTCTCTGTCCACTTTCCCTCAATTCAGGACTGGGCTGGGCGGAACTGCTGGAGAGGGGGAGCGGTGAGCTTCTTCACAGGTGGATCGAAACTAGACGGCAGGGTTGGTTGTGCGGTCTTTTGTCGAGAGCTTTCCATTAGCACTAAGTTCAGGCTTCCGGACTTCTGCAGTGTATTCCAGCCGGAAGTGGCTGCTATCAATGGAAGCGGCGGTGGAGTGCTGTGAGAGTCAGTGATGTGAGCATTTATTCTGACAGCCAAGCGGCTATCAGAGCCTTAAGTACGTTGAAGGTGCGCTCTAACTTGGATATTAAATGTCCACTCCCTCACTCGGTCGCGTCGGAATGCTTCTCTATTAAACTTATTTGGATTACGGGTCACAGCGACATTGCGAGGAACTTTGTGGATGACGAATTTGCAAGGAAAGGAACTTGTGAAACGTTATCCGGCAGGATAGAGTGTGGCTGAGGGTGCCATGGATCACTTGCTGGGCGAAAACCAAGATATGCGCGATAGCAAATTCCTTCTGACCGACGGTGGACAGGAGGCGGTTGAGGGCACTCCTCATACTTACAAAGCTACAGCTCTCACTTTTGGTAGGGGTTAAACGGGTATTCACGCAGTAAGGTTGAGCATCTACCGATGCAATCCTCTTTCTAGACTTATGTTTTGATACGCATATTGTATTGAGTTAAATTTTTGTAACATCTGGCAACCCGCTTCAAATATATTTTTCGTATTAAGCTTTCTTTTTAATATAATTAATCAAACTTTTTCGAACAGGTTGCGACCCTTTATTTTTTCTTTAGTTTATAACGAAGAAATCAAAAATTGAACTATTCGAACCGGTCACGCCTCTCTAGCGGGTTATGCTTTGATACTTGTATAGTATTGAGTAACATTTTTTTTATCGTCCGGCAACCCTATTAAAAAGTATTTTTCATAGTAAGCATTCTTTTCAATTTAATTAATCAATACTTTTCAAACAGGTGGCAACTCTGTATTTGTTTTTAAGTCATCCGGAGTTTATAGCGAACAAATCAAAACAGATCTATTTTTATCCGCCAGGCCTCTTTCGAGCCTTATGTTTTGTATTGAGTTAAATTTTTGTATCATCTGGCAACCCTATTCAAAAATATTTTTCGTATTTGGCTTTCTTTTCAATTTACTTAATCAAAATTTTTCAAGCAGGTCGCAACTTATTATATTTTATGTTTTAAACCATCCGAAGTTTATAATTTAAATCGAAATTCATTCGGTCAAGTTTTTCTCTAATTTTTGTCCGCCGAACAAACGAACTTATCATTTTCATATCGTCGCCCGAATGAAAAAAAAATTCGTACACATGCAGTTATATTAAACTAATCAAGATTTAGAATAAATGGATATCTCCATTCCGAGTTATTGGGCCAAATTTTCTCGTTAATTTATTAAAAATTTTTATTATACGTCATACAAAATTCCTTCGAAATTTTTCCCAAATATAACATACAACAATATTACACTAAAAAAATTACTCATAAACGCAAAACTAACTAAAAATAAAAAATGAAAAGTAAATATTTTAGGAAACTCTTGAGCTGGCAACATTTTTTGAGACTTTGGAGGAAATCTTTCGTCGCGTTTAAAGAAATTGAGTGTCAAACTTCAATCGCGATTTCCTTAAAGTACTTAAATGTAACATAAGTCACGAATTTATATGGACGACGATATTCTTGTATATATATACATTTTATTTTTACTAAATTGATTTCGCACGTGCTGCATATAAATTAGCAATAATATTATTTTATTAGGTGGTATTCGTGAAAAAAAACTCTGATAAGACTATAACTGCTTAAAATGTTATTACTTACGTAAGAACCAGTTACCTGAAAAAGGGAAGAAAGCAATAAAAGAGCGAAAATATACAAACAATAAAACTCCAGCAACGATGATGGTAATCAAATTCATTCAATTCAACTAAAATACACAATAATTTATGCATTAAATTCGGCCCCACGGTATTCATGATAGCAAATAACTTGGCAAATAACTTAGCAAATTCTCGATATATGTTTGGTTACATAAATACTCGTATAGAAACAGGAGGTAAATTCACCGAATAAGCAATTGCTTGTTTCACAAATTGCCTTACAATACGACTCAGTGCAGGCTGTTTAGGATGTCTGGTTCTATAATGTCGCTACAAATACAATTTCCATACGAACAGCAGCCAAATAATTCTACACGTACATTCTAGTTATATGATTATTACACACAGGTACAAACACAAGCACATACACGTGCACATACATATATTCAAACATTCGTTCAGCCCAAGTTAGGCCCAAGCACTTGCATTCGCTTTGTGTAGGAGCTTGAGCATTATGCCAATTTATGCTTTCAAACTGCCAAAATACCAAACTGCCAAATTGTCCGCCTAAATGAACAAAATGGCTAGTCTCGCCCTTTCCCTTTTGGCCATACTTGTACGGGTAAATGGACATTTATCAAATGCAATCTCTGACACCTGCTTCCGGGTGTGACCTTGCAGTAAGCATGTGTTGACATAAACACACATAAATATAAGTCAATGTGCACACATGCATGTACACTAGAGTGTACCACTCTCCAAAAAAAAAAAAAATCGGTATTATTATTCTATCGGAAATATAAAATGTATTGTATTTTAAGACTTCCGCCAAAACATTTCGTAAGATTTATGTAAACTGAACGCATATAAAAAAACATCAGAAATTTATTTTTTTTTTATGAATAAAATTAGTTAAGAAAAATATATACTCCCAGAAATCACCTCAGATGGTTGAAGCGTTTAAACTTCAAGGTCGGCATAAAAATGTTTACAAATTTTAGTTTTTAAGAACGAAGTACGCAGTCGCTCCCTCAGTCCTTGTCTGCTTCGAAACAGACTGAAGCTTTCGGAAATAATTATAGTACCAAAGCTAGGCAAAGAGCCGACGGCAGTAAATTCATATACATGTGTACATAGGCCCATTAGCTTGTTTTCTGTATTTTCCAAAATTTTCGAGAACTTTCTTATGTATGAAAAAAGTATAAAAACTTCTCTCACCCCTAGCCAAACAATGCCACCCTAAAAAGGCTACTTGCAAGCTTCAAGATTATTTGAAAAAGTTAGAGTTATGG
>NW_023458555.1:27449307-27451586 GCF_013731165.1 Rhagoletis pomonella | reverse complement strand
TTCTTCCAAACTTGGCACAGTTGTTGGCCTTGGTACAGCATAAAAAAACCACCGAAACTTTTTAAAATGGGACAATAACCACGCCCACATCCCATATAACGGTAATTTAGAGAAATACAAAATCTTCGATAAATCATTAAATATTGAAACTAATTTATTCAAAATTGATGCTTGCAACAATTCTTTACCAAGAAATACGTTTATGGTAAAATTTTGGAAAATGGGCGTGGCACCGCCCACTTATGATCACATATAGGTATATCGGTAACCGTTCTACCAATTTGTACCAAACTCGGTATGGTTATTGTACTTGCCACGTATATGCAAAACGTTGAAAATTATTGAAATCGGACTAAAATAACGGCCGATTCTCATATAACGGTAAATTTAAGAAATGCTTGAAACTTCAATATTTCGAAATTGAAGGACGCTAATTTACTCAAAATTGATACACCTCGGCTTAGATGGTAAGCGGAAGCGGAAGGTTTCGGAAGGGTGAAAAAACATATATTTAATACTTGCGCCGGGTATTTAATGTTCGGCTCCGCCCGAACTTAGACTTTCTTACTTGTTTTAGTGTAATATTGTTGTATTTTGGAAAAATTTCGAAGGAATTTTGTATGACGTATAATAAAATTTTTTAATAAATTAACGAGAAAATTTAGCCCAATAACTCGGAAGTTAAAGGAGATACCCATTTATTCTAAATCTTCATTACTTTAGTATAACTGCATGTATACGAATTTTTTTTTCATTCGGGCGACGATATGAAAATGTTAAGTTCGTTTGTTCGGCGGACAAAAATTAGAGAAAAACTTGACCGAATGAATTCCGATTTAAATTATAAACTTCGGATGGCTTAAAACATAAAATAAAATAAGTTGCGCCCTGCTTGAAAAATTTTGATTAAGTAAATTGAAAAGAAAGCCAAATACGAAAAAATATTTTTGAATAGGGTTGCCAGATGATACAAAAATTTAACTCAATACAAAACATAAGGCTCGAAAGAGGCCTGGCCGATAAGAATAGATCTTTTTTGATTTGTTCGCTATAAACTCCGGATGATTTAAAAACAAATACAGAGTTGCCACCTGTTTGAAAAGTATTGATTAATTAAATTGAAAAGAATGCTTAATATGAAAAATATTTTTGAATAGGGTTGCCAGATGATAAAAAAAATGTTACTCAATACTATACACGTATCAAAGCATAACCCGCCAGAGAGGCGTGACCGGTTCGAATAGTTCAATTTTTGATTTCTTCGTTATAAACTAAAGAAAAAACAAGTAAGAAAGTCTAAGTTCGGGCGGAGCCGAACATTAAATACCCGGCGCAAGTATTAAATATATGTTTTCCACCTTTCCGAAAGCTACCAATACATGATAAGCCGGGGTGTATACATTTTAAGTAAATTAGCGTCCTTAAACTTCGAAATATTGCAGTTTCAAGCATATCTGAAATTTACCGTTATATGAAAAGCGGCCTCAATTTTAGTCCGATTTCAACAATTTTCAACGGTTTGCTTTTATGTGGCAAGCACAATAACCATACCGAGCTTGGTACAAATTGCTAGAACCGTTAGCGAGATACATATATGTGATCACAAGTGGGCGGTGCTACGCCCATTTTCCAAAATTTTGTCATAAACGTATTTCTTGGTAAAGAATTGTTGCAATCATCAATTTTGAATAAATTAGCTTCAATATTTACTGATTTATCGAAGATTTTGTATTTCTCGAAATTACCGTTATATGGGATGTGGGCGTGGTTATTGGTATGCTGTACCAGGACCAACAACTGTGCCAAGTTTGGAAGAAATTGGTGTAGCGGTTACCAAGATATACACATGTAACCATAAGTGGGCGTGGCTACGCCCATTTGCCAAAATTTTGTAATATTCTTATTTTTCGTCTAAAACTCATTGCAAATATCAATTTTGAGTGAATTATCTTCAGTAGTTACTAAAATATCGCAGTTTTCGTTTTTCTGAAAATTACCGTTATATGGGAGGTAGGCGTGGTTATTGTCCGATTTTTAAAATTTTCAGCCATTTAGTAAGCTGTACTAAGGCCAACAACTGTGCTAAGTTTGGAAGAAATTGGTGCAGCGGTTACCAAGATATACACATGTAACCATAAGTGGGCGTGGCTACGCCCATTTTCCAAAAATTTATAATATTCATGTTTTCCGTCTGAAACTCATTGTAAGTATCAATTTTGAGTGAATTATCTTCAGTTTTCGTATTTCTTAAAATTACCGTTATATGGGAGGTAGGCGTG
>NW_023458555.1:27447837-27449207 GCF_013731165.1 Rhagoletis pomonella | reverse complement strand
CAATGATAGCTCTTGGCTGCTGTAACTACGTAACCGGCTTCCTCCTCTAATCGAATCTAATCTAATTCGCGTTACCTTCAATACAGTAGAACTGCATCAGAAATTGCAGGTATAACTCTGCGAATTTGTTCAAATGATGGCTTCAGCGTAATTCCTAAGACAGCTGTTCTTTTAAGGTTTACGACAAGATACAAACCAAACTTTGGTTTGGAAAATCTTTGAAGGACAATGCTTCTTGCTCCGTTGAGGACAAATGTGTAGAGATCAATCCAGATAAAAGACTTAAATGAAACCCCATTTTGACAAAACTCTTGCTAAAGCCACACGGGTCATGTCGACCTGCAGAAGAATATTTTGTAGAAAATGTGATTTGAATTCTAGGCTAATAAAATGGTGTTACCACATATTCGTCTATGTGATTGAGTTTTATGCATCCGCAGGAAAAAAACTTGCCAGATTACGTTTTAACTAGCTGTTAAGATAGGCATGCCTCTTAGTCACTGGATCAATAAGAAATTGTTCAATTGCGGTTCTAGAAAGGACTTTTTTCATATTTTTCATTTTATTTCAAGCAACTGACACTCTCGGACCCAGACAACTGTACGGTGACTAGTGCAAGACAAGTAAATGAACAAGATCCCTGCCTGTATTTGATTCCTATTAAGTGTTTTTATGCTTCGAGAAAAATTGTCATAAGATTACCTTATATGCTACCATAACTTTACTTGCTCGGCATAGTGCTCCTCATACCTACATAAATTTTCCTGCATTTATTTCCAGAAAGAAATTACCTTAGCGTTTATTATTCAATAAATAACCAATTCCTTAAACATCTAAATAATTTTCACCTAAAGTAATATGTATGTCTGTACTTTTGTAATGCTAGAGAAGAAACACCAGATGTTCATAAAAATTACAATTGAAAGTAATAGTTAACAATAAAAGGATATTTAATTTTAATGCAAACATCTTGCTCTGCTGTCAAATTTAACTGCCATTTATGTACTATATTTAAATGCTATTAACATAGGTGAGCTATGAGACGTGACCTTTTCGATCAGCAGTCCCATGCATACATACATACATATTTAGTATGTACGGACGAGAGCCTAGCAATTGGCAAATGATATAAAATTCATGAGACAAACGGATAAACAGAGACATATTTAAATGCAACAATAAACATGAATAACACGCATATTATAAATGCATGAACACACACATATGTACATACATGTATACATATTATGCCATATTACTGCAATAATTGTATATCGAGTATGAACATCCTGCCGGCATACATACAGTGCGTATGAGTAATTTCACTGGTCTACAAATTTCAACTTTTTTTCTGCGAATAAGACGGGACC
>NW_023458555.1:27445887-27447737 GCF_013731165.1 Rhagoletis pomonella | reverse complement strand
CAATGATAGCTCTTGGCTGCTGTAACTACGTAACCGGCTTCCTCCTCCAATCGAATCTAATCTAATTCGCGTTACCTTCAATACAGTAGAACTGCATCAGAAATTGCAGGTATAACTCTGCGAATTTGTTCAAATGATGGCTTCAGCGTAATTCCTAAGACAGCTGTTCTTTTAAGGTTTACGACAAGATACAAACCAAACTTTGGTTTGGAAAATCTTTGAAGGACAATGCTTCTTGCTCTGTTGAGGACAAATGTGTAGAGATCAATCCAGATAAAAGACTTAAATGAAACCCCATTTTGACAAAACTCTTGCTAAAGCCACACGGGTCATGTCGACCTGCAGAAGAATATTTTGTAGAAAATGTGATTTGAATTCTAGGCTAATAAAATGGTGTTACCACATATTCGTCTATGTGATTGAGTTTTATGCATCCGCAGGAAAAAAACTTGCCAGATCACGTTTTAACTAGCTGTTAAGATAGGCATGCCTCTTAGTCACTGGATCAATAAGAAATTGTTCAATTGCGGCTCTAGAAAGGACTTTTTTCATATTTTTATTCAAGCAACGGACTCTCTCGGACCCAGACAACTGTACGGCGACTAGTGCAAGACAAGTAAATGAACAAGATCCCTGCCTGTATTTGATTCCTATTAAGTGTTTTTATGCTTCGAGAAAAATTGTCATAAGATTACCTTATATGCTACCATAACTTTACTTGCTCGGCATAGTGCTTCTCGTACCTACATAAATTTTCCTGCATTTATTTCCAGAAAGAAATTACCTTAGCGTTTATTATTCAATAAATAACCAATTCCTTAAACATCTAAATAATTTTCACCTAAAGTAATATGTGTGTCTGTACTTTTGTAATGCTAGAGAAGAAACACCAGATGTTCATAAAAATTACAATTGAAAGTAATAGTTAACAATAAAAGGATATTTAATTTTAATGCAAACATCATGCTCTGCTGTCAAATTTAACTGTCATTTATGTACTATATTTAAATGCTATTAACATAGGTGAGTTATGAGACGTGACCTTTTTGATCAGCAGTCCCATGCATACATACATACGTACATATTTAGTATGTACGGACGAGAGCCTAGCAATTGGCAAATGATATAAAATTCATGAGACAAACGGATAAACAGAGACATATTTAAATGCAACCATAAACATGAATAGCACGCATATTATAAATGCATGAATCCACACATATGCACATACATGTAAACATATTATGCCATATTACTGCATTAATTGTATATCGAGTATGTACATCCTGGCGGCATACATACAGTGCGTATGAGTAATTTTCAATTTCGACACGTACAAGTACTACATTTGGAATGAGCATGTTTATGTACATACATAGATAATTTTAACATATGTACATATATGCACACATACATACATGAATAGAATGGTAGATAATAACACTTATATGTATATAAGAATATACATACATTTATTTAGTAGGATGGAATACTTCTGCCAAAATATTTCGGAAAAATATTAAGATTTATGTAAGCCATACGCATTTGAAAATACGACAAAAATATATATGTTTTTATTCCTTTGATATATTTCTGATATACAAATTTCTTATTTTGTGCATCATTTGATTATATCGGAAAAATCCTTTCTTCTTGCATTTCTCGAGCTAAGAACACCTTTCGCTAGTTGATTTGAGGGATAGGCCTAGCTGTTTGTTTTTAGTGGTGGACAAGTTTCTTTCTTCAAAGCAAATGTTTTCTGAATACACTTGCTTTCGTTCACTTTATCCTCTAAGAACTCATCCATAACTCTAACTTTTTCAAATAATCTTGAAGCTTGCAAGTAGCCT
>NW_023458555.1:27444689-27445787 GCF_013731165.1 Rhagoletis pomonella | reverse complement strand
AGGCTACTTGCAAGCTTCAAGATTATTTGAAAAAGTTAGAGTTATGGCTGAGTTCTTAGAGGATAAAGTGAACGAAAGCAAGTGTGTTCAGAAAACATTTGCTTTGAAGAAAGAAACTTGTCCACCACTAAAAACAAACAGCTAGGCCTATCCCTCAAATCAACTAGCGAAAGGTGTTCTTAGCTCGAGAAATGCAAGAAGAAAGGATTTTTCCGATATAATCAAATGATGCACAAAATAAGAAATTTGTATATCAGAAATATATCAAAGGAATAAAAACATATATATTTTCGTCGTATTTTCAAATCCGTATGGCTTACATAAATCTTAATATTTTTCCGAAATATTTTGGCAGAAGTATTCCATCCTACTAAATAAATATATGTATATTCATATATACATATAAGTGTTATTATCTACCATTCTATTCATGTATGTATGTGTGCATATATGTACATATGTTAAAATTATCTATGTACATAAACATGCTCATTCCAAATGCAGTACTTGTACGTGTCGAAATTGAAAACACTGGTCTACAAGGGTTTTGCGAATAAGACGGGACCTGGTGTTTCCGAACGGATTTTTCGTGCTGAACACGAATCTGGGGTCCAAAACTTCCCATCACGTCACGTTTTCGAGAAAAAAGGGGTTGAAACCCCTAAAAACAGCGTTTTTGGACATTTTCGAAAAATTGTAGAGCCGAACCCTAACGTGCTACAAACTTTGCATATGTCAGAAATTAAAGGTAAAATTGTGCCCTTTCGAATGAGCCTTATGCCAAGTTGATCGCATGTGCCCTTGGAGCAGGGGGTGTATTTGTGTCTAGGGGTGCAGGAAAAAACAGCGTTTTTGGCCATTTTTGAAAAATTGTAGAGCTGAACCCTGACGTGCTACAAACTTTGTATATGTCAGAAATTAAAGGCTAAATCGTGCCCTTTCGAATGAGCCCTATGCCGAATTAATCGCATGCACCCTTAGATCAGGGGGTGTATTTGTGTCTAGGAGTCCAGGGAAAATTGATCGCAGAAAATTTTAAATTTAATTTAATTTAAATTTTTAAAATCTAACTGCAGATTCGTAATCAGCGACTTTTAA
>NW_023458555.1:27426758-27444589 GCF_013731165.1 Rhagoletis pomonella | reverse complement strand
GAGGAGGAAGCCGGTTACGTAGTTACAGCAGCCAAGAGCTATCATTGTAAAAAAAACACTATTTGGTTACAGGTCTCTTTTGACTCCGTAATGAAGCCTAGCGAGGTCTATTGGCTGAACAACTGTTGGATGACCTGAATGCGGTGATTCTAAGAAGCGAAGTCTGCATCCATAATGTAATTTTTGCGTTTTTGTTCCTCTTCTTTTAACCTACACTGGTCACAGTAAGGAACTCCCTAGTTTGACAAGTGTTCCAATAACCCTTAGGTGACAATAAGAAAACCTGAAATAACTCTTACTTCGTGTCCAATAAGGTGAAGTAATGATTCGGTTCTTTTTTCTGCAGTAGTGATGCATAGATCTGAGTATTTAAAGAACCAGTTCTGTCGAGTTTTAGAAAAATTGTATTTCTTACTTTTAGAAGTCATCTCTATATTAAGACTTTTTGTCAAGATAATCTGCTTTTTGCTCATAGTTAAATGTACGCTTCGTGGCCGATTCTCGGTTCTATTGGATCCGTTTTCGGTTCTTTTTGAATAGGTTTTCCGTTCCTTTTACTTGTTTTTTTTTCGATTATTCTGAGAGCATTTGCGCTTCTTCTGGACCCGTTTATCGTCGGTTCTTTTGAAGTAGAGTTTCGGTTCTACCGGAACCATTTTTTATTCTTTTGGAATTGAGTTTCGGTTCCGTTAGATCAATTTTTCTATTCTTGTAGGAACTGGACCTGTCGGTTCTCTAAAGGATCCGGTTCTCTAAAGGACCCGGTTCTCCGGTGCAGCTAACTCGGGTAAAGGGCTTCTTTGTTCAGCGCAATCTTTAGGAAGTTCGAGCAAGTGTCTTTAAATCTGCCTATGATTAGGATGGCAAAGTCATCTTCATATTTATGAGCATTATTGGGAAGGCAGAGAAGTTCGTCTAGTAGAGGGGAAATCACTAAATATTGTGGACATCATTTCATAAGTAGAAATCCTTGACCTAAATTGAATGTAATGCTTTTATTAAGTGACATGTGATAACGTCAACCAATTTAGCGCCGGTCGCTATTGTCTATCAGAAAGTGCTCCCTGCTATCGGAAGCAGACCTTGCGCCAACGAACTCACGTACCGCCATATCTTGGGTCTCTATTGAATTCTGAATTTTCTTTGTAAGATTCTGAAGATTATTTGTGGGACTACTTGTGGGATTTATGACAGGTCACTTCCCGAAACATAAATATCCGTCTTGAAGTTGATAAGACGGACGAAGACCTTTTGAAGGATCGTAATCTTCAATTATCGGCACCACAGCGAGGATATCTAGACAGACCGTCAATTAATTTTTTTCATGAAATCCGTAAGTGTGCTCGGAACTGCAAAGAACTTGCTGGCAAAGTTTAAGCAAGTATAATATTCTTAATTGATTACCGTGAGTGGTCCTGAGATTATATCGAGTAAAACCTCCTTTCAAATAACTATTACGAAAAAATTAAATGAATGAATGAAAAATGAAAAAAGAAAATGAGTTTAACATTTTTAAGGGTTTGATTAGTTTAGTACAAAGAAAATTGTAACTCTTCATACCTGACTTGATCAAATTGGCAGATTGATTTAACCTAAACTCCAGAGAGTGGCAAACAAACTGCTTATATTATTAGCGCTGAGCAAAATAATAATAATCAGCAGCTATACTTTGAGAGAATGTATGCGGCACATAAGTTTGTTTTAATTAGTCAAACGTTTGCATAAGCAGCCGATTTGGTGACCTAGAAATCAAGTCAAATGGAAAAGTCGACTCCACAGAGAATAACAATGCACACCGGCAAACAATGTTAAATTTCACAACGGAGAAAATGTAAAGCACTGCAGCTTGCAACAACTAGTCGCAACATAAGTTACGAAAACCGCATTAAACATTAAATATAAAATTGCGAATTTTAGCTTCAAATGCTGGTTTTAATTTCACAAAATGCAAGCAGGTGCAACGCCCAAAGTCTAGAAAATTTCGCGCTATTACAAAAGTTTGCACGCCGAAAAAAAAATGAGCATGAATTATTTTGCATAATATTCTTAAGACTTCCTGTTAGTTTGCCGCGCGCTTTTAGAGAAACATGAGTAGTGAAGAGTGTGCAACGTCATGCACTAAAGTACGTTTATGCGCAGCCATGGCTCATGAGGAACGAAATTAAAAGCAACTGCTATGAAATACGCCAAAAAGTTTAGCGTAAGCGTGCGCCTGAAATTGAGAGGCGGAAAAATAAATTATTAATGCACAAAATTCAATAGCAGTTCGCCTGCCGTCCTCTTTAATTTTTTGCAATTGGTGTAGTGGTGTGGAAATGCGATAGTGAATTGCACAGCTGTTTGAAAAGAAATCACAACCTTGAGCAAGTTCTGAATAAGAATGAGACTAGCACAAAAGAAACATGGATGGGTAGTAAGTCAGTAATGGGAAGAAGGACAACAAAAAGATCTCTAAGAGAAGTCATTAAAGCTTTTTGAATTAGTAAAATTGGAAATACATGAAAAAGAATAGGATGTGATGAAAAGGACACGCAGCTGGGCATTTTTTTTTAAATACTTGAAATCAGTCGTCGATGTGGAAATGTGCTCTTTCCTAAGCATGACTACCGTTAGGTACAAATACATGCATAAATACATTACTTGGGTGCCAGGCTATAAAAACGTACCAGACAATTTTGTTGCAGATGAAGCAGCAAGCAAATCTACCTCATTGTCTACAATTAGTACTGCTCGTAATGTGGATATTCCGCTATGTTCTTGCAAGCTCGAGCTGGATATCAACATAACAGTTATTGATGAAAACTGTCATGGAAAAAATCACTATGAAGGAAATTTTCTACAACTAAGTGATACATTCAAATCGATTTTTTTTTCACCGAGACTAAAATTTGAAAATAAATTTGTATTTGCAACTTTTATGCAAAATTAGAAAAAATAACAATTATTTTTGATTTTTATATTATATGTCTTAGATAACAGTTATTGAAGACTTTTTTTTTATAAAAGTCATCAATAACAATCAGTCAGTGACTTTTACTTTTAAAAGTCATCAATATATATCAGTCACCGACTTTTATTTTTTAAATCATTCGTGTAAAAGTCATTAACATTTTTCGCAATTAAGAAGGTGTTGGGAAACAGAAGTTGACTACGACTTATAAAAAGACTTTTATAAGTATGATTTAAAAAATAAAGTTTTATTTAAGACTTTTATAAATAAAAGTTTTCGATAACTGTTATATAAGACATATAAATTAAAAATCAAAAATAACTACTATTTGCAGATTATTTAGATAAAAATCAAAAATAATTGTTATTTTGGATTAATAAGATAAAAGTCAGAAATAACGGTTATTTAAGGAGTAATTACATAAAAGTCCAAAAATGATTGTTAAAGAGTGATTTCTTTATATGTAAGTTGTAAGACCTAAGTTGTATAAGCAGAGATCTTGCGCCCGAGCGCTGCCTGACGAAACCTATGCTATTGGAATGAGTATGCATAATTCGACCAACTATTTCTTACCTCAATGAAGACAGGTTAGATTGAGTTAGGTTGAAGTGGTTGCTCCAGGCAAGGGACACACTTGGACAATTAAGAGATTGGCCTTAGTGATACCATGAAAAACTTGACGGAACCCGTAATTTAGTTAGCGAACTTCCGGAATTCCTCTACCAAATTTCGGATGCGGCTAATTTCGGTACCTGAGAGCGCACTGTTAGTTAAGAAGTTCGAGCCAAAATGCTTCCATTTTAGCCTCGCGAAAGTTGGACAGTCTGAAAGAAAGTGTGGAGACGATTCCACCTCATCTTCCCCTTGACAGCTGATACAACAGGTAGTCTTACTGCAAGAATACCAAATGCACAATGGCTTGTCAGAACCACCATTACTAGCCCTTGAGAGGTAACATGTTTTTCGACACATTTAAGGGCTAATGATGGGTCACTCGTGTCTTGCCCTGCAGCAGAGAAACGTATTTCATTTGTCACAAAGGACCATCGCTTTCTTGTGTCCATCTTATTAGGTCTTTAGTAGAGAAGGCAAATTCTTTACCGCGAGTACGAAATATGCCTGTTAGTCTAGCGCTCGCCGAGCTAACAGTAGGCCCAACCATCCAATAGTGTACTGAAGGGGCGCTCCTAGTTGCTCCTCAATTGGAAAACACATTTTAAAATTGCCTTTCCAACGCCTGGTCATCAGCAACACAGTTTCCAGCGAGGCCACTGTGACCGGGCAGCTAAACTAGCCTTACTAAGAAGTACTCCGACGAGATTGATAGAGAGGTCAGACATTGCTTTACCGGTTTCGAGCGCACCATCATACCCTTTAGCAATGAGTGTACCGTTTCCTTGATGGCAGCTATTTCCACCTGAAAAGCAGTGCAGAAATCCAGAAGCCTGAACAAGTTTTGGTGGAGAGTTTCCGAAAGAAGAAACCTACATCAACCCTGTCTCCAAGTTTTCACCCATCCGTGAAGAAGGTAGAGAAGGAGCTTCTGGTTGCCATTTCGGAGGCACTTTAATCTGTGTGAAAAAAAGTTAATTTTTTAAGGACCACCCTAATGGCCATATTTTACACGAGGATGACATTGTTTGTATTTTTATGCATATTTTAAATATTTCATATATGGAACAATTTCATTATAGCATAATGAAAAACTAACAGTTAAACTGTTAAATTTTAGTGAGCATTTTTTAAAGTCGTGAGTGCGCGGACGTGCATATCAGCGGCATTAAATCATACACATTCGTTATAGCTATACAGCATTGAAACGAAAAGCGAAAGTGAAAGTGAAGACATAATATTTGCTTGTAGCGCATAAAATGAAATGACAACACCGTTTAAAAAGCGAACTGTAAAATTGTGGCGTAGCAATAAAGAAACGTTGCGTCGTGCAAGCGTGCAAATGAACTGCAGTGAAGCGAAGTAGACAAACATCACATTTCGTTGCGTTTAAATCCATTGCGCGCTTGTGGAAAATTTGCGGTAAATTAAAAGCGTGTCAATGCGAAAAGAAAAATAACGAGAATGTTGCTTATGGCTCGCGACTTTGGCCTGAAAGGGGGGGAAAATAGACAAAAAAAACGAAATTGTGTGAAACATCAAAAGTAGTTTAAGTATAACGAAAAACCTTAACAATATTTGTATAGTATTTATACTCGTGCAGCAGAAGAGCCAAGAGCCTTGCATTTTTAACACACTTTTTATGTATACTTGTCATGCCCTATCGTGCTTTGTCACGCCTTTGCATGCGCCCAGCTGTCTGATGGGCAGCCGGTTGTTGATTTTTCGTAGCATCATTGCCACTTACAGCAAATTGAAACTATGATTGTACTCCCCCCTCCCCCCCAACTTACTATCTTATACACAAGCAGCTTCCATTCATTTTTTTTTTATTTTATGCTGTCTCTTCCTTTTACAAACTTAAGTCCTATCTATCCGCCCAGCTTTCAAGTTTACTTCCTCTCTACTACCGTTTCGCATCACAGCGAAATTGATTAAATGCCCGAATGCATGGTGCGATAATAGCATTTAATTTTTTTTTTTTTGTTGAGACTCCACTTGTTTTATGCATGCCTTCGTCATTGCCGTCATATCCAGAAAACAACGTGGAGGTATTTATTTACGCGAATTTTGCATCCTTTATCATGTCTTTATTTCAGCTTTACTGTTTCTTGTACTCTGAGCTCACATGCATCGCTTTGTTTTTATAGCTTTTATTTTCACATTCCTCCATTTTGCAGTTCATCAACAGACCATTTTTACTTCATTTTCGCTTTAGAGTTCTTCATATTGTTATTTTTGCTCTACACAATTATTTGTAACAATTTGAAATTAAACTTTGTTATAAAAATAAATATGAAGGTGAAGAAATAAATGATAACGATGAATACAAACAAGAGAACGCAAATGTGAAGATAAGGACGAAAATGAAGGAAATGAGAAATACATAAGAATTAGTGTAAAAGAAAGAGTAAGGATATTAATTGAAATTTTTCGATAGACATCGAAAGAAATTCTGTCATAAAAGTTATCGAAATTTATCGAGTCATCTGAGTTTAAAATTATCGAAATTTATCGAGTTATCCATGCTTATTGAGTTATCGCAACGTATCGAATTATTCAAATTGATTAATGATTATTGACACAGAATTTTAGTCGTCGAAATTTACGAATAGTTATGGAGCTATGGGATTATCGAAATTTGCCAAGTTAATGAAATTGATCAAGTTATCGATATTTATTCAATTACCGTTATTTATAGTTTTAAAGAAATTTGTCGAGTCATCGTAATGCATCGAGTTCTTCCAACTTAAACAGTTATCGATAATTAGCGATTTACTGACAAATATAACGAGTTATCGAAATTTCAAGGTAACATAAGTTTACCGAGTTACCACTGCTTATTTAATTTTACCGTGTTAAGAGAGTGTTCGACTTATCGGAAATTGTCGATGGCTTTCGAAAGATATGGATCTGTCAAAATAAACAGAGTTTATCGAATTATCGATTTATGTCGAGATATATACAGTTTTGAGTTATCGAAATTTATCGAGCCTTTGAATTTCACAGTTATCGAAATTAGTCAAGTTATCGGATTTTTTTGAGTTATCGGAATTTAGTGATCTCGGATTTCATCGAATTATCGATGGGTATCAAATTATTGAAATTTATCGAGAAACTGTAAATTTCTCGTCTTGCCGTTGTCCTCCAAAGGATCTTCAAAGATATGAAAACTTGTAGTCACGCTTTAGTTCCAAAGCAGGAGATTTTCCGGTAAGTTGCTTTGTACCTTATGTGTTAAACTAGGTGCTAAGTTAGGAACTTTCTCCAAGGCTCTTAAAACTAGAAAAAGTTTTTCCGTTTTATGAATATTAAGAGAAAAACTATAACCTAAAATTATTGTTTCCATCGCGAGACTAGATGTTAGGAATATTCCAAGCTTAAGCCACTTTCATACTGAATAAGTGTTCTAGATTAGCATGCCAAGCACGAACTTAGCCTAATGTCGAAATAGAACGGAGAGCGTCTGACCGCCATACTAACCAATTGTGCCTATCTATCCTGGCTCGCATTTCAACCATAAGCCAAAAACAAAAAGCTCAATATTAAACTCTACAGAGTTCCGGGACAAAAAGTGCGGGCTGTTTCGGGCACCATGTTCTGACCGACATCGAACACATCTTTTCGTTGCTAAAACTGGTTTTCGCCCTAAAACTTGTCTGTTAACGAAAACCAGTTTTCGTTGAAAAGTACTTGAAAACTCACGTTCCACTCATTTCAATTGGTGTCTGCACTAGTTTTTTCGATTATTTATCGAAGTTGAAATCATATTTTAAAATCTTTAATACGCCATTTCGGATATATTGTTAATTGTCTGGCCAAAGTAAAATAAGAATTAAAGTAAAAGGTCCTTAAGGTATCTAATAAATGTCAACGAAAACACCAGCAAATATACATATGTCTTCCAAATGTCGCAATAAAATTTCGAATCTCCACTAGGCATTTCGTTCCAAGTTAAATTTTCTTTGTACGCATTGAAATTTTTGTTTGTCTGCCAAATTGATTTACTCACGCTCTCTCTATTACAAAGCTCAATCGAATGCCATCCATGTCTTTGCCTATAACTTGTATTATTATTTCAGTTATAGTTTTTACTTTGATTTTGTAGCATTGCGTTTAGCAATAAATTTTTGTATCCTTGCAAAATATACTCCGCATTAAACTATTTCGGCCATGAATTGGTTACACTATCAACAGAAAGATTTTGACATTTTATGATATTCTCTTAAAATCATTTCCGTATGCAAATATTTGTCTTTGATTTAAATTTGTTCGAATTCGTATTACAATTTTATACTCTCACACATGTGCAGCAACACCTATGCTAACAAATTTCAAATAAAAACAAATGAATGCTAAACGTATTCGTGTTTGAATACTGCATTGGAAATTAGTAAGAATTTTGATGAATACATTTAAAAAATTCAATTAAATAAACAGTGATATGTGTACATATACATTTGAATTATTTGACCATGCCAAAATCGTTGCTGAATAAAATGTGCAATTAAGATAAGAAAATATTAAGAAAAAATAAATATATGGCGCTTACACTTTGGAAGGTGTACTTAGCCTTTTAAAAAGCCAATTGTTAGACACATTTATGTAGCATAACTTTTGGACACTTTAATTAGTACGATTTGCAACACTTGCGGACTGTTTTCAAAGTCCAAATGTGAATAAAAAAGACTTCGTTACTTAAAGGTGAAAAGGTGATAAGTCCATTGACAATCGATATTTTCAACGCAGAGAAGACCTCCTCTTCCTCTACCATCGCCGAGTCGCGTATGCACTGACTACTTGTTCGATGGCAGAAAACAAAAATCGTCATGTCCCTATTCACCACCAGATCTACTCGCTTTGCTTCTCTATCTAATTTCGAAAATAGTTTGAAGAAGATTGGCACCCTTTTGAAAAGTCGAATTTAATTTAACTGCCCGCAAGTTAAATGAAATGTCTATTAAAATAATATGAGTGTCAAACGAAGAAGTTATAAGAAATCTTTTGTTTGAACGTTTAGAGTATTTTTAGGTTTCAAAGTCCAGCCACCTGTTTAAATATTAAAATAAAATAAAGTTTGTTATAATATGTTCAAATAACTGTTACAATATGTGTATATGTTTGAAAATATTTTGAAATGGGTCAAAAAAGAGAAATTTCAAAGTCTTCTAAGTTTGGCTGAGTTTACATACACTGCGGGAACAAAGTATTGGCACAGCAAATTTTTCACAATATATGCAACAATTTTTATCCTAATATTTTTCCGCCAATTGTGTATAAAAATACGGTTCATTCTACAACAAAACCCCAAAAATATAATTCCTAAACTTTGTGTAAAACTCGCAAAAATTCTGAAAATTTTCAACTTTTTAATCAGATTTTTTAGAAATTTTTTGAGTAAGCAGTTTTGCATTCTAAATCGCATTGATTTTTGAGAATTTTTTTTTTACTGAAGGTGTTTTGCATTTTTTCCATATAAAGTATTTTCGAAAAGAAAAATTGTTTGTATGGAAGAGACTGCTTGAAAAAAAATGCCAAAAATCAACGGTAACCCTAGCTACTTAATGCTTGTAGTTTATTATAATAAAATTGATACTCAAACAAAACTTCTAAAAAATCCGATTAAAAAGTTGAAAATTGGCATGAAAATGCGCGAATTTTCGCGAGTTTTGCATAAAGTTTAGGAAAAATATTTTTTGGTTTTTTGTTGTATGATGAATTATGTTTTTATACAAAATTGGCAGAAAAATGTAAAAATAAAAATTGTTGCATATATTGTGAACAATTTGCTGTACCAGTACTTTGTTTCGGGTGTATTTATTGTTGTAATCTTTAATCGAAATACAACGCCATAATCAGATAAACTGATAACCAGATAGTTGTGAACACCCAGACTGGCGCATATATTCATACAAAACAAAACTTCAATTTACATATCTTTATTGAAATGAACCCCCCCACTTCCTGTATTAACTACGCTACCCACATTTTCTGCGAAAGCAGCTGATAAGTGCGCTTGTTTATGAAATATTTATGCATCCTTTAATGACCCTTTTACCAGCTGCCACGCATCTGATTATACAGCTGTCAACCATAATGACTACATTGGCACGTGCGTGAATGAGCACATACATCTTGATTGTAAACAAATTTGCCAGCTATACATATGTAACAAGGACGTGTAAAAAGTGCTGTGCGTTGAATATGAAAACCCCCTCCATACTTATGCATACATACATATGTATATACATCAATGCATATCGTTACCCTAACATAGAAAGGCCTTAACTCATTTTCTTTCGAAATGTAGCTCTGCAAAAAAGTCGATAAGTTACTCACTAAAGACTAAGTCTAATTTAAATTCAACGACTACATCAACAATTTAGCTTCTATGTTTGTTAAAAATTAGTGTAGCGAAAAAATCATAACTCAAGAAGTTTAGTTTTTATAAATATTTATAACTACCCTTTAAAAACAAAAATGTTAGATAGGGTTTTTTACATATTTTAAGGCATTGATATGTGCATATGTACGTTTAAGTATGTATGTACTTGTACAGCAAAGTAGCAGTTAGCGGTAGAAACATAAAGCCATTCGTTTCATAAGCAATGCGTGCATGCAATTTATTTCCACTTATTATAAAACAAATGGGCTATACATGCACATGTACACTTACGAGTGAGTAAGAAAAAATGAAATACGAGTATATGTATGTATTACCCATACCCAGTTAAATTTAGAGGTCGCTCAAATGTGAAAAATAACAATAACAACTCATGTATGTATGTATGTATATAGATTGCTGATATTCATCCAGTGAGCCACGAAGCGAACTTTTGCAGGAGTATGTTCCTAGGCGCACTAACATATAGTCATACATGTACATATGTACATTAGGGTGGTCTGAATTTTTATGCTATCACCCCCTAGGATTGTTCTATATCGAAAAAAGTATACCCATATTATTTTATTTTGAAATCAAAAAATATTTAGAGGTCACTCAAAGCGCCCAAAGTTTTCCACGTATTTTATATGGGGAAAAAAGAACTTTTCAATATTTTTCTACAACAAAACTCTATTTATCTGCAGGATATTGCCAATAATAATACCCAATTGTTTACTTAACCATTTTTTCATTGCAACTATAATTTGTGGGGCCGCCAAAACCCCGCAAAATGCAATGTGGCGACCAATAAAAAATCGTTAGTATTAAAAAATGGTTAAATAAATAATTGGGTATTATTATTGAAAGTCCCCTGAAGACAACCAGAGTTTTCCGATCTAAAAATATGGACTTTCAAGAATTCTATACCATTTCTATGATACAATTTATTTTTCCCATATAAAAATACATGAAAATCTTTGAGCGCTTTGAGCGACCCCTAAATATTTTTTGAATTCAAAATAAAAAAGGATTATACTTTTTTTCGATATAGGACAAACAAAGTGGGTGAGAGCATTACAATTTCGACTTTACAGTTTTTGGACCACCCTAATGTAGTACATACATGTAAAAAAAAAGCGTGTTTACCTACACTTACCATTATATTGCTGCAAACGCAGCATCCATACATATGTATATTAATAGACCATGGTGCAACACTACGGCAAGTGTTACGACGAATAGAGTTCAGTTGAAGGCCAAAGTGGGGAATTGAGTTCAGGATATACATACACACATATGTACATAGTATGAATACACGATGTGTTGAAAGACTTAAAGTGCGTTGATGGTACGAGGGAAAATGTGTGAGCAGAGATTTGAATGTACTCGTGTAAGGATGTGCGCAATTGAATGCGGAAAAATAATTTAGCACAAATTCACTATTTTTCCCCGCCTCAGCCAATTGCCAATTTATTGTGTGTGATATAGTAAACATGCATAGTTGTATACATAGATTTTTGCATACATTTCATGTATGTACATTTATACATAGTACTTTACATACAAGCGCATACTTGTTTGATAAATGTAACACTCTAGGAAGACACTAACAACTTATTGTGTATGTATTGTAGTAACATTACACTCGGTTGCTCCGTATACAAAAAAAAAGTTTGCAATTTTAAAATTTTTATAATTTTTATTTTTTTTTTACCTTCCTTTTATTAGTTCGGGATGTAACTATGTAATATTGATGCGCCTAAAAGATGCAGCGATTTATATTCTCAAGTTACATACCTGATGACAGTACGAATGGCAATTATAATTGGGAGGTTTTAGTTCTTTAAACTATAATTTTATTTAAATAAAATAATGGGCCGTATTCTTGTTTCCGTACGAATCGAAAATCATGAAATTAACCCATCATTTTCTACACAAAAGTTTTAAATTTTCGATTCGTACGAAAACAAGAATACGCCTTAATATCTGATTTAAAAATGTTAGGAAAAATTTAAATTTTTTTCATTCTAAGTTTTTGTCTTGATTATTCACTTCACGGATGCTTTTTCAGTACGAGCGCGATCATTTTAATATGCGCGTAATTGAATTGAATATTTACCAATATACAATACTTTCGTTGACGTTTATAGTAAGATCAATTACGTTTCTATTTGATTTTAATATGTTTTCCCTCAGTGTAGAAGTGTGAAAGGCTAAACTTGACGTACGTAGATGGAAAGCTTCTATTAGAAGATCATATCTGGAGGGAATGTGAGTAAAGGAAACCGTGCTAAGAGCCACTTAGGAATTGCTGAGATCCGTATAAATACTTAGGGACAAAATCAAAGACTTCCAGAATTTTAGAGTGTCAAGACACTGAACTTTTTCAACATCCAGTTACGCTGAGCTTAGCTGCTGCAGTTTTACTTATTTAGAAGTATTAAAAATTTCAAAGAAATTCCAGTTAATAGTATATTAGCATCTCTTATACAAATTTATGCAGGGAGAATAATGAAAAGCCGAATTTTATATGGTTGTCTAATTTTTTGAAGTGAAACTTCTTTAGCGGCGGTTGGTTGGTTGGGAGTAAATTGGCAAATTCAGGGGAAATTGCACACGGAAATGTTGCAATGGAAATGATGCAACGGAAATGGTGCAACTTAAATGATGCAACGGAAATGATTGGGGCTCAAACAAATGCTTCTTGAGTGTATGGTATTAATTTAACAAACACTTGCTAATAAAAGGTTAAAAAATAACACTTAGAAAAAGACCAATACAAGAATAAAAGTAAAAGTGAGTAAGTACATAGATAAAGAAAAGGATAAAGGCAAAGGTAAAGATAACAAGTAAGAAAGTCTAAGTTCGGGCGGAGCCGAACATTAAATACCCGGCGCAGGTACCGCTACAAGTTAAGCCGGTGTGTATCAATTTTGAGTAAATTAGCGTCCTTAAATTTCGAAATATTGAAGTTTCAAGCATTTCTGAAATTTGCCGTTACATGAAAAGTGGTCGTAATTAGAATCTGATTCCAATAATTTTCAACGTTTTGCTTCTATGTGGCAAGCACAATAATCATACCGAGTTTGGTACAAATTGGTAGAACGCTTACCGAGATACATATATGTGATCATAAGTGGGCGGTGCCACGCCCATTTTCCAAAATTTTATCATAAACGTATTTCTGGTAAAGAATTGTTGCAAGCATCAATTTTGAGTAAATTAGCTTTAATATTTATTGATTTGGCGAAGATTTCGTATTTCTCCAAATTACCGTTATATGGGAGGTAGGCGTGGTTATTGTCCGATTTTAAAAATTTTCGGCCATTTGGTATGCTATACCAAGACTAACAACTGTGCCAAGTTTAGAAGAAATTGGTCCAGCGGTTACCAAGATATACACATGTATCCATAAGTGGGCGTGGCTACGCCCATTTTCCAAAAATGTATAATATTCTGATTTTTCGTCTAAAAATTATTGTAAATATCAATTTTGAGTGAATAATCTTCAGTAGTTACTAAAATATCGCAGTTTTCGTAATTCGGAAAATTACCGTTATATGGGAGGTAGGCGTGGTTATTGTCCGATTTTGCCCATTTTCAACACCATCTGTCCTACGCCTGAAAGAAGTGCACATACCAAGTTTCGTTAAGATATCTCAATTGTTACTCGAGTTATCGTGTGCACAGACGGACGGACGGACAGACAGTCACCGCTTAATCGATTTCTCTTTTCATTCTGATCATTTATGTATACATTTGTCTATATCTATCTCGATTCGTTTTGCCTGTTACAAACAACCGTTATGTGAACAAAGTTATAATACTCTTGTGCACAAGTGCGCTCGGGTATAAAAATAAAAACAAAAACAAAGATGAGTAAAGATAAAGGCAAAAATGAAGACCGAGGTAAATTTAAACACTTTACTTATATATATAAGGGCAAAGGTGAAGGGGAATATGTAGATGAAGAAAATTATAAACATAAAAGTAAAAACAAAGATGAGGATAAGGATACCGGTAAAAGAAAATACGAAGATAGGGGAAGAAATATTAAAAGAAAGGTAAATAAAGAGAAAAGGATATAGAGAGAGACACAGAAACTCCATCTGGGAACTATTTTGCGATTTTAGATATTTTTGGCATTCTCGAGACTTATCGATATAATAATATAATATAATATAATATAATATGATTTTGTTATCGATATTTATCGCATGGGGTCTCGAGTGACCAAAATAAAAGTGCTGAAGAAAGAGTGTAAGAAATAAAAAGCGCAGTGTGTATTATCAAAGATATTAAAATTCTTTATTTTCTTTACCTTACAAAAAAAACCCCATGCGCCTAGCTAAGGGTTAACACGGCTTTGGCATGCACTAAAAAAACTACCACATTAGCAAAAAAATATTAAAAATCAACGCGATTTCCTAACCACGTCAAATTTGTACTTTATTATACAAAAATTTAATAAGCATCGAAACTGAATACCTTAATTTTTCTTGGAATTAAAAAAAAAAATATTTTGGTTAAAATCCTTTTAAAAATTTCACAATTTTTCTTGTGCAATTCATTTTTATTTTGTGGAAATTAGTTTTTGTTATGTAACATTTCTTACTTTCTATGCATTTTGGACTAAAAATTTTAATACAAAAAAATAAAACATAAGAGATCGAAATCTGGTTATGCTAAAATTGTTGTAAATGTTTATGCTAAAAAGAGACAATCTAAGAGCGGTTAAAAATTGAAGGCTCTAGGCTATTTTGAACCCTGCCTTTTGCTTTCAGGCCACTGTGCGCTAACGAGTTAGATGCCCGGTATATTTTTGCTTTGCCCCGCTGAATTCTGCCTTCTCGAAGCATTCAAAAAGCGAGTAAAGTAAACGAGTTTGGCGTCGGTGGTAACAGAGTTGTCAGAACTGTGTGCTAAATCTCAATTTGGGTCACGTTCGATTCCAACTTCGCGCAATTCTTAAAAAAATTGTATTTTCTCAAGTTTTCTCTACCTATAAATTTTATTTTATTTTCAGATAATTTTATTTTATTTTCAAGTAAATATTTCATATTATTAATTTTAAATTAAATTTTCATAGTTTACTTTTATTAAAAAAGTCCACAAGAATTATAATTACATACAAAAATTATAATTAAAAAAACTGGAAAAAATTAAAAAAAAAAAACAAAATGTTTGCCCCGCGGCTTGCTTAATCTCCAATACTGCCGTATATCAAGCTACAATCGGGATTAAAGTAGCCGCCTGTCTATGCTATAAGGCATCAATTGACACTTATTTGCCTACAGGGGTGGTACAATGAACAAAACTATGTAAAAACATACTTATTTACTCACATACATATGTATAAACGATCATATATAAGTACATACTTAAATACATAAATTTTTTCGAACAATGCTCGCAATTGATGTCACGTATACGCCATGTATGCCAAATTGCCACTACTCATGCCTAGCCATTTAAAGAGACTTCATGTGTGCAGATAGCTGCGCATTTGTTGGCAAATATAAATATTTAATTACGCATTTATTTTTTGCTGTGAAACATGTTTTAAGTAGCGCAATACAAGAGCCGAATGCTAAAGAGATGTGAGATGATGAACGCGAATAAAAGCTGTTTTTGTGCAAATGGGTTTGAGGAGCAAGTAAAGTTTTACATAGAACGTTTAAGGTATTTAAGTATAATGAAATACATATAATTGCAAGCAAATCCTGGTTTAGAACTTCAAAATAAGCTGACGAAATAATTAAATGATATTTATTTTATATAAATGAAGTTTATTTACAACTTAATAAATATTTATAAAATAAGTATAAGTAAATAATATATAAATATTAATTATTGTTATTAAACAATCATAAATAGTTGGATAGATATAACTTTTCGAATAGGTGGCAAGCCCTAATCAAAAATGTTTTTAAATTAAAAGTTTTTTAGAACTCTTTCGTTTGACACTCATATTTTAGTATTTCATATTCATAACTCGTGTATATTTAACTGAATTCTAATTTTAAAACAGATGGCAACCCTCCTCAAATTTATTTTCAAACCCTATTCAAACACATTTCGATTGATACCTGTTTTTTAACGATTTATTTAGCCTATTAAATAATTTAAATCTATCTTTTTAAACAGGTGGCAACCCTCCTCAAACTCAAAAATATTCTAAATCTTCACACTACACCCTCAACACTCTTTCGTTTGGCACCCATATAATAATATTTAATATAACCTGTGTATAATTTAATTTAATTCCACTATTCAAACAGCTGACCACCCTGTCCAAAATATTTTTAAACTATAACCACTTTCTCTGACACCCATATTTTTATAAATATTTCAATTACCTCAATTCAAGCTTAACTTGGCTTTTTTAACTGGTGGCCGCCCCCTTAAATGAAGTCTTGAAATTATGTTTTTTCAAAACCCTTTCGATTGATACTCAGTTCTTAATGATTCATTTAACTTGCTGAATAATTTGAATTTAACTTTTTAACAGCCTGCAACCCCTTTCACAAATCTGAAACCTGTGGCAAATCTCTACGCCAATCACTTTAATTTGACATCTCGCTTTTGAAAATCGAACAAACGGTGGTCCCTTGCTACTTTATCTCAACTGGTCGATAGCCATCATAAAATCTGAAAAAGACAATCAAAATTTAAAGTCTCCCGCTCATCGAGAAGTAGCTTAAAATCGATTGCAAAGTTTCTACTGAGATCAGGATAAACAATAAAGTGAGCTAATATAAACGTGGTAATAATAATAACACAATCAAAGAATTTTCTTTTATATAAATTTAAAGTAAAAATATCAATTTCACTTACATTTCGTTTCGTTTGAATCTTTGATTGAATCAAACTAAAAGCGACTAAAAAGGAAGTAATATTCGGTATAGAAATTGTGTGTGTGTCTACTACAAATACTGTCAACATATTTTTTTTTTCCTCAACAGTATAATGGCTCACGTTAAAATATATGTTTCTTTTTCTTCATCGTCCTTACTCTTTTAACTCTATATCGCACATAAGTAGATTTATATGTCTGTACCATTTTACATACACGAATATGTCAACTACATCTACGTTAATATTTCCAAATCTCTCTCAGCTGACTTGCATATCAATGTAACTTTTTACTGATAGTATATCAACAAATATGTACATATGCAGAAGTGCAGGCTTATGGACCTGCCAATATGAACATATACATTTTTTCATGCACAGGTAGTACATACATATATATAGCTATCTAAATCTGTCAGAACATTGCATTTGAAATACAAAATATGCTGCCGGGCAACAGCAGTAATCTCAGGTGAAATTTCAAATATTTACTCAGTTGTGATTAATGATGAGCTCATACCAAACGCTTGTTTAATTCCAAAGGAATGAAAACAAAAAATTCAAAGAAAGGGGAGAAGTGGAAATGCGTGTGCACGAAGAGCTTGAATGGCTGGCTGACCGCAAAAACATTCCAAAATGACGAAGTACAGGTAGCAATTCCCGGCTGAAAAACCGTAAAGCTGCTGGAGCTAACAGCCTGCCAGCCTAGCTAAGGTGATAAGTGAAATGCATCAAATTTCAAGCAGAATATGATCAGATGAACGTATGCCCGCAGAGTGGAATAGGAGTGTTCTCTGTCGATGTTCTTGATGCCACAAAAGAGTAGCGTAGTACATAGTATGGAGATTGAAGAACAAAATTTCGGTGAACTTTTTACGCACCTCTCATAGATTGACCTCTACACATCACTTGGAGTATTTTTAGCAAATACAGAATGGCCTCGTCTGTCCAATGGTTGGATTTAGCACTGTATCTTTATATCTACACTGAGGGAAATAATGCATAGTAAAAATGAATACTTTATATTTG
>NW_023458555.1:27390098-27426658 GCF_013731165.1 Rhagoletis pomonella | reverse complement strand
TGGGCTTGGGTCCGCCAAATTTAAGTCCCGACTAATACAAAATAAAAATATGCCTCGGATGAAATCCCGCCTCTGTGCAGCAAAATATGTGCACCCAACAATGCAGAAAAACCTTAACGTCGAAAAGCTGCGATCATAACAGATGGCCAGGTTATTCGGCACTCAACTCTCACACCTGTGCTCTGAGAGCACTCTTCGACAAATTGCCATATGCGAGCAGTGGAAAGACATTCCCCGCTCATTAAGTACCGCCGCCGAAGAAGTAGTCGGATTACAACGAGTCCGAAAGAATAACTGGTCAAAACGCCCGAAAATTGTATCAGAGAGTTATGCCGTGTCCACCGTAGACACGAGATATGCGGTGCAGGCGGCGCGGTGCGTTAAATGCGGGCAGATTACAAAACCAAACATATGTTGGCAAATGTAGATGTCCAACGTAGGCACGATTTTGCGATAATGCGTGCATTGCGACGTCCCCGCATCGCACGCATTGTTTGAAAGTCAAACTCGTTTGCTTTTGACCGTAGTAACGTGCGAGAAATTCAGCACTAAAGATGGCGATTCTTACTACGCTTATGCGACAGAATACATGATAGACAGAAGGGTTGTGACTTTTTTGGCCACCTTTTGTATTTGCAAAAGCCGTTGGTACCAGGCTATGTACCATATTATATTTACATCGGTTTTAATATATTTTCAGTTTATTCTATTTGAATTTATTTTATATTTCAACAATTCCACATAACTTTAACAGTGTTTTAAATCCTGGTGCTGTTGGTGAAACGTGGCGTTGCCGCACTTGCACTTCACGATTTATGATGTTTAACCCTTCGTCTGACACATGAGTCCAGTCAGGCCTTTTCCATTTTCAAATTACAAAAAAGGGTTCTTTAAATATAGCTAGAGGCTTGAAATTTCAGGTAGCTTAATAAAGATTAGTGAATTACCAATCTGTAAAAAGTCGTGCTGGTATCATATATATAAAGCTAGATATATAGAGATGTTGATTAATACATCACATTCGTAACACATAGGTCAGGCTGGACCCACATATATTCCTATGTAATTTTTACCTAAGATGAAGGAATGCAACAGTTTTTCAAAGTTTTCTTTTGAATTTTTGAATTATCATGGCAAGAGATGATTTGCGTTTTTAACCGACTTCCAAAAAAGGAGGAGGTTATCAGTTGGTCGGAATATTTATTTTTTTATTTTTTTTTGTATGTATGTTACCGCATAACTTTGGACCACGTCAACCGATAATTATTTTCGCATCGGAAAGGTAGTACCTCCGAGGTGGTCCCATACTAATCTGGTTAACATCCGATCAGTGAATCATGAGACATATCTATATACATATATAATACGCGAAGGCATTTTTTGTGTAGCATAAAAGATCTGCACCGTTCGTTCGGGGTGTCAAATTAAAGCGCTTCGCCTGTAGATGTGCAAACTGGTTTTATTTTTTCGAAAGGAGTTGCCACCTGTTAAATAATTATATTCCAGTTATTTACTAATCAATGCCCTCATATCTGCACCGTCCGTTCGATTTTCAAAAGTGAGGTACCAAATTAAAGGGCATAGGGTGTGGATGTTCAAGAAGGTTTTACTTTTTCGAAAAAAGTTGCCACCTGTTAAGAAATTAAACTCAAATTAATTAATATGTTAAATCAATTATTAAATATGGGTAGCAATCGAAATGGTTTTGTAATGGTTTTGAAAAGGCTTTATAACCTAACTTCGTATAGGAGGTTCGCTACATGTAAAAAAATGTTATTCAATTTTAATTATGTAAAGGAATTTGGTAAGTGAGTAAGGTATCGCTATATGGGTGTCATATAAAAGAGGTTTAAGAAGGTAGTAGTTTGATAATATTTTGAATAGGGTTGCCACCTATTTAAGAATTCTAATTGAACTATTTTATACCCAAGTTATATGAAATATGAGCGATGGATGTCAAATGAAAGAGCTTCAAGTAATTATTGGGGGATTCACAACGGTGTCGTATTGTTGTTTGTCGTAAACTTTAGAAGCACCACTGAGAAATGGTTTAGATTAAGCATTAGGAATATTTTTAGAGGTTATTGAATAGGGTTTCACCTGTTTAAAAAATTTAATTAAATGTTGGCTTTTTACGCCATGCGGGTTCACTATTATATATGTATATATATTTTTTTATATGAGTTTTGAAGTCGGTTTTTTTGCTAAAAATTACTTGTTACCTAAAATGATGTTACTCGGAGCTCGCTTGTGCTATGCTAATCCTCTCTTGACCACAGCGCTCAATTTTTCGATGGCGTTGAGGTCTGGGATTTGTGCTGGCCACTTCATTACAAGAAAATTTTGCCCAAGCAGACGGCGTTGTTGAGTATTTTCAGAATCCTTTGGATCTCCGCCAAGAAAAACATCTAACATGATGGCCAGCACAAATCCCAGACCTCAAAGCTATCGAAAAATTTAGCGCAGTGGTCAAGAGAGGATTAGCATAGCACAAGCGAGCTCCAGTAACATGGAAGAGCTTTGAAGGTCAGCAAAATTATAATGGGGTAATATTCCAAGCGAAATCATAGAAAACTCAATAGAGAGCATTCCCAGGAGTATGAAAATTGCTATTAAAAGCGCAGGAATCTCCACAATCCTCTTGATATATACCTCCTAAAAGTTCAAAACTGAGTGAAGATAGTTGCCTTGCGTTCTCGCTGTGAATCACTTGTTAATTTTTCTGTACACTAGGCTATATACCTTAGATAATAAGGACAAATTTCTGAAAATTTCAAAAGAATCCGCTTATTATTAAAAAGGTTATGTAAGTAATAAAATGTCGAACATGCACCCGGTTTTGATCGCCAGTGTATTTAAATAATAAAATAAAAAAGAAATGCCCTTAAATTAAGTAAATGTTTGAATAACATACAATAAATTAGTTTGACTGAACAAGTGTTGCACATAATTTCTATATAAATTCATACAATTTGCATGTGGGTCCAACCAGACTCATGCGTACCGAATATGCCAATCGAAACATGTGTCTGACGGAGAGTTAACAAAAGATTAAGCCAAAGTGGTTATGGAAGGCTTTTAACTAAACACAAATTACTTTCAATTGGGTAAATATGTAAGTATAATTTTATTGTTTTGTTTGTGCGGTTATTTGGAAACATCTGAGAAAGTTATTTGGCTAATGGTTGCCGGCTTCGTTAATTGACTACATTAACTTCAATTTATTCCTTATTTATTTTCTTTGGAATTGTTCTATAAATAAAAAAAAAACTATGTAGTTGACAGACGGGACGGAAAAGCTGCTGTTGTATTTGCTGTCGGCATAGTTAATTCAAAAACCATATAAATAGAAGATAACCTATGTATTCAAATGCACATACATATGTATGTTAGTAGTTATGTATGTACATATGTATGTACAAGCAAATACTAAGTCACCTTTTTTGTTAAATATTTATGTGCATAATATTAAATCATTTAGTACACTCGTAAATACATTTACTTTCATTTGCTTTGAGTGTCAACGTAAGAAGCTATTCGCAAACATATTAAGTACATATGTATGTGTGGATATGCCTGCATAATGTGAATAAATGTATTGGATTATCTATGGATAAGTAATGACTACTAATTAAGCGCGTGCAAATATGATTAAATGTATCTTCATGGCCATAGATAATACAAACACATGCCGTACGCAGAACGTGCCGTATTTCAGTGTAATTTTACGTAGTGATAATAGTGAGAAATACGAAGGAATAAAAGATATATTTTTCGGCAAAACAGCATTTTATTTCTCAACATAGTCTCCCTTCAGCTCGATGCATTTAATCCAGCTTTTTTTCTTTCCAAAATTTGAATTTCAAGGTCCTCTAAAATAAGAAAAGAACTCTTTATTCGACCCAAATCTTTTACCACCCAGCCATTTATTTGGGTTCTGAAATACGAAATAGTCGTTGAGGGCTAAATCTGGTGAATATGGTGACTGGGGCAGGAGTTCGTAACCCAATTGATAGATTTTTTCTATGATGAGTACACTCATATGCTCCCGTACATTTTCTTCATGGAACAGCACCTTTTTCTTGCTCAAATGTGATCGTTTTTGCTTTAAATTAATATCGAGTCTGTCCAAAATCTCTGAATAATATTCGCTTTAGATAAATACGGCTCGTAAACACTAAATACAGTTAGTAGTGTAATGGTACATATATATATTGAAAGTACAATGGAGAAATCGTGCAAAAATTGCTCTAATTTCCATAAAAATTTATACGAAAGTTGGATAGTGCAAGTGGTCACAGCATAACGAAATTTACAAGTTCGCCAAAATCCGTAGGCGAAATTTTTTGATGCAAAAATGCATCTAGATGCTCTAGGAACTCTTTTGCATCCAGAAGTAAATTTAAGAATGGATATTTATTTACACGGTTGTTTGCAGTGGCAAAAAAATTATAATTGGAGTAAATTTATTAACTGATTTTTTTTTTTTAATTTAAATTGAGATAGGGTGTTTTTAAACTGGCTGCTGAGATAGGCCGATCTTCAACTGAGCCATCGATGTACTGAAGAAAAGTTCTGAAACATTTATATTTTGACTACTACTACTAGTACTAAGATACTTTTCTCTTATTTTTTATGTATAGAGTACAATTTTCGATTACTGAACTTCAAAAGTCGTTATTCGGCGTAAATATAATTTTACAAATAATTTTAATTTCAAACAGTGCCTTTTAGCCCATTTTTACATTTGAATTTAACTCAAGTTTGCATAGGTATTCGATGTTAAAAACATAGAACACAAAAAAGTGTGCGCCATGGCGTATACGCAACCTGTGTGTTGCGAAGAAAAGTATTTAAATTTGTACCAATGATTCGCAAATTTAACAAAAGTCAAGAAATCAAGTCAAGAATATCAAAAAAAAAATAAAATGAAAATCACTATAACAAAGTCGTCCAAACGTTAAACGCATTAACTCTCAGCGTTATCAACGCTGAATTGGTCTGGCATTTATTTGTCTTGTCTTTAGCGAGCAGCGGGCATTAAATTTCACTGCAAGTAAAATCGTTTATTCGATGGTGATACGCGCATACTTACGTTAGCTTACTTATCGACTGGTAAATTATTTAAGCATTGGCTGAAGAGAGCTACGAGCTATTGGACATTGCTGCTGTAATAACTGATGTCCGACTCCTCTGATGTTCAGCAGCAAACAATTTGAGTTGCTTGAGGATTTTACTGATTTCGATTTTTGCTTTTATTAAGCTCTTATTGGGGTGGCTTTTTCCTTTCTTTGTTCAGGCATGTATAAATGTTCGTTACACACTCATGCACACTTAACATCAAGAGCTGTTGCTATTGTAAGCATTATTCACTTTTCTCATTGTACGCTTTAGTTTATTGTTTTCCTACACTTTTACTTTCATGTTGCTTAGAAGCGCTATTTCAGTGTAAATAACTGTAAAGCAACTGCTGGCCAAATGAGATTTTGGCTGCCACTTGAGTTCAGTGAACCCCGAAATAGGGTACTTCAAATATACTAAGGTGTATATTTTTTCTAATATCGATTTATTAAGTAATTAAGAAATAGATATGCGTAATTTTGAAGATATATTATTCGGTGCTATAGTTTACGAAGTTTCAAAAAAAAAGTCTGCAAAATAATGTGGTTTGATATGATGAACTTTAAAAGGTTGCGTTTGGGAAGAGGTTCACAGTGGCATACATCAAAGTCGGTAGGTAGACACAACGAGGTTGGATTATTGAAGTGACCCTGGGGCCTTTAACATTATCCTAAATCCATAAAGCATACTGCAGATGCATGAAACCAATAAACCGGCCAACTGAGGCAAGCCTCAGGGCGCCATAGTAATGCCACTACTATGGTCGCTGATGGTAAAAATGTAAAGCGGGGATCTGCAGGAAATTCCCGTCAATCCTCGCCCCACTCATGACTCATACACTAGGAGACGTACAGCATTAACGCAGAAAAGACGGGCCTAGTACTCTTTCCTAGGAAATATAAAATTCCGAATTGAGTCAAGTACTTACCAAGTACCTCGCTCATTACACGCGATTGTCGTACTGCCTCAATGTGGTGGAGAGAGCAAAGAGCCTGTGAAAAAAGATGCTGGCCCGCACCTGAAGCTTACCAATTTCCTTCTCGCTACGCGTTCACGGACCTGTACTCTGTGATAAATGTCATGCCGACTGTTCGGGTAAAAATATGAGGAGGGTTGACTCGGTATAGTTGTCGTCACTTTTGGTAACAACAAAAATGGCGACGTGCGGCGGTTTTTCAAGCCTTAATATCAAACAGCTGTGTTGTGTATTCCCACTCATTCTTTTCCTTATTTACGACACTTTGCGGCGAATTTATTCACTTCCCGCAGCTTTGAATGGTTGCCAGGCCATTACGCCTGGCAAATCTGTCTGCCAGTAACACAACCAACGACGAAGCTCAGATGACAAACAACGCGCCAGCTGCGTTCTGCCGAGTTGTGGGTGAACGGTAGTGCTTTGTTTGTACTAAATAAATATGACATACTTTTCCCAAATATATAAACAAGGAAGTCTATGTAGTTGGTTGGGCGCGATAGCCGCGTATATGCATGAGCTTAGTAAATAATTATCAATATGTGTCAATAAATGTATGGATAAAATCTATATGAACTTAAAGCTACAGCTACAAAAAGGCGGTGCTTTTAATTTTGCGGATGGTGGCATAAAATGAAATACTTTTCCGATTCTAGCGGTCGCTTTTTTACATTTTGCGACAACACCTACAATTGCTATTAAAAAATGTTTCCAAATAGTTCTACTGGAAAAATCGAAATATTATTTGCCTAGCAAAATTTTCAAGATTTTTGGCGAGCTTAAATTTACTGACATTAGGATGGTACGTCTGGATGATAAGAACTGAGATGTGGTGGGTAAGTACAAGAACGGGTTAATTGAAGTAAACAAAGCGTTGGAACAAAAAACAAGAACATCGGTATATCACTTAATATACCACTATAAATGTCAAAGATATGATGAAAAATGTAAAAAAGGCGACAACAAGTTTGACAAAAAATAATAATTTTCGAAGTTGCCATGCACTTTAGGCTCAGGGGTGTACGGCGAACTTTTTTTCCGAAAGGGTCTAATTTAAGCCACGGGAAAAGATATTTTTCAAAGTAAAAACAAAGATAAGATATAATTTTCACTCGCTTAAGATGTCTGGTACGTGACCGGGTGGCTAATCTTTTGTGTCACGTTACCCGACAAAAGGCGATGCGCCCATCAGCGCATCGTTGAACAAGACATTAGGTTATTATTATGGCCACCACTGTTTAATATATCATCATATTATTTTATAAATTAAATGAATTATTGAAATATGGCTATCAGTCTTAATGGGTTTGGGAAGGCTTTAAAAATAAACAATATTTAGGAGGGTTGCCACCTGGTGAAAAATGAAATTTAAATTGAATCAAGTGAATTAGGTAATTGAAATATGGTACACAATATGGGTGTCACGAAAGAGGCTGAAAATTTTTGTTGTTTGAAAATATTTTGGCGAGGGTTGTCACCTATTTAAAAAGTTGAATTCAAATTATCTAATAAGTTTAATCAATTATTAGAATATTGATATAACTTGAAATGGGTTTAAAAGAGCCTTAAAAATAAAATAAATGTAGAAGAGTTGCCACCTTTTTAAAAAGAACCAAATTCAACTTGATCTAAAGGAACTATGTAATGGATATCAGACGAAAGACGTTTAAAAAGATTATAGTATGAATTGATTGATGAATGTTGCCACCGATTTGCAAAATCGAATTTAATTTAATTATGCAAAAGTTACTTATGTTTGTTTGACATTAAAATATCTGCGAAAGAGTGTTAAGGTATCTTTTATTTTGAACATTTAGAATATTTTTGCGGCTTTTTATAAGGCTTGCCACCTGTTTTAAAAGTTAAATTCAAATTATTTAATAACTTAAATTAATTATTACAATAGGGGTATCAATCGAAATAGTTCCCAAAAGCATTTATTTCTAAACTAAAAGTGGGAGGATCGCCACCGGTTTCAAAAATAAAACTAGACTCATATTAAGGGCATAAGATAAGGTACATATGTAAATATGTATCACTCTATGGGTGTCAGACGACCTGCCTGAGTTAAATTATGTCGAGTTTACTTGAAATAAAAAAACACCTTATGTAACACGCACAAATTTCATACACTCAGCGAAGCGTGTGAACGCTTTTTACTAGTTTCATAAATGAAAACCTCGTAAAGGTTAAACATATAAGTAAACATGTTTCTGCAATGGTGGCATTGAGTTGTTAAAAGGCAATAAGAACAAAGCAATCATACTTAAATATTATTCATATATGTACATCTGACATCCGCACACACTTGTACTGCAGACACTCCTGCAAAAGCACAAACCAATCTTAAAATGCACTTTAATTCTTGTTAAAAAGTTTAAATGTTTTAAAGTAGCGGACAAATAAGTGGGGCGAAATACGGAAGTAGTTTTATGAATTTTCGTTGCCACTTTTAAGTGCATACATATGTACATGTAGGTAGGTATGCACATTCTACTTAATAAAAAAAAGTATAAGGGTAATAAAGGGTACCAATGTGAATGTTAAATGTGTTAAAAAAGTGTGAATAGCCAATGGCCTTGAATGCATTTTAATTACAATTATAATGCTGCTTCCTATATATAAATGCATAAATCATAGCAACTACAAATTTATTGTACATACAAGCACTTATATATAACTCATGCCATCAAAGATTGCATAAATATACGCCAACCAAATTGCATGTTTACATTTATAAGCGATTACAAAAACAATCAGTTGTGCATATTCATTCATATGTCAAAGTATACATTTGTATGTTCATATGTATTTATGTATGTATATATACATATATATTATAACTAAATTCTTCATGCAATTCCATTCAATCGTAAATGCGATCATTTATTTGCTCGTCCTCGCCACATTTGGCACATTTATTTACTCAACTTAATTGCTTGGTTATACGGAAAATGTTAATTAATTGTTGCTGTAAACTTTTCCTACTTCCGCCGAATGGCAACAGTGCGATTTTTTATTGCCATTTTGTATATGGCTTTTGTAATTTAGTTTTTTATCGAAATGATTTATTACCTGGTCAGTGAGATGAAAAACCAGTTAAATGCTTTATAAATTGGGTTTTACTTAATTTGGCACCATTTACTATGCAAGTTGCAAGGTTGTTTATCGTGCATAAAATTATGAATATAAATTAGTTTAGAAAGGTATTTAAATTTTAAATTTATTCTTTTGTGCTTTCATTGTACAAATATTCTGCTTAGAATAAGAACTTTAAACTCACCACTGTCATAACGAATATTTAAATTTTTCATGCTTAAGGAAATGAGAGAATTTATTTTGTATGCGAAGCAAGCTTTTCAACATTAGATATGTTGATTTTTTTATGAAACCAATTTGAATTTTTCGTCTTACTATACGTGCACAAGGGGAAAAAAGTAAGGGCGCCTGGGCCACACTGGAGAAGTGATACTTACGTTACATATCTATTTTGTCTCATAACCAATGTACGAGTACATGCATTAGGCTGGGTCGATTTTGTATGGGTCTTAGGTCTTAGCCAATTGTTATTGGCCACGAAAGATTAATTTAATACTTATCTTTAGCCCGCGCAATTGAACCAAAGCGTACGAATTTTGAAAATGAAACTTCGGCTGGTAATATCTATGTAATGCGTTAATTGTTATAAGCAGGACGGTATATTAAATTAAGCGTTATTAAATTTAGTACCTCACGTTCATTTATCATTTTTCAATAAGATATTAAGATAAAACTTACAAAAACTATAATTTTCCCTCATGAATTTTCAATTCTTCATTACTTCAGCAACCATGGGAAAAATACAAAAAGGTGAGACGATATTTATTTGCAAACGGTTTAATGTTTTCGGATGTTTATGTAATATTAAAACGACCATGGACTTGGTCACGCCGAGTTGGTCAGTTTTCAAGATCCTGGTGAATGAAATCAAATATGTATTGTCAATGATTAGGAATCTTTTGATACGCTAATAGTAGTTTCAAGCATATAATTATTTGCGTACATTAACATAATACAATTACTGTGAGCATTTTAAGTCCATTTATGCCGTCTTGAAAATTGGTGCGGTTTATTAGTAAACGAACAATCACATTTTTCGCGGTTTCTAAATTTGCCGTTATATGAAAGTAGGAGACGTGCAATAAGTGTTTAGATATACATAAATATTTTAGTTAATTGCATTATGTAAAAAGTCTCTAACATATCCTGGGAAATCCTTTTGAGGACTTTCCAATTGGACGATAGTGCTTTGCATTAAGCTCGAATGAAAAAAGTCTCTCGCTGGCACACTTTTCTGTAATCCGGCTCTTTTATCTAAACGTTTTTTATACAATTTGAGATACATTTTTTTTAGAAAAAAACTGGAGATCCACTTAAGTTTTTCGATATAACTTTGGTAAATGTTGCTCGATCGGTACGTAGTAATTACCAAATTGAAGGCGAGACTTACTGTTACTGATTTATGATAATAATACGATGAAAATCGTTCAGACTATAAATAAATTATTTTAAATAAAAAAATTTTGAACAATTTTTTGTTTAATTTTCCTATATTTGCAATTTTTATATTGTATGCATAAACATAAGTAAACTAATGAGTGTTTCTAGAAGTTGTGCCTATTCAGTGTTCCCATAATCACTTGCATAAACAAAATTTTTCCACGATGATGCAAAATAATGGATTTTCTATTAGAACTACCGAAATTGTTCCTAAATTTGCAAAAATTCGCAAACTATAGCTAATATTAAAAAATGATTAGAATATTTAGAACCAGCGACCTAAATGCACGCCAGCAATATTAATGCTGTTCTTTACATCTTTTGATTATAGTCCAGTGCAATTATAAAGAGAACAATTAAAAACTTATTGAAAAAAGATAACTTTGAGATTGACGATAAGCTAAAGGGCTGCGAGTAATGATATTTGACTTTATCTTTTGCGTTAACGGATTCATTATTTAATAATATGCACCAAACCTTTTTGCTGAACCCAGAATTTTTAACAAAATTGGTCTTATTCGACTAGTGTGCTGTGGGTCAATTGGCGGTCGATGCGCGGGCTCTTAACATTAAAATAAAATACTAATATTTTTCAGGCTTGTTGACGACTTCAAGATACAATATATTTTAACTATTACCAAGGGATTTGGATAAAATTCGATTTTCGACCAGCCCTAACATGCATACATATATCTGCTTTTGCTCAAGGTTATACTTTTTGTCTTTTTTCTATCTAGATCCCAACCTATACCCCTGTTCGTTCTAATTACATATATGTTATTCTGTTTTCCTTTATCTTCATTTTTATCCTTATACTCTATCGATAACCAAATCGATAGTAAAATCCAACAAAATGTCGATAACAAGATCAATGACAAATTCGATAAAAATTTCGATAAAAAAATCCATAACAATATTGGTAGCACAGTGGATTATAAAATCGATAAAAATATCGACAATAAAAACGATAAGAATATCGAAAACAAAAGTGATAAATAATAGATAACAAAATCGATGAAAAATCGTTAAAAAATGGATAAATAATCGACAACAAAAGCGGTAACAGTATCGAAAACAAAATCGATAAAAACATCGATAATAAGTTCAATAAGAATATCGATAACATCGATAATAAAATCGATAGAACTTCCCCGCTTGCTACCCTTTCTGATAACGCTTCTCAGAGCATGATTTGCATGGAGGTCCTTTCCACTGCAGTGACTGGAAGTGACAGTCCGCTATATTTCAAAGTTGGTGGGGAAACCAGCAGACCAACCAAAGTCACACCGACGCATTAGTCTTACACCCTTTCTACTAAAACAATGTACAAAATTATAGGCAGGAATACGAAGCATTTGTCTTTACCGCGAACCCTTTGCAGAGATACTAATATGGCTATCCTCCAAGAAGATCTGCTATCAACGCTCTTCAGAGTGGTGGTGAGATGTTTCTTGGATGTGCAGTGCGCTTTTGACAACACGTAACACTTTCTATTAGACAATTGCGTTCGGCGCAAAAGCGGTTGATAAAACGACATGCCACTGGTAAGCAAACGCTCTTAAATCCAAAACCATTACATCCACTCTAGAACTGAACAATACCCACCCACAGGGCGCAGTGATCACCCATTTGCCAAGGTTCATCGTAGTTGTCTTCTCAGCGGAAACGGCTTCGACGTTCAAGGCTATGCGAATGATACTGTAATTATAATCCAACCTCCTACAGAATTCTCTGAACATAGTCGCCTGTTGGTGCAATTACACTGGGTTAAACGTAAATTCTAAGATGACTAGCTTAGTCAGAGGAAAAGTGACAAATTACTAGAACTATTCCTTCAAGAAGAAAAGATATAATTCTCCAAAGAGGTGCTACCAGTTATCTTTGATGATATCCTTTCCTTTCGGCTCCTTTTTACCAGCATGGGGCAAGGTGACTTTGTCTTTCAAGCCGAGATTGAAGCCACTGAACTATGTCTAAGGCAGTTTGTAGAAAGTGGGGCAACCAAGAAACACATCTACATGCACTCGGACAGCAGAGCGATGTTCCGCGCTCTTAAAGTTCACGAGGTCACTTCAAAGCTAGTGTGGGACTGCCTTCAGCTTTTAATACTCATCACCTATAGGAACCTGGTATACCTCATATGGGTACCTGGACACAATAGAGTCATGGGCAATAAAGTGGCAGATATTCTCGCACAGAGATTAATAGACCCAGGATCCCTTACCATTCTGTCATGCAGCTCCGTAAGGTGGAACTACTATTGCTGAATGAAGAACAAAGCACAAAATCACTGAACGAATACGGAATCTAACAGACAGAACAAGTCTTTCATTGCGGATATAACGACAAAGAGAACCATAAGAATTGTTACAGGCTTTCTTACTGGCCACTGTTGGGTAATGAAACAATTGTCAAACATAGGAGTTGTTAACTCTGACCAGAGTAGGTTGTGTAACGAAAAACAGTAAACAACAGAGCCATTATACTATGCCACTATGAAGCCCTTACCAGGACCAGACTTCACTTGCTAGCATCACCGTACCTAGAAGCACGCCACCTAAATGGCATTCAACCAAAGGACCTTGCGAAGTTTCTTGGCAATACGTGGATCAAAGATTACCTGTAGTGGAATAGAGGTTTTTTATAATAGCTCGTTTAGGTCATTCAAATAATTTAAATCAAAATAAAAAAACATGTATTTAAAATCGCGTGTGCATTTCATTCGCTTTCAAAGTAGTTGTCAGAAAACTTAAAAGGAAGAAAATAAAAATTCTATTAATTTTCAAGTGCACGCCATCATATCAGCACTGCTAGGTAATACCAGTGGGCTAAAAGTTACGACGGAAGCAGTCGTGAAGCGCTACAAAAAGCAATGAAACGTAATGAAATGAAATTTCCGCCGCAATAGCAGCGAAGTCGAGCGCGAGCGTGTTTTCCAAAAAAGTATTGGGGGAAATTTAAATAGAGCAAAAGTCAAGTATTGCTCGCTGCTGTTTAAGCTTTATTTTTATTAATTTATTTATTTTTTTCACTTTCCATCACTTCAATGTTTATCGCTGCAATTATTTTCAATTTCCCCACACCAAATAATCTAAGAATGCGCGAAAGTACGAGTCAGCAGCCAAACACGTACATGTCAACGACACATAAATACGTGCATATTTAAGAAAATGCATGCAAACAAACAGACAAAAAAGTTAAATAAAAGCAGCAGAGTTTATAGCAATCGAAAGTCAGCCAGCTGGCTACGTCTGTGAAGCAAGCAATTCGTGCATACGTAGCATTTTCAAGGCAATTCGCACCTCAAACGCTGTGGCGTATACGTAACGCAAACTTACATAATTACGATGTCGTATATGTATATGCATGTATGTATGTGTGTACATACATATATATGTATTTATGAGAATCTGAAATCACTGCGAAATTTTGACTGCGCGCCGAAAAGTGTGGCTTTAAATTGCTGACTTGGCGTTTCGTGTGCGTACACAGCGGTTTTTCGTTTTTGTGAGGCTGTTGTGTGCTATGTGTTTGCACTCGTATTTCCAGTTGAAGTGAGACGTTGACTTTCACTTTGGCAGAGGTGAATTTGCGGTGATTTTAGTGTGGGTTTGAGTGCAACCATTTTTCAGCAAAGTTTGCTCGTTGCGCTTGCTGCTATTTGTGGACTAAATGCTTTTTTTTGATTTTGCTGTTGTAGCTGTTTTATTTTCATTGGGTTGTTGCGGCGTGTCGGCGTGTGGTGGGGGCTAAGTTTAAATACTAAACTTCGCTGGCAACAAACAGAAAATTTGATGCTCAAAATTATCGGATATAGCGATATTTTCCACGTAAAAAAAAAACTCAGCCATTGGGTCGGGATTTTGGCTATTTCATCAGAAACAAAATTCGTACAAAAAAAGTCGGCAAACAGTTTAGAGACTCAGCAAATTTATCATCCAGGAAAACTGAAGGTGGGATATTTGAACATGATCTCTTGGATTTGATATAAGAACACAAAAATATTTTAGGTTATATTTAATGCTCAACTCAGCTTTAAAACGAAAGTGTTTCTCCACTTCATATCCATATACGTTGTTCATACATACATACATATAACGTAAATAACTCAGACTTACCGCCAACATAAATGTCAACTTGCGTCCAATTAAGTTTCGTTGCGATACTCTTTACAGCGTAGGAAATCGCTTCAAAGGATGGTAGAAAATTGCTAGATTCCTGAAAGTAGATGAAAAAAAGCAGACAAAGAAAAGTAAATATGCGTCTATATTTTTAACGTGCTATGTTCTATGTATACAAGCATGTATGTATGTAAGTAGATTCGCAAACGAGAAAATCTTCAATGAAAGCAGATGTGAAGAGGCTTTGAATAGAATGTAGCTGGTGGAGAAAAAAAATTACCAAATTTACCATACAAATGTGTTTTTGCTATCTTCTTTTGTTGTTCGTTCATTGTCCAAAAGCAGACAATTGACTTTTGTGCAGCATAGGAATTCTCAGCAAGCGGGTGGTGTCTCGTGAATTGAGGAAAATCAAAAAAATTGACTGTGAAAATATGTAAATTTATTTTGAAGTGGCTTTTGCTTGTCAAGTATTTGGTTCACTCGCAGATTCGATAAGAGTATTGGCTGTAAATACAATGTACACGCTGAATGCATACATTTATGCAATTCTTGGAATTTTGCGTCAAACGGAATTGGGTGTGAAAAGGCTTCGCTCCTTTTTTTATTGGATTCATGCGGTAGTATGAGTAATTTAATTAAAGAATGCTATGGAGGTCGTTACTTTACATCGAAAACAATTTCTTCTCAATTTTATTGCTGTGGAATGGATATATTGATTGAAAGTTCCAAAGAGCTTTGATGTAAAATGTGTGATATCTGCTTAATTTTAAAAAGAATAAATTATAATATACCCTGAAGATAATTTACAAATATAAATTCTAACAACACAAGCGAGGTTGTCTAAACTGAACCTTAAGAATAAAACGAAATCATCTTCTTTCACCCGTGTAATACTGAGGGTTTTTGTTGGCCTCTCTATAAGGCGGATTGCAGCAATATTAGGAGGGAGAGGGTGGGGGGCTCACTGGGTGGAGGGATAATCAATTTCTTGCGGTGTCTATAGAGGGGGCATGCTATGGCGAGTTACGTCCAGCGCTCATCGGTTTAAGGAAGTGAGATAGTACGCGTTGTTAAGGGTTCATCCACAAGCTTCCTGGTATTTTCGAGTGAAGCAGCTGAATAAAAAGCCTTCAGTTAGGAATAAACAGTAGGCTTTTCCAAGCCTATTTCGTCCGCCGCCTGGCTACTAAGATTTTTTCGGCGTCGGCTTCTAAACCCCAGAAGTGCTAGGAGAAGGAAAAATCTGATGGTTAAAAGCATCGGCCCGTAGGTGTGCCCCTGTTAAGCAGCGAACTCGCCAAACAGCCTATATCCATAATCGTGAAGGATGTTGATCACTATCGCCAGATACATCTGGAAGTGCGTAGCCGCAGCTTTTTTCGCTGTATTCTCGAAGGTAGTACGAGGAAGTGGAGTATTCGAGAGAAAGATTTCGCGGAAGATTTACGGGCCTTTGCGCATTAGCAACGGCGATTAACGATGAGCTGTATGAGCTTTACAACGACATACACGTAGTGCAGCGAATTAAAATACAGCAGCTCTGCTGGCTTGGCCATGTCATTCGAATGGACAGAAAGGCTCCACCTCTGAACGGATTCAACTCGAAACCCACTAGCGGTAGCAGAGGAAAAGGGAGGCCTCCATTGCGATGGAAAGACCAAGTGGAGAAGGACTTGGATTCTCTTGGCATTTCCGATTGGCGTCAGTTGACACAGAAGAGAAACAACAGGAGTTCTTTGTTGAACTTGGCCAAATTCGTTTAGGCGGTTACAGCGCCAAATAAGAAGAAGAAAAAATACGAGGAAGCTCTGGTTTACTTCCTAAATTTGAAAATTCCAGTTGGTGATCAAGTTAGGCCCCGACTTTCGGCGGCGATTGCGAGGAAATGTCGAAAACTGGAGGTCACGCTTACGGCACGTTTTTACAATTGGGCCGCGCGAAAGGGGTTTTTAATTTCGACAAACAAGGACGTCGAGCTGGCATGGATGGAGAAGGTCTAAGCGGATGAAGATCCTACAAATCAACCTCCAAGACTCGTCAGAATAGCAATTGCTTTGCATATATTGTGAAAACAGAACATTGTAAGCTTAGAACTGCGGTCTTTTATCTTACATTGGCTTCATATTCCCTGATATACACATTTCCGACTGGAGGGCTCTTGATGTTCACGTCTTTTCATATAAAAGGTATATACAGTTCTTTCGGAATGAAATCCATCACCAAAGTACTTCCTTTTGGAGATCTGCATAGAAAGAAAGAGCGGGAACCTTTACTGAAGAAAACTATATGAGCTTCTGCCAGAAGCTCCCCAGGAGAATTTTAGTGTTAAAGAGAGTTCGATTGACGTTATACTTAGTTAAGAAGTTCACATCGGCAGAAAACAACGCTATTGAAGGCTAGTGCATAATAAAAGTGCCGATGGACCTCTCAAAACTCGGGGCGTCAAGCAAGAACCTTTTAAACAAAGCAATGGAGAGTGGTCCACTTTCTGAGTGAAAAATTTATAAGATTGCATTGGATTCCTGTAAAGTTGAGATAAGAATCGCACCTCATGGAGAAATTATGCGCAAAAGTAGAGGACCGCTACGTGGTTGTGAACTTACTCGATATTGAGGGAGCTTTTAGTATGTACATAATTAGCAGCAATTGTATTATCCCTAAGTAAGCTCGGAGATGAAATTAAGTTAGGTAATAAAACTTATTTCTTACATTCATTTCGAATGCACACAACTCTGTATAGCCACCAGCAACACCGAAAAAGAAATGCAGCAATGCACCACTAAACCAGTCAATATCATCGACATACCCCGACATCTTGCATTCTCTACGAAACAACCTCAGTCCAGCGTAGGGAGACAGCGCTCTTACCGAAGGAGGTGTTCTATAATTTTGTTTCTGGATCGTCTCTGGCCCCTACTACTGTAGCTGCTTGAAGGACAGTGTTGTTTGTTGTAGCATTTTCTTAAAAGTCCCTAGGAATTTTCTCTTGGGGGAGGTGGGGGTGGACATCAGCTTTCCAAAAGAAAAGGTAGATAAAAAACAGTTTAAAAAAAATAATGGATTCCTCGAAACTACATATATATGTAAATCTTCTTCCACATCGTTAAAGCAAGACGAAGCTGAAGGCTACCGACCAACTTTGCCGTTCGTTGAAAAGTCGAAGAATTGAGCTTTATACTTCGAACAAACCAATTTATTAAACGCTGACAAGTGTTAAGTTTTTTCTTCAGATTCAGCTTTCTTTTCACATGAATTTCTCACACCATTTAAAACCTCTAGATATATTTGTGCTTATTTTAAAAGTAAATTGAAGGCTTAATATTCGTTTAAGTTCATTTAATGTCTTTTTTCAAAGATCCATCAACCAAACAATTTACAAATGTACCCCCGGGCCGTAATCCACATGCTTATTTAAAATGATTAATTGTCGAGCAATTCAACAACAACAGATAATAGCTACTGTAAGGCTCGCAAGAGTTCATTCATTTTCAATTGATAACCTTTTTTTGTTAGTGTTACATTTGTGTGAAAATTGTTTCCTAAAATAGGACAATTCTCCTCTCTACTTTCATAATAGAAAGTAGCTGGAAGCTCAACAATACAAAATACTATCTCATACAGCATGTGGCCAGTTGAGACCTAACAACAACAGCAATTACCATCATCTTCCTTTTCAAGTACATACTGGATGAAAGCGGTCAAAATCACTCAATTCTAACCCTTTTTTGTGTGGCGACAAAAAAGGCCAAATCGCAAGTGTTTCCATTATGCTGGTGAATCCTTATGTTTTTTTTTGTTTTGTAGTGCAGGATATACATAAATATTTGTGTTTGGTGGTGGTGATGCTTTTCAAAACTTAGCTGTTGCAGCTGCTGCTGTTTTAACTTAAGCTCTTACTGCCCTATTGATGATGATAACTTATTGTTATACATTTATTCAATGAGGTCTAATCAATGGTTTAAGTAATGTATATACAAAAGTATTGCGCAAAGAAAGGATTGGGGTTTCCTTGTGAAAGGAGTCGCTCAGAAGCGATGTCTTGTTTTTATTAAGATTAATTTTTTATATACTTGTAAATGTACTATTAGTCTGAATAGAAGTAGTTATACGTATTATTTTGACATAAATATAAATATGTAGCTTTAATCACAAACTTGATGCCCAAAATATTTTTAGCTACACCAAACTTTGCAGATGAATTTTAATAACTCGCTGAATAACGCGGCAATGTGGGGCTCTTCCCGGCTATGAGGCGTCATGAGAGGTCAGGAAAAGATACAACAATGCATTTCCGCGGCACCCAGCAACATATTAAAATTATCGATAACTCGACGAAATATAGACAACTCTATAAATTTCGATATCTATTGACGGATTTCGATAACTCGAACTGTTAACTCGATAAATAAAGGATTACTCGACAAACTTACGTAATCAAAGAAATTTCGAAAACTGGATATACGTTGAAAATTCTCAAAACTTCGATAAACCAAAATATTTCGATAGCAACTAGTAAATTTCGATAAAGCAATAAATATCGATAGCTCGATAAGTTTAATGAATTCGAAAAACTTCGTTAACTCGGTAAATGTTGATAATTCAACAAACAAATTGATAAATTTTAACCTTAAAAATTTCGTTAATCCGATAAATTTTTATAACACAATAACTATCGGTAAATTTTGTTAACTAAGATTTTATGTCCCAAACTTCGATAAATCAAAATATTTCGATAGCTATTAACAAATTTCGATAAATCGATAAATATCGATAACTCGATAAGTTTAATGACTTCGAAAAACTTCCTTAACTCGATTAATACTGATAATTTAATAAACATCGGTAAATTGTACCATTTTATTAACTTTAAAAATTTCAATAATCCGATAAATTTTTTAAACTCGATAATTATCAGTAAATTTCGTTAACTAAGATTTTATGTCTCTACAAATTTCGATAACTACATATACATTGATCAGCTTGAATAATTCGATACATTTCGATAACTCAAAAAACAAGAATAATCCGATAAATTTCGATAACAATAAATTTCGACCGGATATGTTTCGAATCATATCGAAAAAATTAAAACATTTTTTACCCTTTAAGTTATCCTAATTCTTAGGTATATGTATTAGACTATATCAGACCCCATACAAAAAATAATCGTTTCCGTTTTTCCATTGGAATTATAAAATATATTATATTCAACGACCAGCGCAAAAATGCTGCAAATTTGTTTTATAATAGTTATATGCAGATTTTTTAAACTTAAACTGTTTTGTCATCTGACGGTATTTTTTTCAAGAATTACTTTAAGAAAAAATTTTTATTCATAATAAAAACTCCATTTTTGGAGGTAGTTTCAAATCGATCCAGCTCACGCAAATCTTAATACTTTCCCGAAATATTTTGGTTGAAGTCTTCAAATACAATAAATTTCGTAATCGCGGCAACAAAATGTGATAAGAACTCAAAATAAACATTTTGCAGTAAAAATGAAAAGCCATAAGTTGAAAAGGGCACAAAAGAGGCAGTGCAAGAGGCGAAAAGTGCAAAAGAGGCAAAATGTATACGAACGCAGAGCAAACTAAAATGTAAAGATTGATTCTTCTGACACCTGCTGTTGATCTCTCAAAGCGCCTTTTGACATTTCGCATACAATGTTCAAAAGTGGCACAACTCAAAATTTGGCATTTTAGAAATTATGCACAAAAAGTGTACACAGAGGTTTTATTTAACTTTCAGAAAAAGCTGCAACAAATTTTTGCTATAATTTGTTGAAAAAGCCAGAGGTAAAAGAAAGTCCTTGCCCATCTGATTGGTATATGCTACGAAATAGTTTATCGCATTTTCTGACGAACGTGTAATTTTGAGTTGTGTCACCTTTGAAGATCGTGTGCGAATTGTTGTTGGTGCGTGCGCTGTGCTTGCAAGTTGTGGGCTATATTCGCATTGCGAACCTAAAATTGAAATAAAACATATACACATAAAAATGAAAGAAAAGTCGGCGAATGAGAAATAAGCAAAAAATAAAATATAATCAAATAAATAAGTTCAGAAAAAAAGGTCCACAGCTTTGTTAGCTTTGCCAGCTGCCGATTTTTATTTACTTCGCAGCGTTGATATACCGAGTATATATAAGTATGTATGTGAGGATGTGTGCTAAATTTATTTGTGCGTTCATTTTGTTGTTTATTTTCCCACTTGACGACGACGATGCACAAATTGAAACTTAACTGAAGCCGCATATTTTGATGCTTAGAATAAATTTATTTCAATACTTTGGCGACGCACTTGAAAGGTGCCACATTGTTGATAATAATTTACAGAATGTAAAAACAGAAAAATAAATAAAACGCTGAATATTTGTACGCAGCTTCACATTTTTTGCTCGGCGATTCTCTGTTGGTGCTGTTGTAGTACGAAACTCTTCTTGTCATTTTTCATAAAAAGTTGTTTACTTGCTACGAGTTTTGCGCGCTTCTCTTTTTTTATATGTAGTGGGATACTGTACCATGCACGTGCCAAAAGTATATTAGCGGACCGTTTTCTTCGACGAGTACATATATTTCTCCTCTATGACATTATGTGGGGTACGTCGCTGCGTATGAGTGACAGCTATTAAGTTGTCTTGCAGTTGTCGGTGTAACATTGTAAATTATAAAAGTTTCGTCTGGATTTTGTTGGATGATTTGAATAATTTTTTGTGCTTCAAATTGAATTAGTGGATTTGAAATGGATTCTCTTAGTTTGATTTGGTAAGAGGGATTTCTTTTATGTAGATTTGGGTAAGTGTTTATGCAGAAATATTAGTTTGAGTTCGCTATATAGAAAGTTGCGTGGTCATAAGGGTGGTACAAAAATACATGCAAGGAAAAATTTTTAAAATATTAAGTTCTCACCACTAGATTTTTTTTTAAGTAAAAAGTATAACCGTATTTTTGTGTTAAAAAAAAATTATTTAGAACCGTTTCAAAGTTCATGAAGTTTTCTATGTATTTTATACATATGGGGGGAAAAAAATGGTACATTATCCTGGAAATTCATTATATTTCTTCTCTTCAGGATACTGCCAGTAACCGTACAATTTGTTATTTGAATGAAATGAAACAAGTAATGAAAATCAAACAAGTAATGTTATTGATAAAACAGCAAACAGAATCTTACAAGCAATCAGTGATAACGGGAATAAGAGTAAATCGATGCTCAGCGTGTTATAAATGAGTTTTTAAAAATTATTTCAAATAACGTATAATTTAATCACGAATAATTGATTAAGTATTTCTGAATAATTATATTATGGATAAAATTTTATTGGAATAATGCGCAACTCTGGCCATATATTTGCAAAAATATGGGCCAAAAGTAGCAAAAATTCCAATATCAGTTTTACTCTCTTACGTCAATTTTTTTTTTTAAGGAATTCAAAATTTCAAATTTATGATTGGCTGCATTTCTTTATTCATTCTGAACGTTTGGAATAAACCTTTTTGTTTATTTATTCTTTAGAACGTTCCTGATGATATGTTGACGTATATTTCAAACGCATTATTTTTATTCCGGCTGTGAAATGGGATTATCCGGAATGTATAAAGAAACGCAGCCGATTATTTTAAAAATTCAGATCAAGGTAGAATGACAATATACATAAGTATCAAATAAGAGCGAAAGCTCTATAGAATTAAAAAAAGGTTGACATTTTTTGTGCACAAGGACGAAGAAGGATTGAAAATGTCGTGTCAAAATTTTTTCCTTGAATATCCCTGAAAACCTACAGTATTTATATTTGAAAAAATATATGTTAAGGATTAATACAAATGCGACCAAATCTTCGAATTTCGTCCTTCTGACTTTATTGTCTTAAGAAAATAAAATTGACTAAAAGACATTTTCAATACCTAATCGCCCAAAAATATTTTTTTTTCTAAAGAATTTTATCTTTTATTTGGTAACCATAACCTTTTTTATTTTGCACACAATTTTTACAATAATTTTTTTAATTAATCATAAATTTGAAATTTCGAAAACCTTTTGAAAAAATCCTCGCATAATAGAGAAAAACTAAAAACGCAGTTTTACTGATTTATTGATTGTGCTAGAGGTGAATAGAGGTAGATAAAGAAATCCTATAGGTTACCCTGGTACTATAAATGTCTAAAGCGTCTTAAAACCAGAAAGATTAACCTTACAGGAAATACAGAAACAATAAAGAAGACAACTAAAATAACCGTAAACTATGTGGAGTTATACATATAAAGTCTAAGAATTGGAATTCATATATACCGTCACCAGTTTTTCTAAATCACAAGAGACAGCTAATACCTTTGCAGAATTCCTCTATACCAATTTTGAATCCGATTCTGATCTTGACGTTGGCATTACTTTTAATTTAATTCTATTCAGTTTGTCGGTACCACGACACGACTCTTTAATAAGCACTTCTGTAATATGTCTTTGTCCTTTCAGTATAATTTCGTCACTAGTTTCGAACTAACTAGAAATGGTCCCGAACTAGTCCCAAAATTGTTCTGAAAGGCGTGAACTTCCAAGACCTATTCTACAAGCATGTTTTCCTAGCGGCCAATAACCGGTGATAGTCACTATAATTCGAAATAATTTTAGCCTTGACCTACTTAGCAGTTATGCTATTCTTTTCCTGCTAAAGTCAGCCCAAAGCTGTCGTGCGATATTGCAAGTCTTAATCTCTGACCACCTCCTCCTTGCCAGTTCCAAAAGGTGCAAGGGGATTTCTGATTGTATTTGTCTGAGGGGATAACCCAGTATCACCGCTACAGATTCATCCAAACAGCTCCCGCATTGGCCAGTTCTTCTTGATCTCTCGTTGCCTTCTGTGCTCCTATGGCCTAGAAAAGCGAGATGGGCATTGACGGAGATGCCGAGCGTTGCCCCATCTTGCATTCTTTGACTACAGCGGCTTGGACTTGGCTACAGTGGATGATATAGCCAGGAGTTCTGCCAATCTAAAATCGACGATTGATACCATATAGTCCGTGGTTTTATTTCCAATCGAGGTAAGGCCTAAGATTGAGCTCGATCCTCACAGCCCAGACTCTCTGAGTCGTAATACTGAGTACATCGCGTTTTTCTATAGGCATAGATCAATGCACATTATATTGAGAACTACATTCAGTGCTTCTGTAGGGCAGGGTTTCAGTGCCCCAGTTGTCTCCGAGCATGCCGCTCTTTGTAAGCTATTTAGTTTCTGGACATTGTATTGTTTGCCTAAGACTGGCCACTTATTTTATTTTAATCCATAGTCCAACTCTCTAAAAGTACTTAATTTGTTTTAACCGAATTCAACAGACTTGTTTGTACATACCTAGGCGATCATTCCATAAACCATTAATTACATTTATATACTAAAATCTTTTACAGTCTTCACGCAAGCATTTTATTTTATCCTTCTCTCTCTGAAATGCCACCACTCCACGTTTTGCCGTAGCGGAACATTTCAAAGTATTTAATGCCATCAAAGCTTCGCGCGCAAGTAAACATTAAATGCACTTATGCATGGAGCTGCTAACGAGCGAAAAGCAACGGCGCATGCGAACCAGCGCGTTTGTGTGTCTGTGGATGTGCATTTATGTGTATGCATAAGTAGACATAAGTGTACGTGCTTAAATAGTCAGGCATGTACTGCAAAGGATACGTGCTTCTCGAAGATAGGTTACGTATACGTATGTATGTGAGTTCTATGTGTCCTGATGAGTTAGACTGGCAACTGCAGCGGCGCAAAGTGGTAAGCGGTGGCAACCATCTACTCGATTTCCAACACTTCTCGTTTGTTTACATTCACTCAATAGTTAGTTGAATTTTGCTGCTATTTTGCTATCTATGAAAAATGTGTTGTTGTTGTTGTTGTTGCTGCTGCTGCTGCTGCTGATAGTGCACTTTGAAAGGAATGCCCTTTATGATAACAGATACTTTGGGTAAATACCATATCAATTACAGCACCAACTGACCAACGTACTTAAGGAGAATTAGAAGCATCCGCGTGTACTGGGTAAATGTGTGGGCGAGTAAATGTGCTGAAAGAACTAGGGAATGCAGTTATGCATTACTCAACCAAGTAGATGCAAGTTGGTATCAAGTTTAGGTCTTTGAAATGAGAGTGAATAACGTATTAAAACTCAACTGTTGGGATGTGGACAGAAAAAAACAAATTAAAAAGGAGTTGGGGTATGAAAAGTTTTTATAAAGGTACATATTTAAATATGTACATATGTAAGTATGTATATATGTATGTGATAAATTTTAAAATAAAATTTGCTTATTCCTTAATTTTAAGGTAAAAAAGCTACACAACTTTACAAAGATTATTTTTGCATTTATTTTAATTTCTCTACCTATAATGCAAAACTGGCTTAAGCCGGTTAGGACATTTTTGCTTTTTTGAATTCTGGCAACATTTATATTTTGTAGAATAGTATGAAAGCTGTTATTGAAGCGTAATATATTGAAGTGAATTTTCTTTAGCCGCGGTTGTTGGTTGGGAGTAAATGGGCAAATTCAACGGAAATTGCACACGGAAATGGTGCAACGGAAATGATGCAATGGCAATGGTGCAACGGAAATAGTGCAATGGAAATGATGCAACGGAAATTGTTGGGGCTGAAACAAGTGCTTCTTGAGTGTATGCACATGGTATTAATTTAACAAAAATTTGCTAATAAAAGGTTAAGGAATAACGCTTAAAAAAACAATACAAGAATGAAAGTAAAGGCGAGTATGTAATAGATAAAGAAAAGGATAAAGACAAAGGTACAAATAAAAAAAAAAACAAAGATGCATAAAGATAAAGGCAAAAATGAAGGCCAAGGTAAATTTAAACAATTTACTTATATACATACATATATAAGGGCAAAGGTGAAGGGGAGAAAGTAGATGAAGAAAATGATAATACATAAAAGTAAAAACAAACATAAATATAGAAGGATACCGATAAAGACGAGAAGAAGATATAGGAAGAAAGATTAAAATAAAGGCATGTAATTTTAGAGAAAGGATGCAGATAGAGACGTAGCGTATCAATCTGGGAACTATTTTGGGATTTTATAGATTTTCGGGATTCTCGGGACTTATCGATATAATAATCGATGTTTTTATCGGTTTTGTTATCGAAATTTTTATCGATATTTTCTTCGATTTTTCTATGGATATTTTCAAAATTTATCGATATAATAATCGATATTTTTATCGATTTCCTTATTGATTTTGTAATCGATGTTTTTAAAGATTTTGATATCGGTATTTTTTATCGATGTTGTCATTGGTTTTGTTATCGATATTGTTATCAATACTTTTTTTTCCGATTTCGTTATCGAAATTTTTATCGAATTTGTTGTCGATTATTTATCGATTTCGCTGTAGATTTTTTATCGACTATTTATGTTTTATTATGTATCGATTTTGTTATCGATTACTTGTCGATTTTTTTTCGTTTGTTTATTGATTTTGCTATCGATTATCTATCGATTTTGTTATCGATTATTTATCGATTTTGTAACCGATTATTTTTTCGATTTTATTATCGATTTTTGTTATCGATTTTGGTATCGATTTTGTTTTTTGTTTTTTTTATCGATTTCCTAAACGATTTTGCTAACAATATTATTATCGATTTTTTTTCGAGATTTTTATCGGATTTGTCATCGATTTTGTTATCGATATTTTTATAGGTTTTGTTATCGATATTTTGTTGGATGTTACTATCGATTTTGTTATCGATAGAGTATAAATGTCATAATGAAGATAAAGGAAAACCGAATAACATAATTGTAATAAGAACGAACAGGGGTAGAGGTAGCGATCTAGTTAAAAAAAGACAAAGAATATAACCTTAAGCAAAAGCAGATGTATGTATGTATATTGGTTATGAGACAAAACAGATATGTAAAGTAAATTTTACTTCTCCAGTGTGGCCCTGTTTTCAGTTTTTTTCCGCCTAAAATTTGTTAAGACGCAAATTATTTTCTATTGTTTAATTCTAGAATTTTCTTAACTAAACGAATTATGTGCTAAAAGCTTTTGGTAGGAAAAATTCAAAATGGCGGACCCAAGTATCTGTGAAGTGAAAAACAAAATCGAGCGGGGAAGAAAATTGATTTCAGTGAAGATTTGAAGAAAAATTTACAGAACGGCGGCAGTTAAGTGTGCAGAGAAGATTGCTGTTAGTTGCTAACTTGTAGAAGGTCTGGATTCAAATGCCGTCGGGGGAAACACATTAAAATGATAATAGATTTTTTTTTTGTTTTGTATCCACTGCCTATGAAAAAGCATCCATGAAGTGCAGAACATAAGTCGGCTCACTACACTGAGGGAAAAAAATATTAAAATCAAATAGAAACGTAATTGATCTTACTATAAACGTCAACGAAAGTACTGTATATTGGTAAATATTCAATTTAATTACGCGCATATTAAAATGACCGCGTTCATACTGAAAAAGCATCCGTGAAGTGAATAATCAAGACAAAAACTAAAATAAAAAAAAATTTTTGCATGTTGCCTGCAGTGGAATTCGAACCCGACCATCTCCGGATATTAACAACTTGTGGCAAGCATCTTTGCGCACTCAGCTACTCCCAGGCATATAAATTTACTTTCAAATGTTGAATATCCATCAACACCACGGCACGCGATTTGTACTATGTATGCATGTGTGTGTTGTCACCGCTCTCAGAGCGCCGCTCTGTATGCTTGGGGTGCGTATGTACACTTACATATATATATGTATACATACTCAGATGTGAACAGTCAAATACGTGCGTAATAAATTTTGTATGAAAATATTATTTTTAAATACGAACATTTTTAAACGATAATCAAATATAAAGTATTCATTTTTACTATGCATTATTTCCCTCAGTGTAGATATAAAGATACAGTGCTAAATCCAACCATTGGACAGACGAGGCCATTCTGTATTTGCTAAAAATACTCCAAGTGATGTGTAGAGGTCAATCTATGAGAGGTGCGTAAAAAGTTCACCGAAATTTTGTTCTTCAATCTCCATACTATGTACTACGCTACTCTTTTGTGGCATCAAGAACATCGACAGAGAACACTCCTATTCCACTCTGCGGGCATACGTTCATCTGATCATATTCTGCTTGAAATTTGATGCATTTCACTTATCACCTTAGCTAGGCTGGCAGGCTGTTAGCTCCAGCAGCTTTACGGTTTTTCAGCCGGGAATTGCTACCTGTACTTCGTCATTTTGGAATGTTTTTGCGGTCAGCCAGCCATTCAAGCTCTTCGTGCACACGCATTTCCACTTCTCCCCTTTCTTTGAATTTTTTGTTTTCATTCCTTTGGAATTAAACAAGCGTTTGGTATGAGCTCATCATTAATCACAACTGAGTAAATATTTGAAATTTCACCTGAGATTACTGCTGTTGCCCGGCAGCATATTTTGTATTTCAAATGCAATGTTCTGACAGATTTAGATAGCTATATATATGTATGTACTACCTGTGCATGAAAAAATGTATATGTTCATATTGGCAGGTCCATAAGCCTGCACTTCTGCATATGTACATATTTGTTGATATACTATCAGTAAAAAGTTACATTGATATGCAAGTCAGCTGAGAGAGATTTGGAAATATTAACGTAGATGTAGTTGACATATTCGTGTATGTAAAATGGTACAGACATATAAATCTACTTATGTGCGATATAGAGTTAAAAGAGTAAGGACGATGAAGAAAAAGAAACATATATTTTAACGTGAGCCATTATACTGTTGAGGAAAAAAAAAATATGTTGACAGTATTTGTAGTAGACACACACACAATTTCTATACCGAATATTACTTCCTTTTTAGTCGCTTTTAGTTTGATTCAATCAAAGATTCAAACGAAACGAAATGTAAGTGAAATTGATATTTTTACTTTAAATTTATATAAAAGAAAATTCTTTGATTGTGTTATTATTATTACCACGTTTATATTGGCTCACTTTTTGTTTATCCTGATCTCAGTAGAAACTTTGCAATCGATTTTAAGCTACTTCTCGATGAGCGGGAGACTTTAAATTTTGATTGTCTTTTTCAGATTTTATGATGGCTATCGACCAGTTGAGATAAAGTAGCAAGGGACCACCGTTTGTTCGATTTTCAAAAGCGAGATGTCAAATTAAAGTGATTGGCGTAGAAATTTGCCACAGGTTTCAGATTTGTGAAAGGGGTTGCAGGCTGTTAAAAAGTTAAATTCAAATTATTCAGCAAGTTAAATGAATCATTAAGAACTGAGTATCAATCGAAAGGGTTTTGAAAAAACATAATTTCAAGACTTCATTTAAGGGGGCGGCCACCAGTTAAAAAAGCCAAGTTAAGCTTGAATTGAGGTAATTGAAATATTTATAAAAATATGGGTGTCAGAGAAAGTGGTTATAGTTTAAAAATATTTTGGACAGGGTGGTCAGCTGTTTGAATAGTGGAATTAAATTAAATTATACACAGGTTATATTAAATATTATTATATGGGTGCCAAACGAAAGAGTGTTGAGGGTGTAGTGTGAAGATTTAGAATATTTTTGAGTTTGAGGAGGGTTGCCACCTGTTTAAAAAGATAGATTTAAATTATTTAATAGGCTAAATAAATCGTTAAAAAACAGGTATCAATCGAAATGTGTTTGAATAGGGTTTGAAAATAAATTTGAGGAGGGTTGCCATCTGTTTTAAAATTAGAATTCAGTTAAATATACACGAGTTATGAATATGAAATACTAAAATATGAGTGTCAAACGAAAGAGTTCTAAAAAACTTTTAATTTAAAAACATTTTTGATTAGGGCTTGCCACCTATTCGAAAAGTTATATCTATCCAACTATTTATGATTGTTTAATAACAATAATTAATATTTATATATTATTTACTTATACTTATTTTATAAATATTTATTAAGTTGTAAATAAACTTCATTTATATAAAATAAATATCATTTAATTATTTCGTCAGCTTATTTTGAAGTTCTAAACCAGGATTTGCTTGCAATTATATGTATTTCATTATACTTAAATACCTTAAACGTTCTATGTAAAACTTTACTTGCTCCTCAAACCCATTTGCACAAAAACAGCTTTTATTCGCGTTCATCATCTCACATCTCTTTAGCATTCGGCTCTTGTATTGCGCTACTTAAAACATGTTTCACAGCAAAAAATAAATGCGTAATTAAATATTTATATTTGCCAACAAATGCGCAGCTATCTGCACACATGAAGTCTCTTTAAATGGCTAGGCATGAGTAGTGGCAATTTGGCATACATGGCGTATACGTGACATCAATTGCGAGCATTGTTCGAAAAAATTTATGTATTTAAGTATGTACTTATATATGATCGTTTATACATATGTATGTGAGTAAATAAGTATGTTTTTACATAGTTTTGTTCATTGTACCACCCCTGTAGGCAAATAAGTGTCAATTGATGCCTTATAGCATAGACAGGCGGCTACTTTAATCCCGATTGTAGCTTGATATACGGCAGTATTGGAGATTAAGCAAGCCGCGGGGCAAACATTTTGTTTTTTTTTTTTAATTTTTTCCAGTTTTTTAAATTATAATTTTTGTATGTAATTATAATTCTTGTGGCCTTGTTTAATAAAAGTATATGCTGAAAATTTAATTTAAAATTAATAATATGAAATATTTACTTGAAAATAAAATGAAATTATCTGAAAATAAATAAAATTTATAGGTAAAAAATTTGAAAAAATACAAATTTTTTAAGAATTTCTCGAAGTGGGAATCGAACGTGCGCCAAATTGAGTTGTAGCACACATACCACTCTGCTAACGCAGGCGCCAAACTCGTTTACTTTACTCGCTTTTTGAATGCTCCGAGAACATAGCTTTCAGCGGGGCAAAGCAAAAATATATCGGGCATCTAATTCGTTGGCGCACAGTGGCCTGAAAGCAAAAGGCAGGGTTCAAAAGAACCTAAATCGTGAAATTATTAACCGATTTTAGATTGTCCCTTTTGAGCATAATGGAGTCTAGCTCAATTCCGAAGATAAAATCAGATTTCGATTTTTTATTATTTACTTCTTTGTATTAAAATATTTGGTGCAAAATGCATAGAGTAGTAGCAGAATATTACATAACAAAAACTAATTCCCACAAAATCGAAAAGGAATGCACCAGAAAGATGTTAAAAGTTTTAAAAAGATTTTAACCAAAATTATATTTCTTTTTTAACTTTAAGAAAAATTAAGGTATGCAGTTTCGATGCTTATTGAATTTTAGTACAACAAAGTACAAATTTCACTTGGTTAGGAAATCGCGTTGATTTTTAATATTTTTTTGCTGATGTGGTAATGTTTTTAGTGCATACTACAGCCGTGTTAACCCTTAGTTAGGTGATTGGGGTTTTTTTTTTAAGTTAAAGATAATAAAGCATTTTAATATCTTTGATGTGTATTACACTGCGTTTTTTATTTCTTACACTCTTTTTTCAACACTTTTTTGGGGTTACTAGAAACCCCATGCCCCTTATTGTGTGATTTTTTTTATTCGCCCAATTAAGGGCTAAGGGTGGTATTTAGCTCAAATCGAGAAATATTCAAATGATTTTCTAATACACAGCAGAAAATGGAGAAGCATCAGGGTAAAATACATTGGAGTCAAATTAGACTAGACTTAAAAAAAAAACATAAACAAAAAAATTAGATAACCATATAAAAATCGGATTTTCAGTCTTCTCCCTGCATAACTTAGCATAAGAGCTGCTAATATACTCTTAACTAGAATTTATTTGAAATTACTTATTCCCTGCAAATAAACAAAACTGCAGCAGCTAAGCTTAGCGTAACTGGGTGTTGAACAAGCACAGTCTCTTGATACTCTAAAATTCTGGAGGTTTTCGATTTTGTCCCTGACCATACGATTCCTAAATGGCTATAAACACGGTTTCCTGTACTCACATTCCTTCCAGGTACGATCTTCTGACAAAAAGCTTTCCATCTACTTCAAGTTTAGGCTTTCACACTTCTACTTCTTCTTCTTGATTTAAGCGATTTTTTCCGAGTCCAATTAGGCATTCTAGACGAGATTGCTACATAAATTTTTAAAAAGATGTGGCTGATAGTAAGTACCAAAGAAGCAGCGGACACCGCGCTGATATTTCTCACGTCAATAAGGGAGGCAAGCATGTAATCTGGTAGCCAAGCGACAATAACAGACTTCAGCTCACTGATGTTACACCAAGCGACAGTAAGAACCAGATATGCTCAAAACATTCAATCAACGGATTGCCTGACCTCTCACAAATATTTTTTAGCTGTACTCATATGGCTATCAGAACCAACGAGATTGCGAAGGAATGACATTACCGACCAGTTGGTGAGAACGAGTATACTTTGAATGATCCTAAGAAGCAGTTGGCCCGTGAAAAAGTTTTCCGTGAGAGTTACTTTTGAATGGATACACCCTCATGTCAGCTCAGCGAATGTTGGAAGAAATTGACATGAAAGGTCACAGGCCCAAGTGTGAATCCGAAGTTGTCTATTTGCTCGCGAAACCATGACTTACCGTTGTCCGTGGCGATTCACGCAGGACACAATCCATGTGGAGTTCCAGCTGTGCGAATTTAAATGTTATCTGATTTTTACTTCCGACGATGGTAGAATATTCAAGTTTTCTCGAAATTTGAATATATATCTTAGCTCGCATTTCATAGTGCCTATCATTCATAAGAATTGTAGATTTTTTAAACCGAATACTTAGTATTTTGCTTTTATTCGGGCAATGACCTCAATTCGATTGCGAATTGCTATTTAGTTGGCAGCTTAGTTTAAAATTCAACCAAAACAAAACCGGATTGCATAATGCAGATAATCGACGTACACATTTATGTCTATTAGACTGGGCCGAGAAAAAAGATTGCTGTTACGCCCCTTAGCGGCCACCTTAGCCGAATTTTTTTTAGTGCCGCGGGCTTTTTCTAGCAGCAGTCTCCCGTAGGCTGGCAATGGCAAAACTGCGAGTACGTTTGCGCCATTGAAAAGCTTCTCATAAAAAACTATATGACATGCGAGTAACTTAGGTGCACTGGCAAGTAAGCCAGTGAATATGTTTGACGTCGATTTTTTAAAAATGAATTTTGTAATAAAGCACTCAAACCGAATAACTAATGAACTAAACGCATGCCATGGCTTATAGGTTATCTGTCAGAATTAACATTTACACGGCAACATTGGTAGCTGTCTTTCAACTCATCACAGTCTTTCGAAACACAAACAATCTTTTTAAAACAATTAGAACCGAAGATTAAATGAAAATGAAAATTAAAAAAAAAAGAAGGCAAGTAAAACGAAGTTAATTTTTTTTTTTTTGTTAAACGTGATCTACAAATAATAAGAAAATGAAATTAAAAAAATTCATTGATGAAAGAAATAAATTAAGTTCCTAAAAATTCAATGAAGCATTTTTATTTGAAAACAAAACAGTCTTAAAACTAAGAGACTGTGTATATGTTAAGGAGTAACTTAAATAAAAAAAATACTAAATTAAGAAAAGCAACAATAATTAAAAAAAAAACGTTCCTAAAAATTAAATGAAATCAATTTAAATAGAATAAAAAATCCACCCTAGGACTCGAATGGCACACCAGTGATTAATGGCGTAAGCAAAATGATATTCAAGTGCTTGCTGGCACAAGAGCTTTTCACCACGAGTGATGAATTCAAAAATTACAAAAAAAAATATTCAATAATTTATAATGACAAAAATTTTACTTTTCCCTAGCATTTTTAAAGTAATATTATTTTATCTCAAAAAATTATTGAAATCTTAAAATTGCAAGCTTTTTTGTATGGCAAGCAACCGAGTGTAATGTTACTACAATATATATGTACACAATCAGTTGTTGGTGGCTTCATAGAGTGCTACATTTATCAAACAAGTAAGCGCTTGTATGTAAAGTACTATGTATAAATGTACATACATGAAATGTATGCCAAAATCTATGCATATTTACTATATCACACACAATAAATTGGCAATTGGCTGAAGCGTGGAAAAATAGTGAATTTGTGCTAAATTATTTTTCCGCATTCAATTGCGCACATCCTTACACGAGTACATTCAAATCTCTGCTCACACATTTTCCCTCGTACCATCCACGCACTTTAAGTCTTTCAACAAATCGTGTATTCATACTCCGTATGCGTGTGTGTTTATCCTGAACTCAATTCCCCACTTTGGCCTTCAACTGAACTCTATTCGTCGTAACACTTGCCGCAGTGTTGCACCACGGTCTATTAATATATGTATGGATGCTGCGTTTGCAGCAATATAATGGTAAGTGTAGGTAAACAAGCTTTTTACATGTACATTAGGGTGGTCCAAAAACAGTAAAGTCGGAATTGTAATGCTCTCACCCCCTAGGATTGTTCTATATCGAAAAAAAGAATACCCCTATTTTTTATTTTGAATTCAAAAAATTTTTGGAGGTCGCTCAAAGCGCTCAAAGTTTTTCATGTATTTTGATATGGGAAAAATAAATTTTTTCATAGAAATGGTATAGAATTCTTGAAAGTCAATATTTTTCGATCGGAAAACTCTGGTTCTCTCCAGGAGACTTTCAATAATAATACCCAATTGTTTATTTAACCATTTTTTAATACTAACGATTATTTATTGGTCACCCATTGCATTTTGCGGGGTTTTTTGGGTTTTTGGCGGCCCAACAAATTGTAGTTGCAATGAATGGTTAAATAAACAATTGGATATTATTATTGGCATTATCCTGCAGAAAAACGGAGTTTTCTGGTAGAAAAATATTGATTTTTAACTATTCTATACCATTTCTACGAAAAGTTGTTTTTTCCCCATATAAAATTCGTAGAAAATGACCTCTAAATATTTTTTGATTTCAAAATAAAAAAAAAATGGGGTATACTTTTTTTTTGGTATAGAACAATCCTAGGGGGTAAGAGCATACTAATTCAGACTTAACTTTTTCACGTGCATTTTTGGACCACCCTAATGTGCATACGTACGTGTATGACTATATGTTAGTGCGCCTAGGAACATACTCCTGCAAAAGTTCGCTTCGTGGCTCACTCGATGAATATCAGCAATCTATATACATACATACATGGGTTGTTATTGTTATTTTTCACATTTGAGCGACCTCTAAATTTAACTGGGTATGGGTAATACATACGTATACTCGTATTTCATTTTTTCTTACTAACAAGTAAATGTATATGTGTATGTATAGCCCATTTGTTTTATAATAAGTGAAAATAAATTGCATGCACGCATTGCTTATGAAACGAATGGCTTTATGTTCCTACCGCTAACTGCTGCTTTGCTGTACAAGTACATACATAGATACTTATACGTACATATGCACATATCAATGCCTTAAAATATGTAAAAAACCCTATCTAACATTTTTGTTTTTAAAGGGTAGTTATAAATATTTATAAAAACTAAACTTCTTGAGTTACGATTTTTTTGTCGCTACACCAATTTTTAATAAACACAGCAGCTAATTTGTAGATGTAGTCGTTGCATTTAAATTAGACTTAGTCTTTAGTGAGTAACTTATCGACTTTTTTGCAGAGCTGAATTTCGAAAGAAAATGAGTTAAGGCCTTTCTATGTTAGGGTAACGATATGCATTGATGTATATACATATGTATGTATGCATAAGTATGGAGGGGGTTTTCATATTCAACGCACAGCACTTTTTACACGTCCTTGTTACATATGTACAGCTGGCAAATTTGTTTACAATCAAGATGTATGTGCTCATTCACGCACGTGCCAATGTAGTCATTATGGTTGACAGCTGTATAATCAGATGCGTGGCAGCTGGTAAAAGGGTCATTAAAGGATGCATAAATATTTCATAAACAAGCGCACTTATCAGCTGCTTTCGCAGAAAATGTGGGTAGCGTAGTTAATACAGGAAGTGGGGGGGGGGTTCATTTCAATAAAGATATGTATAACAAGTAAAAAAGTCTAAGTTCGGGCGGAGCCGAACATTAAATACCCGGCGCAAGTATTAAATATATGTTTTTCACCTTTCCGAAAGCTACCGCTACATGGTAAACCGAGGTGTATCCATTTTGAGTAAATTGGCGTCCTTAAATTTCGAAATATTGAAGTTTCAAGCATATCTGAAATTTACTGTTATATGAAAAGCGGCCGTAATTTTAGTTCGATTTCAATAAGTTTCAACGTTTTGCTTCTATGTGGCAAGTACAATAACCACACCGAGTTTGGTACAAATTGGTAGAACGGTTACCGAGATACATATATATGTGATCATAAGTGGGCGGTGCCACGCCCATTTTTCAAAATTGTATCCTAAACGTATTTCTTGGTAACAAATTGTTGCAAGCATCAATTTTGAATAAATTAGCTTCAATAATTACTGATTTATCGAAGATTTCGTATTTCTCTAAATTACCGTTATATGGGATTATTGTCCTATTTTAAAAATTTTCGGCCATTTGGTATGTTATACCAAGGTTAACAACTGTGCCAAGTTTGGAAGAAATTGGTGCAGCGGTTACCAAGATATACACATGTAAACATAACTGGGCGTGGCTACGCCCATTTTCCAAAAATTTATAATATTCTTATTTTTCGTCTAAAACTTATTGTAAATATCAATTTTGAGTGAATAATCTTCAGTAGTTACTAAAATATCGCAGTATTCGTATTTCTGAAAATTACCGTTATATGGGAAGTGGGCGTGGTTATTGTCCAATTTTTAAAATTTTCGGCCATTTAGTATGCTGTATTAAGGCCAACAA
>NW_023458555.1:27385477-27390088 GCF_013731165.1 Rhagoletis pomonella | reverse complement strand
CTGTGCAAAGTTTGGAATAAATTGATGCAGCGGTTACCAAGATATACACATGTAACCATAAGTGGGCGTGGCTACGCCCATTTTCAAAAAAATGTTAATATTCTTATTTTTCGTCTAAAATTTATTATAAATATCAATTTTGAGTGAATTATCTTCAGTAGTTACTAAAATATCGCAGTTTTTGTATTTCTGAAAACTACCGTTATATGGGAGGTAGGCGTGGTTATTGTCCGATTTTGCCCACTTTCAATACCATCCGTCCTACGCCCGAAAGAAGTGCACATACCAAGTTTCGTTAAGATATCTCAATTTTTACTCGAGTTATCGTGTGCACAGACGGACAGACGGACGGACGGACGGACGGACGGACGGACGGACAGACAGTCACCGCTTAATCGATTTCTCTTTTCATCCTGATCATTTATGTATACATTTGTCTATATCTATCTCGATTCGTTTTGCCTGTTACAAACAACCGTTATGTGAACAAAGTTATAATACCCTTGTGCACAAGTGCGCTCGGGTATAAAAATAAATTGAAATCAGCGTTCGTTTAAAGCCAAAACATTATTCAAATTGAGGCAGGTAAAAAATCTTTAAACTTTTCTTTTGTACGAATATGTGTATTAGTCTGGGTGTTCACACCTATCTGGTTATCAGTTGATCTGATTATGACGTTATTTTTCTATTAAGGATTACAACAGTAAATACACCCGAAACAAAATATTGGCACAGGAAATTTTTCACAATATATGCAAAAATTTTTATTCTTATATTTTTCTGCCAATTTTGTATACAAATTTGATTCATCATACAACAAAAAACCAAAAAATATATTTCCTAAACTTTGTGCAAAACTCGCGAAAATTCGCGAATTTTCATGCAAATTTTCAATTTTTTAATCAGCTTTATTTAGAAGTTTTTTCGAGTATGCAGATTTGTAGCCCCATCAATCTTATTATAATAAACTACAAGCATTAAGTAGCTGGGGTTACCGCTGATATTTGGCTTTTTTTTCACGCAGTCTCTTCCATACAAACAATTTTTTTTTCCCGAAAGTACTTTATATGGAAAAAATACAAAACACCTTCAGCAAAAAAAATTCTCAAAAATTAGTGCGATTTAGAATGCATAACTGCTTACTCAAACAATTTCTAAAAAATCTGATGAAAAAGTTGAAAATTTGCTGAATTTTGGCGAGTTTTGCACAAAGTTTAGGAATGATATTTTTATGTTTTTGTTGTAGAATGAACCATATTTTTATACAAAATTGGCGGAAAAATATTAGAATAAAATTTGTTGTATACATTGTGAAAAATTTGCTGTGCCAATACTTTGTTCCCGCAGTGTACGTAAACTCAGCCAAACAAAGAAGACTTTGAAATTTCTCTTTTTTGACCCATTTCAAAATATTTTCAAACATATACACATATTGTAACAGTTATTTGAACATATTAAAACAAACTTTAATTTATTTTAATATTTAAACAGGTGGCAGCACTTTCAAACCCAAGAATACACTAAACGTTCAAACAAAAGATTTCTTATAACTTCTTCGTTTGACACTCATATTATTTTAATAGACATTTCATTTAACTTGCGGGCAGTTAAATTAAATTCGAATTTGCAAACGGGTGGCAATCTTCTTCAAACTATTTTCGAAATTAGATAGAGAAGCAAAGCGAGTAGATCTGGTGGTTAATAGGGACATGACGATTTTTGTTTTCTGCCATCGAACAAGTAGTCAGTGCATACGCGACTCGGCGATGGTAGAGGAAGACTCAATGGACTTATCACCTTTTCACCTTTAGGTAACGAAGTCTTTTTTAATTCACTTTTTAGTCTTTGAAAACAGTATCTTCAATGCTATACTACCAATAATAATGAAAACACTTGCAAGCGCTGCAAATCGTACTAATTAAAGTGTCCAAAAGTTATGCTACATAAATGTGTCTAACAATTGGCTTTTTAAAAGGCTAAGTGCACCTTTCAAAGTGTAAGCGCCAAATATTTATTTTTTCTTAATCTTTTTCTTATCTTAATTGCACATTTTATCCAGCAACGATTTTGGCATGGCCAAATAATTCAACCATATTAAATGTATATGTATACATATCAGTGTTTATTTAATTGAATTTTTTAAATACATTCATCAAAATTTTGACTTAATTCCAATGCAGTATTCAAACATGTGTACGTTTAGCATTCATTTGTTTTTATTTGAAATTTGTTAGCATAGGTGTTGCTGCACATGTGTGAGAGCATAAAATTTTAAAACGAATTTGAACAAATTTAAATCAAAGACAAATATTTGCATACGGAAATGATTTTAAGAGAATATCATAAAATGTTAAAATCTTTCTGTTGACAGTATAACCAACTCATGGCCGAAATAGTTTAATACGGAGTATATTTTCTAAGGATACAAAAATTTTATTGCTGAACGCAATGCTGCAAAATCAAAGTAAAAACTATAACTGAAATAATAAAACGAGTTATAGGCAAGGACATGGATGGCATTCGATTGAGCTTTGTAATAGAGAGAGCGTGAGTAAATCAATTTGGCAGACAAACAAAAATTTCAATGCGTACAAAGAAAATTTAACTTGGAACGAAATATAAAAAAAATGAAAATGCCTAGTGGAGATTCGAAATTTTATTGCGACATTTGGAAGATATATGTATATTTGCTGGTGTTTTCGTTGACATTTATTAAATACCTTAAGGACCTTTTACTTTAATTCTTATTTTACTTTGGCCAGCCAATTAACAATATATCCGAAATGGGGTATTAAAGATTTTAAAATATGATTTCCACTTTGATAAATAATCGAAAAAACTAGTGCAGACACCAATTGAAATGAGTGGAACGTGAGTTTTCAAGTAGTTTTCAGCGAAATCTGGTTTTCGTTAACAGACAAGTTTTAGGGCGAAAACCAGTTTTAGGAACGAAAAGATGTTTTCGATGTCGGTCAGAACGTGGTGCCCGAAACAGCCCGCACTTTTTGTCCCGGAACTCTGTAGAGTTTAATGTTGAGCTTTATGTTTTTGGCTTACGGTTGAAATACTAGCCAGGATAGATAGGCCCAATTGGTTAGTAAGGCAGTCAGACGATTGATAACCCTTTGAGTATTACGCTCTCCGTTCTATTTCGACCTTAGGCTAAGTTCGTGCTTGGCATGCTAATCTAGAAAACTTATTCAGTGTGAAATTGGCTTAAGCTTGGAATATTCTTAACATCTAGTCTCGCGATGGAAACAATAATTTTAGGTTATAGTTTTTCTTTTAATATTCATAAAGCGGAAAAACTTTTTCTAGTTTTAAGAGCCTTGGAGAAAGTTTCTAACTTAGCACCTAGTTTAACACATAAGGTACAAAGCAACTTACCGGAAAATCTCCTGCTTTGGAACTAAAGCGTGACTACAAGTTTTCATATATTTGAACATGCTTTGGAGGAGAACGGCAGGACTAGAAATTGATCCGTTACATTACAGTTTATCGATAAATTTCGATAATTTGATACACATCGATAATTCGATGAAATTCGAGATCATTAAAATCCGATAACTCGACTTATTTCGATAACTGTAAAATTCAAGGGCTCGATAAATTTCATTAACTCAAAAATGTATATATCTCGACATAAGTCGATAACTCGATAAACTCTGTTTATATTGACAGATCCATATCTTTCAAAAGCCTTCGACAATTTCCGATAACTCGTTACACTCTGTTAACACGTTAAAATTCAATAAGCAGTGGTAACTCGATAAACTTGTGAAACATTAAAAATTCGATAACTCGTTACATTTTGAAATCGCTAATTATCGATAACTGTGTAAGTTGGAAGAACTCGATGCATTACGATAACTCGATAAATTTCTTTAACACTATAAATAACGATAATTGAATAAATATCGATAACTTGATCAACTTCTTTAACTTGAAAAATTTCGATAATCCCATAGCTCCATAACTATTCGTAAATTTCGACAACTAAAATTCTGTGTCTGTAAATTTCGACAACTCAATAATCATTAGTCAATTTGAATAATTCGATACGTTGCGATAACTCAATAAGCATGGATAACTTGATAAATTTCGATAACTTTATACTTAGATGACTCGATAAATTTTGATAACTTTTATGACAGAATTTCTTTCGATGTCTATCGAAAAATTTCAATTAATTTCCTTACTCTTTCTTTTACACTAATTCTTACGTATTTCTCATTTCCTTCATTTTCGTCCTTATATTCACATTTACGTTCTCTTGTTTGTATTCATCGTTATCATATATTTCTTCATCTTCATATTTATTTTTACTACAAAGTTTAATTTCAAATTGTTACAAATAATTGTGTCGAGCAAAAATAACAATATGAAGGACTCTAAAGCGAAAATGAAGTAAAAATGGTCTGTTGATGAACTGCAAAATGGAGGAATGTGAAAATAAAAGCTATAAAAACAAAGCGATGCATGTGAGCTCAGAGTACGAGAAACAGTAAAGCTGAAATAAAGACATGATAAAGGATGAAAAATTCGCGTAAATAAATACCTCCATGTTGTTTTCTGGATATGACGGCAATGACGAAGGCATGCATAAAACAA
>NW_023458555.1:27338358-27380477 GCF_013731165.1 Rhagoletis pomonella | reverse complement strand
TCATAAAGGGCATTCCTTTCAAAGTGCACTATCAGCAGCAGCAGCAGTAGCAACAACAACAACATTTTTCATAGATAGCAAAATAGCAGCAAAATTCAACTATTGAGTGAATGTAAACAAACGAGAAGTGTTGGAAATCGAGTAGATGGTTGCCACCGCTTACCACTTTGCGCCGCTGCAGTTGCCAGTCTAACTCATCAGGACACATAGAACAACATACATACGTATACGTAACCTATCTTCGAGAAGCACGTATCCTTTGCAGTACATGCCTGACTATTTAAGCACGTACACTTATGTCTACTTATGCATACACATGCACATCCCCAGACACACAAACGCGCTGTTTCGCATGTGCCGATGCTTTTCGCTCGTTAGCAGCTCCATGCATAAGTGCATTTAATGTTTACTTGCTCGCGAAGCTTTGATGGCATTAAATACTTTGAAATGTTCCGCTACGGCAAAACGTGGAGTGGTGGCATTTCAGAGAGAGAAGGATAAAATAAAATGCTTGGGTGAAGACTGTAAATGATTTTAGTATATAAGTGTAATTAATGGTTTTTGTAATGATCGCCTAGGTATGTACAAACATGTCTGTTGAATTTGGTTAAAACAACTTGAGTACTTTTAGAAAGTTGGACTATGGATTAGAGAGCGGTATGCTCGGGGACAACTGAGGCACTGAAATCCTGCTCTTCCGAAGCACTGTATGTAGTTCTCAATATGATGTGCATTGATCTATGCCTAACGGAAAATGCGATGTACTCAGTATTACGACTCAGAGAGTCTGGGCTGTGGGGATCGAGGACCTTTGGGCATAGCTCAATCATACCTTACCTCAATAGGAAATAAAAACACGGACTATATGGTATCAAGCGTCGATTTTGGCTTGGCAGCACTCCTAGCTATATCATCCACTGTAGCCAAGTCCAAGCCACTGTAGTCAAAGAATGCAAGACGGGGCGACGCTCGGCGTCTCCTTCAATGCCCATCTCGCTTTTCTAGGCCATAGGAGCACAGAAAGCAACGAGAGATCAAGAAGAACTGGCCAAGGCAGGAGCTGTTTGGATGAATCTGTAGCGGTGATACTGGGTTATCCGCTCAGACAAATACAAACAGAAATCCACTTGCACCTTTTGGAACTGGCAAGGAGGAACTGGTCAGAGATTAAGACTTGCAAGATAGCACGACTACTTTGGGCTGACTTTAGCAGGAAAAGAATAGGATAACTGCTAAGTATGTCAAGGCTAAAATTATTTCGAATTATAGTGACTATCACCGGTCATTGGCCGCTACATGCTTGTAGAATAGGTCTTGGAAGTTCACGCCTTTCAAAAAAATGGGACTAGTTCGGTACCATTTCTAGTTAGTTCGAAACTAGTGACTAAATTATACTGAAAGAACAAAGACATATTACCGAAGTGCTTATTAAAGAGTCGTGTCGTGGTACCGACAAACTGAATATAATTAAATTAAAAGTAATGCCAGATCAGAATCGGATTCAAAATTGGAATAGAGGAATTCTGCAAAGGTATTAGCTGTCTCTTGTTATTTAGAAAAACTGATGACGGTATATATGAATTCCAATTCTTAGGCTTTAAATGTATAACTCCACAAGGTTTAAGGTTATTTTATTTTTCTTCTTTATTGTTTCCGATTTTAAGACGCTTTAGACATTTATAGCAACCTATTCACCTCAAGCACAGTCAATATACTCACAAAATAATGGTCCGAATATAGCAAAACTACGTTTTTAGTTTTCCTCTCTTATGCGAGGATTTTTTTCAAAAGGATTTCGAGATTTCAAATTTATAATTAATTAAAAAAATTATTGTAAAAATTCCGAATCAATTATTCGTGCATAAATTATACCTTATTCGAAATAATTTTTAAAAACTCATTTGTAACACGCTGAGCACCGTTTTACTTTTATTCTCGTTATCACTAATTGCTTGTAAGATTCTGTTTGCTGTTTTATCAATAACATTACTTGTTTGATTTCCATTACTTGTTTCATTTCATTCAAATAACAAATTGTACGGTTACTGGCAGTATCCTGAAGAGAAGAAATATAATGAATTTCCAGGATAATGTACCATTTCTACAAATTTTTTTTTCCCCCAAATGTATAAAATACATAGAAAACTTCATGAGCTTTGAAACGGTTCTAAATAATTTTTTTTTTTAACACAAAAATACGGTTATACTTTTTACATTAAAAAAATTCTAGTGGTGAGAACTTAATATTTTAAAAATGTTTCCCCGCATGTATTTTTGTACCACCCTTATGACCACGCAACTTTCTATATAGCGAACTCAAACTAATATTTCTGCATAAACACTTACCCAAATCTACATAAAAGAAATTCCTATTACCAAACCAAAATTTGAGAATCCATTTCAAATCCACTAATTCAATTTGAAGCACAAAAAATTATTCAAATCATCCAACCAAATCCAGACGAAACTTTTATAATTTACAATGTTACACCGACAACTGCAAGACAACTTAATAGCTGTCACTCATACGCAGCGACGTACCCCGCACAATGTCAGAGAGGAGAAATATGTGTACGCGTCGAAGAAAACGGTCCGCTAATATACTTTTGGCACGTGCATAGTACAATATACCACTACATATAAAAAAAGAGAAGCGCGCAAAACTCGTAGCAAGTAAACAACTTTTTATGAAAAATGACAAGAAGAGTTTCGTACTACAACAGCACCAACAGAGAATCGCCGAGCAAAAAATGTGAAGCTGCATACAAATATTCATCGTTTTATTTATTCATTTTTTTCTTCTTTTACATTCTGTAAATTATTATCAACAATGTGGCACCTTTCAAGTGCGTCGCCAAAGTATTGAAATAAATTTATTCTAAGCATCAAAATATGCGGCTTCAGTTAAGTTTCAATTTGTGCATCGTCGTCATCAAGTGGGAAAATAAACAACAAAATGAACGCACAAATAAATTTAGCACACATCCTCACATACATACTTATATATACTCGGTATATCAACGCTGCGAAGAAAATAAAAATTGGCAGCTGGCAAAGCTAACAAAGCTGTGGACCTTTTTTTCTGAACTTATTTTTTTGATTATATTTTATTTTTTGCTTATTTCTCATTCGCCGACTTTTCTTTCATTTTTATGTGTATATATTTTATTTCAATTTTAGGTTCGCAATGCGAATATAGCCCACAACTTGCAAGCACAGCGCACGCACCAACAACAATTCGCACACGATCTTCAAAGGTGACACAACTCAAAATTACAGCTTCGTCAGAAAATGCGAAAAATTATCTATTGGTATGTGACCAATCATATGGGCAAGGACTTTCTTTTACCTCTGGCTTTTTTAACAAATTATAGCAAAAATTTGTTGCAGCTTTTTCTGAAAGTTAAATAAAAGCTCTGTGTACACTTTTTGTGCATAATTTCTAAAATGCCAAATTTTGAGTTGTGCCACTTTTGAACATTGTATGCGAAATGTCAAAAGGCGCTTTGAGAGATCAACAGCAGGTGTCAGAAGAATCAATCTTTACATTTTAGTTTGCTCTGCTTTCTTTAACATTTTGCCTCTTTTACACTTTTCGCCTCTTGCACTGCCTCTGTGCCCTTTTCAACTTATGGCTTTTCATTTTTACTGCAAAATGTTTATATTGAGTTGTTGTCGGATATTGTTGCTGCGATTATGAAATCTATTATATTTGAAGGCTTCCACCAAAATATTTCCGAAAAGTATTAAGATTTGCGTGAGCTGGAACGATTTCAAAATACCTCTAAAATGGAATGAAATGAATCAAAGTTTTTTCTTAAAGTACTTCTTGAAAAAAATATCGTCAGATGACAAAACAGTTTAAGTTTAAAAAATCTGCATATAACTATTATAAAACAAATTTTCTGCATTTTTGCGCTGGTTGTTGAATATAATAGGTTTTATAATTCCAATGGAAAAACGGAGACGATTATTTTTTGTATGGGGTCTGATATAGTCTAATGTATATACATAAGAATTAGGATAACTTAAAGGGTAAAAAATGTTTTAATTTTTTCGATATGATTCGAAATATATCCGGCCGAAGTTTATTGTTATCGAAATTTATCGGATTATCCATGTCTATTGAGTTATCTAAATGTATCGAATTATTCAAGCTGATCAATGTATATGTAGTTATCGAAATTTGTAGGGACATAAAAGATTATCGAAGTTTTTAAAGTTAATAAATGTAACAATTTGGCGATGTTTATTGAATTATCGATATTAATTGAGTTAAAGAAGTTTTTCGAATTCACTAAACTTATCGAGTTATCGATATTTATCGCTTTATCGAAATTTGTTAATAGCTATCGAAATATTTTGGTTTATAGAAGTTTGGGACATAAAATCTTAGTTAACAAAATTTACCGATAGTTATCGAGTTATAAAAATTTATCGGATTATCGAAATTTTTAATGTTAATAAAATTTACCAATTTACCGATGTTTATTGAATTATCAACACTTATCAAGTTAACAAAGTTTTTCGAATTCATTAAACTTATTGATTTATATTGCTTTATCGAAATTTGTTTGTAGCTATCGAAATATTTTCGTTTATCGAAGTTTTGTGAATTTTCAACGTATATTCGGTTTTCGAAATTTCTATGATTACGTAAGTTTGTCGAGTAATCACTATTTATCGAGTTAACAGTTCGAGCCCCAGGAACACATTGCCACGTTATTCAGAGAGTTATTAAAATTCATCTGTAAAATTTGGCGTATCTAAAAATATTTTGGCCATCAAGTTTGTGATTAGAGCTACATATTTATATTCACGTCAAAATAATATGAATAACTACTTCTATTTAGAGTCTAAATCTTAGACTAATATAATAATAGACTAATTTTAGAGTAATAGTACATTCACAAGTGTATCAAAAAGTAGACTTTATAAAAACCAGACATTGCTTCTGAGCGATTCCTTTCACAAGGAAACCCCAATCCTTTCTTTGCGCAATACTTTTGTATATACATTACTTAAACCATTGATTAGACCTCATTGAATAAATGTATAACAATAAGTTATCATCATCAATAGGGCAGTAAGAGCTTAAGTTAAAACAGCAGCAGCTGCAACAGCTAAGTTTTGAAAAGCATCACCACCACCGAACACAAATATTTATGTATATCCTGCACTGCAAAACAAAACAAAAAAAAAACATAAGCATTCACCAGCATAATGGAAACACTTGCGAACTACATAAAAAGGTAGCAATCCGATTTGGCCTTTCTGTCACCACACAAAAAAGGGTTCGAATTGAGTGATTTTGAGCGCTTTCATCCAGTATGCACTTGAAAATGAAGATGATGGTAATTGCTTTTGTTGTTAGGTCTCAACTGGCCACATGCTGTATGAGATAGTATTTTCCACTGTTGAGCTTCTATCTACTTTCTATTATGAAAATAGAGAGGAGAACTGTCCTCTTTTAGGAAACAATTTTCACACAAATGTTATACCAACAAAAAAAAGGTTATCAATTGAAAATGAATGAACTCTTGCGAGCCTTACAGTAGCTATTATCTGTTGTTGAATTGCTCGACAATTAATCATTTTAAGTAAGCATGTGGATTACGGCCCGGGGGTACATTTGTAAATTGTTTGGCTGATGGATCTTTGAAAAAATACATTAAATGAACTTAAACGAATATTAAGTATGAGAAAAACATGTGAGAAAGGAAGCGTGTCTATAACTGAATCTGAAAAAAAAACTTAACACTTGTCAGTGCTTAAGATATTGGTTTGTTAGAAATATAAAACTTAATTCTTTCACTTTTTAAGGAACGGCAAAGCTGATCCAATATAGGTAGCCTTAAGCTTCGTCCTGCCATGGGAGAAGATTTATAGAGTTTCCAGGAATCCATTCTTTTTTTAACTGCCTTTTCTTTTGGAAAGCTTATGTCCATCCCAAAAAATTCCTAGCGAATTTTAAGAAAATGCTATATACCCGTATGCAGTGGCGGATTTACCTAAAAGGCAACATAGGCAGGTGCCTAGGGCGGCAAAATTTAGGGGCGGAAAAATTTGAGTTGAAAAAAAGTTGTTTTTGTTTGGAAATGCCAAGAGAATCCAATTCCTTCTCCACTTGGTCTTTCCATCGCAATGGAGGCCTCCCTCTTCCTCTGGCCAAGCCAGTACAGCTGCTGTATTCTAATATACGCTTCGCTGTCTATGGCGTTGGAAAGCTCATGCATCTCATCGTTGGACCGTCTGCGGTAATCGTCTTCGCCAATGTGCAAAGACCCGTAAAGCTTTCTCTCCAATACTCCACCTCCTCGTACTACCTTCGATAATACAGCGAAAATAGCTGCGGCTACGCACTTCCAGATCTCTCTAGCGATAGTGATCAACATCCTTCACGACTATGGATATAGGCTGTTTGGCGAGTTCGCTGCTTAACAGGGGCACACCTACGGGCCGATGCTTTTAACCATCAGATTTTTCCTTCTCCTAGCACTTCTGGGGTTTAGAAGCCGACGCCGAAAAAATCTTAGTAGCCAGGCGGCGGACGAAAGAGGCTTGGAAAAGCCTACTGTTTATTCCTAACTGAAGGCTTTTTATTCAGCTGCTTCACTCGAAAATACCAGGAAGCTTGTGGATGAACCCTTAATAACGCGGTCTATCTCACTTCCTTAAACCGATGAGTGCACGACTTAACTCGCCATAGCATGCCCCCTCCATAGCCACCGCAAGAAATTGATTATCCCTCCACCCAGTGAGCCCCCCCCCCCCTCCCTCCTAATATTGCTGCAATCCACCTTATAGAGAGGCCAACAAAAACCCTCAGTATTACACGGGTGAAAGAAGATGATTTCGTATTATTCTTAAGGTTCAGTTTAGACAACCTCGCTTGTGTTGTTAGAGTTTATATTTGTAAATTATCTTCAGGGTACATTTATAATTTATTCTTTTTAAAATTAAGCAGATATCACACATTTTTCATCAAAGCACTCTCGAAGCTTTCAATCAATATATCCACTCCACAGCAATAAAATTGAGAAGAAATTGTTTTCGATGTAAAGTAACGACCTTCATAGCATTCTTTAATTAAATTACTCATACTACCGCATGAATCCAATAAAAAAAAAGAACGAAGCCTTTTCCCACCAAATTCCGTTTGACGCAAAATTCCAAGGATTGTAGATATGTATGTATACATTCAGCGTGTACATTGTATTTACAGCCAATACTCTTATCGAATCTGCGAGTGAAGCAAATACTTGGCAAGCAAAAGCCACTTCAAAATAAATTTACATATTTTCACAGTCAATTTTTTTGATTTTCCTCAATTCACGAGACGTCACCCGTTTGCTGAGAATTCCTATGCTGCACAAAAGTCAATTGTCTGCTTTTGGACAATGAACGAACAACAAAAGAAGGTAGCAAAAACACATTTGTATGGTAAATTTGGTATTTTTTTTCTCCACCAGCTACATTCTATTCAAAGCCTCTTCATTTCTGCTTTCATTGAAGATTTTCTTGTTTGCGAATCTACTTACATACATACATGCTTGTATACATAGAACATAGCACGTTAAAAATATAGACGCATATTTACTTTTCTTTGTCTGCGTTTTTTTTTTATCTACTTTCAGGAATCTAGCAATTTTCTACCATCATTTGAAGCGATTTCCTACGCTGTAAAGAGTATCGCAACGAAACTTAATTGGACGCAAGTTGACATTTATGTTGGCGGTAAGTCTGAGTTATTTACGTTATATGTATGTATGTATTGAACAACGCATATCGGATATGAAGTGGAGAAACACTTTCGTTTTAAAGCTGAGTTGAACATTAAATATAACCTAAAATATTTTTGTGTTCTTATATCTAATCAAAGAGATCATGTTCAAATATCCCACCTTCAGTTTTCCTGGATGATAAATTTGCTGCGTCTCTAAACTGTTAGCCGACTTTTTTTGTACGAATTTTGTTTCTGATGAAGTAGCAATACAAATAATTTTTCGATTTTTTTTCCGAAAGTTGTAATATCCTAAATCCCGATCCAACGGCTGAGCATTTTTTTTACGTGGAAAATATCGCTATTTCCGATAATTTTGTGCATCAAATTTTCTGTTTGTTGCCAGCGAAGTTTAGTATTTAAACTTAACCCCCACCCCACGCCGACACGCCGCAACAACCCAATGAAAATAAAACAGCTACAACAGCAAAATCAAAAAAAGCATTTAGTCCACAAATAGCAGCAGGCGCAACGAGCAAACTTTGCTGAAAAATGGCTGCACTCAAACCCACACCAAAATCACCGCAAATTCACCTCTGCCAAAGTGAAAGTCAGCGTCTCACTTCAACTGGAAATACGAGTGCAAACACATAGCACACAACAGCCTCACAAAAACGAAAAACCGCTGTGTACGCACACGAAACGCCAAGTCAGCAATTTAAAGCCATACTTTTCAGCGCGCAGTCAAAATTTCGCAGTGATTTCAGATTCGCATAAATACATATGTACACACATACATACATGCATACCCTGCGGGGAAAATCTCTAGCTCTGAACTGATGCGCTTCTAGTACATTTAGACCCAGTACTGGTTCGCGATAAATCTCTTTTGCATGCAAGCAACTTTCGAGTTTAACATGGCGATGTCCTAGGAAGTGTCAATTGCCCCCCGCTGCATCCCTTTTTCGATAGTTCCGAACCAGTTCTGAAATCGACAGACGAAAGAAAAAAGTGTCATGATTTTTCAATCTTTTTGGTTCTTCCGTGTGTGCGATTTTAAGTTATTTTGGAAATGTGTTTTCAATTTGAAATTAAATTTGTTTGAATGATTGTAAGAAATGTACGTTTACATACCTTTAGCTGTAGCTGAGTTTGCATAGGTGCTCGCTGTTTTTCTTAGATTCCAGACGGTCCCAAGATGTTGAAATGTTAACACAAATTCTAGTTTTGTTTTACCAAGCTATGAAAAAGCATCTGCGAAGCGCAGAATAGAAGCGTATTTGAACGAAAAAGCCGCCGAACACATATCTATGTAAAGTAAACAAGCCCCCCGCTGCATCCCTTATTCGATAGTTCCGAATTAGTTCTAAATTCGACAAATAAGATCTAGTTCGTTCTGCATCCCTTTTTCTATAGTTCCGAACCATTTCTAAATTCGTCCCTTCAGATATCGATTTCTAGTGAAATAACTGAAATAAATTAGTTTTTTAAAAGTACCACTTTTCTCCGATTTTGGACTGGTGGGGATTTAGTTCATATCGGACTAGTTCCTTTTTGGCGATAAAGACCTAGTACGGAACTACAAATTTGATTCACTAGTCCGCGGTTTCCCTGCAGGGTATATACTACATCGTAATTATGTAAGTTTGCGTTACGTATATGCCACAGCGTTTGAGGTGCGAATTGCCTTGAAAATGTGCTATGCACGAATTGCTTGCTTCACAGACGTAGCCAGCTGGCTGACTTTCGATTGCTATAAACTCTGCTGCTTTTATTTAACTTTTTTGTCTGTTTGTTTGCATGCATTTTCTTAAATATGCATGTATTTATGTGTCGTTGACTTGTACGTGTTTGGCTGCTGACTCGTACTTTCGCGCATTCTTAGATCATTTGGTGTGGGGAAATTGAAAATAATTGCAGCGATAAACATTGAAGTGATGGAAAGTGAAAAAATAAATAAATTAATAAAAATAAAGCTTGAACAGCAGCGAGCAATACTCGACTTTTCCCCCAATACTTTTTTGGAAAACACGCTCGCGCTTGACTTCGCTGCTATTGCGGCGGAAATTTCATTTCATTACGTTTCATTGCTTTTTGTAGCGCTTCACGACTGCTTCCTCGTAACTTTTAGCTCACTGGTATTACCTAGCAGTGCTGATATGATGGCTTGCACTTGAAAATTAATAGAATTTTTATTTTCCATTTTTTTTAGTTTTCTTACAACTACTTTGAAAGCGAATGAAATGCGCACGCGATTTAAATACACTTTTTTTATTTTGATTTACATTATTTGAAATACCTAAACGAGCTATTATAAAAAACCTCTATTCCACTACAGGTAATCTTTGATCCACGTATTTTTAAAAGAAACTTCGCAAGGTCCTTTGGTTGAATGCCATTTAGGTCGCGTGCTTCTAGGTACGGTGATGCTAGCAAGTGAAGTCTGGTCCTGGTAAGGGCTTCATAGTGGCATAGTATAATGGCTCTGTTGTTTACTGTTTTTCGTTACACAACCTACATTGGTCAGAGTAAAAAACTCCTATGTTTGACAAGTGTTTCATTACCCTACAGTGGCCAGTAAGAAAGCCTGTAACAATTCGTATGGTTCTCTTTGTTGTTATATCCGGAATTAAGGACTTAATCTGACTTTTAGCTTTCGTATTCGTTCAGTGATTTTGTGCTTTGTTCTTCATTCAGCAATAGTAGTGCCACCTTACGGAGCTGCATGACAGAATGGTAAAGGATCCTGTGTCTATTAATCTCTGCGCGAGAATATCTGCCACTTTATTGCCCATGACTCTATTGTGTCCAGGTACCCATATGAGGTATCCTGGTTCCTATCGGTGATGAGTATTAAAAGCTGAAGGCAGTCCCACACTAGCTTTGAAGTGACCTCGTGAGCTTTAAGAGCGCGGAACACCGCTCTGCTTTCCGAGTGCATGTAGATGTGTTTCTTGGTTGCCCCACTTTCTACAAACTGCCTTAGACATAGTTCAGTGGCTTGAATCTCGGCTTGAAAGACAAAGTTACCTTGCCCCATGCTGGTAAAAAGGAGCTGAAAGGAAATGATATCATCAAAGATAACTAGTAGCACCTCTTTGGAGAATTATATCTTTTCTTCTTGAAGGAATAGTTCTAGTAATTTGTCACTTTTCCTCTGACTAAGCTAGTCATCTTAGGATTTCGGTTTAACCCAGTGTAATTGCACCAACAGGCGACTATGTTCAGAGCACTCTGTAGGAGGTTGGATTATAATTACAGTATCATTCGCATAGCCTTGAACGTCGAAGCCGTTTTCGCTGAGAAAACAACTTCGATGAACCTTGGCAAATGGGTGATCACTGCACCCTGTAGGTGGGTATTGTTCAGTTCTAGAGTGGATGTAATGGTTTTGGATTTAAGAGCGTTTGCTTACCAGTGGCATGTCGTTTTATCAACCGCTTTTGCGCCGAACGCAATTGTCTAATAGAAAGTGTTACGTGTTGTCAAAAGCGCACTGCACGTCCAAGAAACATCCCACCACCACTCTGAAGAGCGTTGATAGCAGATCTTCCTGGAGGATAGCCATATTAGTATCTCTGCAAAGGGTTCCCGGTAAAGACAAATGCTTCGTATTCGTGCCTATAATTTTGTACATTGTTTTAGTAAAAAGGGTGTAAGACTAATGGGTCGGTGTGACTTTGGTTGGTCTGCTGGTTTCCCCACCAACTTTGAAATATAGCGGACTGTCACTTCCTGTCACTGCAGTGGAAAGGACCTCCATGCAAAACATGCTCTGAAAAGCGTTATCATAAAGGGTAGCAAGCGGGGAAGTTCTATCGATTTTATTATCGATGTTATCGATATTCTTATTGAACGTATTATCGATGTTTTTATCGATACTGTTACCGCTTTTGTTGTCGATTATTCATCTATTTTTTAACGATTTTTCATCGATTTTGTTATCTATTATTCATCACTTTTGTTTTCGATATTCTTATCGTTTTTATTGTCGATATTTTTATCGATTTTATAATCGACTGTGCTACCAATATTGGTATGGATTTTTTTATCGAAATTTTTAACGAATTTGTCATTGATCTTGTTATCGACATTTTGTTGGATTTTACTATCGATTTGGTTATCGATAGAGTATAAGGATAAAAATGAAGATAAAGGAAAACAGAATAACATAAATGTAATTAGAACGAACAGGGCCCTAGGGGTGTAGGTTGGGATCTAGATAGAAAAAATACAAAAAATATAACCTTGAGCAAAAGCAGATATATGTATGCATGTACATTGGTTATGAGACAAAATAGATATGTAACGTAAGTATCACTTCTCCAGTGTGGCCCAGGCGCACTTACCTTTTTCCCCTTGTGCACGTATAGTAAGACGAAAAATTCAAATTGGTTTCATAAAAAAAATCAACATATCTAATGTTGAAAAGCTTGCTTCGCATACAAAATAAATTCTCTCATTTCCTTAAGCATGAAAAATTTAAATATTTGTTATGACAGTGGTAAGTTTAACGTCCTTATTCTAAGCAGAATATTTGTACAATGTAAGCACAAAAAAATAAATTTAAAATTTAAATACTTTTCTAAACTAATTTATTTTCATAAATTTATGCACAATAAACAACCTTGCAACTAGCACAGTAAATGGTGCCAAATTAAGAAAAAACCAATTTATAAAGCATTTAATTGGTTTTTCATCTCACTGACCAGGTAATAAATCATTTCGATAAAAAGCTAAATTACAAAAACCATATACAAAATGACAATAAAAAATCGCACTGTTGCCATTCGGCGGAAGTAGGAAAAGTTTACAGCAACAATTAATTAACATTTTCCGTATAACCAAGCAATTAAGTTGAGTAAATAAATGTGCCAAATGTGGCGAGGACGAGCAAATAAATGATCGCATTTACGATTGAATGGAATTGCATGATGAATTTAGTTATAACATATATGTATATATACATACATAAATACATATGAACATACAAATGTATACTTTGACATATGAATGAATATGCACAACTGATTGTTTTTGTAATCGCTTATAAATGTAAACATGCAAATTGTTTGGCGTATATTTATGAATTCTTTGATGGCATGAGTTATATATGTATATGTGCTGGTATGTACAATAAATTTGTAGTTGCTATGATTTATGCATTTATATATAGGAAGCAGCGGTTTAATTGTAATTAAAATGCATTCAAGGCCATTGGCTATTCACACTTTTTTAATACATTTAACATTCATTGGTACCCTTTATTATCCTTATACTTTTTTTTATTAAGTAGAATGTGCATACCTACCTACATGTACATATGTATGCACTTAAAAGCGGCAACGAAAATTTATAAAACAACTAAAATTTATAAAACTATTTCGCCCCACTTATTTGTCCGCTACTTTAAAACATTTAAAATTTTTAACAACAATTAAAGTGCATTTTAAGATTGGTTTGTGCTTTTGCAGGAGTATCTGCAGTACAAGTGTGTGCGGATGTCAGATGTACATATATGAATAATATTTAAGTATGATTGCTTTGTTGTTATTACCTTTTAACAACTCAATGCCACCATTGCAGAAACATGTTTACTTATATGCTTAACCTTTACGAGGTTTTCATTTATGAAACTAGTAAAAAGCGTTCACACGCTTCGCTGAGTGTATGAAATTTGTGCGTGTTACATAAGGTGTTTTTTTTTATTTCAATTAAACTCAACATAATTTAACTCTGGCAGGTCGTCTGACACCCATAGAGTGATACATATTTACAAATGTACCTTATCTTATGCCCTTAATGTGAGTCTAGTTTTATTTTTGAAACCGGGGGCGATCCTCCCACTTTTAGTTTAGAAATAAATGCTTTTGGGAACTATTTCGATTGATACCCCTATTGTAATAATTAATTTAAGTTATTAAATAATTTGAATTTAACTTTTAAAACAGGTGGCAAGCCTTATATAATGTCACACGAATATTCCAAATATTCAAACTAAAGATTCCTTAAAACTTTTTCGCAGATATTTTAATGTCAAACAAACATAAATAACTTGTGCATAATTAAATTAAATTCGATTTTGCAAATCGGTGGCAACATTCCTCAATATTATTTCATGCTACAATCATCTTAAACCTTTTGAGTCTGATACCCATTACATAATTCCCTTAATTCATGTTAAATTAAGTTTTTTAAAAAGGCGGCAAGCCCATTAAAACCATTTCAAGTTATATCCATACTTTAATAATTGATTAAACTTATTAGATAATTTGAATTCAACTTTTTAAATAGGTGACAACCCTCGCCAAAATATTTTCAAACAACAAAAATTTTCAGCCTCTTTCGTGACACCCATATTGTGTACCAAATGCAAAACCTAATTCCCTTGATTCAAGTTAAATTTGATTTTTCACCAGGTGGCAACCCTCCTAAATATAGTTTATTTTTAAAGCCTTCCCAAACCCATTAAGACTGATAGCCATATAGCAATAATTCATTTAATTTATAAAATAATATGATGATATATTAAACAGTGGTGGCCATAATTATAACCTAATGTCTTGTTCAACGATGTGCTAATGGGCGCATCGCCTTTTGTCGGGTAACGTGACACAAAAGATTAGCCACCCGTTCACGTACCAGACATCTTAAGCGAGTGAAAATTATATCTTATCTTTTTTTACTTTGAAAAATATCCTTTCCCGGGGTTTAAATTAGACCCTATCGGAAAAAAAAGTTCGTCGTACACACCTGAGCCTAAAGTGCATGGCAATTTCGAAAAAGAAAATGTTTTTTTTTTTTTTTTAAAAATTTGGTTGCCCCCTTTTTTTACATTTTTCGTCATATCTTCGACATTTATAGTGGGATCCAATATATAGTGTTCTAAAGCTTGGTTACTTCAATTAACCCGTTCTTGTACTTACCCACCACATCTCAGTTCTTATCATCCAGACGTACCATCCTAATGTCAGTAAATTTAAGCTCGCCAAAAATCTTTAAAATTTTGCTAGGCAAGTAATATTTCGATTTTTCCAGTAGAACTATTTGGAAACATTTTTTTAATAGCAATTTTAGGTGTTGTCGAAAAATGTAAAAAAGGCGAAATGGCCTGGCAACCATTCAAAGCTGCGGGAAGTGAATAAATTCGCCGCAAAGTGCCGTAAATAAGGAAAAGAATGAGTGGGAATACAGAACACAGCTGTTTGATATTAAGGCTTGAAAAACCGCCGCACGTCGCCATTTTTGTTGTTACCAAAAGTGACGACAACTATACCGAGTCAACCCTCCTCATATTTTTACCCGAACAATCGGCTTGAAATTTATCACAGAGTACAGGTCCGTGAACGCGTAGCGAGAAGGAAATTGGTAAGCTTCTTTGCTCTCTCCACCACATTGAGGCAGTACGACAATCGCGTGTAATGAGCGAGGTACTTGGTAAGTACTTGACTCAATTCGGAATTTTATATTTCCTAGGAAAGAGTACTAGGCCCGTCTTTTCTGCGTTAATGCTGTACGTCTCCTAGTGTATGAGTCATGAGTGGGGCGAGGATTGACGGGAATTTCCTGCACATCCCCGCTTTACATTTTTACCATCAGCGACCATAGTAGTGGCGTTACTATGGCGCCCTGAGGCTTGCCTCAGTTGGCCGGTTTATTGGTTTCATGCATCTGCAGTATGCTTTATGGATTTAAGATAATGTTAAAGGCCCCAGGGTCACTTCAATAATCCAACCTCATTGTGTCTACCTACCGACTTTGATGTATGCCACTGTGAACCTCTTCCCAAAGGCAACCTTTTAAAGTTCATCATATCAAACCACATTATTTTGAAGACTTTTTTTTTGGAAACTTCGTAAACTATAGCACCGAATAAGATATCTTCAAAATTACGCATATCTATTTCTTAATTACTTAATAAATCGATATAAGAAAAAATATTGCACCTTAGTATATTTGAAGTACCCTATTTCGGGGTTCACTGAACTCAAGTGGCAGCCAAAATCTCATTTGGCCAGCAGTTGCTTTACAGTTATTTACACTGAAATAGCGCTTCTAAGCAACATGAAAGTAAAAGTGTAGGAAAACAATAAACTAAAGCGTACAATGAGAGAAAAGTGAATAATGCTTACAATAGCAAAAGCTTTTGATGTTAAGTGTGCATGAGTGTGTAACGAACATTTATACATAAATACATTCCTGAACAAAGAAAGAAAAAAAATCCACCACAATAAGAGCTTAATAAAAGCAAAAATCGAAGTCAGTAAAATCCTCAAGCAACTCAAACTGTCTGCTGCTGCTGAACATCAGAGGAGTCGGACATCAGTTATTACAGCAGTAATGCCCAATAGCTCCTGGCTCTTCTTCAGCCAATGCTTAAATAATTTACGAGTCGATAAGTAAGCTAACGTAAGTATGCGCGTATCACCACCGAATAAACGATTGTACTTGCAGTGAAATTTAATGCCCGCTGCTCGCTAAAGACAAGACAAATAAATGCCAGACCAATTCAGCGTTGATAACGCTGAGAGTTAATGTGTTTAACGTTTGGACGACTTTGTTATAGTGATTTTCATTTTCTTTTTTGATATTCTTGACTTGATTTCTTGACTTTTGTTAAATTTGCGAATCATTGGTACAAATTTAAATACTTTTCTTCGCATCACACAGGTTACGTATACGCCATGGTGCACACTTTTTTGTGTTCTATGTTTTTAACATCGAATACCTATGCAAACTTGAGTTAAATTCAAATGTAAAAATGGGCTAAAAGGCAATGTTTGAAATTAAAATTATTTGTAAAATTATCTTCTGGCAGCAGCAATTGTCCCAATAGCATATTTACGCCGAATAACGACTTTTGAAGTTCAATAATCGAAAATTGTACTCTATACATAAAAAATAAGAGAAAAGTATCTTAGTACTTAGTAGTAGTAGTCAAAATATAAATGTTTCAGAACTTTTCTTCAGTACTATATCAATTTAAATTAAAAAAAAAAAAATCAGTTAATAAATTTACTCCAATTATAATTTTTTTGCCACTGCAAACAACCGTGTAAATAAATATCCATTCTTAAATTTACTTCTGGATGCAAAAGAGTTCCTAGAGCATCTAGATGCATTTTTGCATCAAAAAAATTTCGCCTACGGATTTTGGCGATAAGTGATATATGTACTTGAAGAACTTGTAAATTTCGTTATGCTGTGACCACTTGCACTATCCAACTTTCGTATAAATTTTTATGGAAATTAGAGCAATTTTTGCACGATTTCACCATTGTACTTTCAATATTTGTATGTACCTTTATACTACTAACTGTATTTAGTGTTTACGAGCCGTATTTATCTAAAGCGAATATTATTCAGAGATTTTGGACAGACTCGATATTAATTTAAAGCAAAAACGATCACATTTGAGCAAGAAAAAGGTGCTGTTCCATGAAGTAAATGTACGGGAGCATATGAGTGTACTCATCATAGAAAAAATCCATCAATTGGGCTACGAACTCCTGCCCCAGTCACCATATTCACCAGATTTAGCCCTCAACGACTATTTCGTATTTCAGAACCCAAATAAATGGCTGGGTGGTAAAAGATTTGGGTCGAATAAAGAGTTCTTTTCTTATTTTGGAGGACCTTGAAATTCAAATTTTGGAAAAAAAGCTGGATTAAATGCATCGAGCTGAAGGGAGACTATGTTGAGAAATAAAATGCTGTTTTGCCGAAAAATATATCTTTTATTCCTTCATGTTTCTCACTATTATCAATATGTAAAATTACACTGAAATGTGTTTGTATTATCTATGGCCATGAAGATACATTTAATCATATATGCACGCGCTTAATTAGTAGTCATTACTTATCCATAGATAATCCAATACATTTATTCACATTATGCAGTCATATACACACATACATATGTACTTAATATGTTTACGAATAGCTTCTTACGTTTACACTCAAAGCAAATGAAAGTAAATTCATTTACGAGTGTACTCAATGATATAATATTATGCACATAAATATTTAACAAAAAAGGTGAATTAGTATTTGCTTGTACATACATATGTACATAGATAACTACTAACATACATATGTATGTGAATTTGAATACATAGGTCATCTTCTATTTATATGGTTTTTGAATTAACTATGCCGACAGCAAATACAACAGCAGCTTTTCCGTCCCGTCTGTCAACTACATAGTTTTTTTTTATTTATAGAACAATTCCAAAGAAAATAAATAAGGTATAAATTGTAGTTAATGTAGTCAATTAACGAAGCCGGCAGCCATTAGCCAAATAACTTTCTCAGATGTTTCCAAATAACCGCACAAACAAAACAATAAAATTATACTTACATATTTACCCAATTGAAAGTAATTTGTGTTTAGTTAAAAGCCTTCCATAACCAATTTGGCATAAACTTTTGTTACAGAAATTCCGATTGCTACTCTTCAACTGGTTATTTCCGCAACCACCGCCTCATAAACTCTCAATTTACTGCAATTTTCATTCAAAACGATTAATTCTCGACGAGTGTAAAAGTACTTTTGTGATTGATTTGCCAGCATAATAATGCGTTGATTCATTGGTTAACGCATAACATACGTATTAGGGTAGTTCTCACCTAAATTTTGTATGGGACACACATTTATTTTATGCTACATGCAAAATAAAGACCTCCACGGAAATTTTAAAATTAAGAAAAAAGTTAAAATTGCAGAGCAAGGAATTGAAAAAAAAAATTGAAATATTTTTTAAGTAGTAATTCTTCCACAACATTTTAACTTGAAATCTAATAAATTTGATATATCGAGCATTAATCGCCAAAATAACGTAAGCGACATTTTTTCAAAATTTTATTTTTGATGCAAAAATGCATCTAGATGCTCTAGGAATATTTCTGCGTCAAAAAGAAAATTTATAAAAAAATGTCACTTACGTTATTTTGGCAGTTAAGGCTCGATATTATTAACACTAATTCATATGAATTCGTGGGAAACTAGCTGAACTTTAGCTGGCCAAATTCAAATTTTTGTAGAAAATTTGCGATTCAAAGAAAAAATTTAAATTTTTTCAAACCCAAAGTTTTTCATGCATTTTATAAGGCGAAAAACAATTCTTCGTAGAAATGGTAAAGAATTATTGAAAATTAATCATTTTCGATGGGAGGCTTCCAAAAATAATACCCAATTTTTAAATTAATAATAATACTAATAGATAGTCGCTTACACACTATGTTTATAGTTTGGCCGAGTTTCTCCTCCGATTTGTAGCGCGCGCCTTAATATTGCCACACAAAGGGAATGAAACCTACAGTTTTACGCCGACACCGAACGGTGGTTGTTTTTTTTTGTGAGAAGTATTTTTCATGGCAATTGACTGCCGAGGATCGATCGCTATTAGAAACAACTTTTTTCGATTTCAAATATTCCGATCGAAAATATTGTTTTTTCAAGAATTCTATGCCAATTTGAGAGCTTTGAGCGACCATTAAATATTACTTCGATGTGCAAATAAAAAAAAATATGTGTATATTTTTTTCGGTATAGAAAAACGCTAGGGGTGAGAGCATTAAAAATCCGACTTTACTTTTTTTTTAGACCACCCTAATATACATACATACATGCCGTATGTTCCATATCTACATATGTTTGCAAATGTGCGGTTAGCAAATCATCTTAATTAAATTCCCATTGATTGACCACAAAACCAATACGCCAAAACACAGAGAAAATCAGCAATCCAAATTATAGCGGTGCTGGAGTGTGCAATGGCTACACACTGTATTTGTATGTGTTTATAAATAGCTAAATACAAACTCACGTTGGCATAGAAATGTATAGATTTGTACGTACATATTTCTCACTGAAAAATTATGTGGTTGCAAATTCTGAATATGCAATGTGCTTTTGGCTGCATTTCACTGCTCGTAAGCTGGATAAAGCGAGTGGTGGGTGGGTGGAATTGTAGTATGAGCGATTATATTTGAAAGCTGCTGTTTTACGAGTAGTATTCAGAATATTTATGCTTGTGGTCAAACATGAAAATTTGTATGTTTTACAAAATTAAGTAGTTTATCGATATTTTTCTTGGTGTTGTAGGCGATGAACATTTGTTACACAAGCGCATAAATGTAAATCAAATGAAATTTTCAGACGGATTGGTTAGCTGGGGCAAATACAAAATTTATTTATGCATTTTTGCGCAGATTAAATTCTGTAAATAATTTTAGGTTACGGGCAATCTATGTAGCTTAATTTGTAATCTGAATTTCAAAGTTTGGCCAAAAAACCACAAACAAGGAGTGCATGCTTAAATGATTGGGCGGAAAGTCCTTCAAATTCGTTTGAAAAAGCTGGTCAATTATGGAATGCAACTAAGGAATGAGCAGAATTTGGCAATGTGCAACCATAAATAGCTAACATTTAGCTATATAACTACGTTATGTCTTTAAAGTACTTATTTTCAAATTAATATTTTTTTTTTTTGAATGCAAACAACTGACGAACTAAGTTAGCCAGCGGTTGTTTGTAGTTACTCCTAATATAATTTTCAGCTGAATCAAAAATTGCAGTCTCACCAACTACATAAGTGACATTTAATTTTGTTGAATAAGTTAAACGAAGTATTACAAAATGGAAAACAAACGAAAAATTAAGCTTAATTATGTTTAAGAATGCTTTACTTTGAAAATATTTGCAAGAGGGTTGCCACCTGTTTAAAAGTCAATCCCATTTGTTCGTAGATTAAATAAAGTATTATAATATGAATGTCAATCGAAAGAGGTATAAGAAGAAAATTTTGTTTCGAAGATACTTGAAGATGGGGTTGCCACCTGTTCAAAAGCAAGTAAATTTAATTAGTTACTTTAATGACATATTATAATTGGAAATTCAGTCGAAAGAGGTGTATGAAAACTTAGTTTCGAAAATATTTTGAAACTGGGTTGCCACCTGTTTAAAGTGACAAAATTGAATTAGTGACTTCAAAGATACGTAACAAAAGAAACATGTTGAAAAAAGCTTTATTTCGAAAATATTTCGATGAGGGCTGAACGCTGTTTAAATGTTAAAGTCTATTTAATAAATTATTGCAACATGGATGTCAAATGAGAGATATTTAATAAGGCTTTATTACGAAACCGGTTTTCACGAATGTATCATCTGTTTAAAAAATTTAATTCCATTTAAGTGAACATTTACAAAATGTAATATCTTTCGTCTGACAGTGAAAGCTTTCCAGTTTTTACAAATTTCATTACATGTAATTTATATCCGCATATTCGAATATCCGGATAACCATGCTTATTATCCGTTGACACGAATAAAATCCGGATAATAAGAATAACCGGTTAGTATTCGTTCGTGCAATTATTCGGATATCCAGATTTACGAAGATCAGGTTAATATTCGTATTTTCGGATATCCAAAAAAAAATCAAAAAAGTTATTTATAATATTCGTGAATTCAATTATGCAATACAAACAATTTTGTGCGTAGAAATAGAAAACTTGTTACTACACATATATGAGTGCCTGGTATTGGGAAATGAAAATATCATTTTGATAACGAAAAATCCGGATATTCGGATAGCTGAATATTATCTTAGCTTCCAGAGTAGCCGAATTTTTCATTTAGTTACCGGATGTTCGAATATTCGGTTTATCCGGATAGTTGAAATATCCGGATGAAGTTCCCAGCTCTAGTTTAAGCTAAACGAAATACATACTACAATAAGATATTGAATGGCCACCTATAAAAATAATTGAAAAAATGTATATAGTGTTTTATGTTGAAAGTCGACCATTGACCATGTTTTGGTTCTTCGAAACTTTGCATCACAAATTTTTTTTTTTGGGTTTTTTGTTTAATTGAATTTGAAAAATTCCCGAGATATTTGCAATTTACTGTTATGCAGCTTAAAAAGGCACTGGTGTTCCGGGGACCATTGGTTGAGAAATATTGCCCAAGGACGATTGTTAACGCTTTTGCAAATTTTTTTTTATACAACTTAGATATGTGAACCTCCAGGCTCTTTATGTAGAGAGATATCGCGTTGCGGGCTATAAGCTGCATCTGCACACATAACAATTATCTTTAATTAGCGTCAGTAGGTGTCATGTAACCCTCAGGCGCTTAAGATGGCAACTCTAAGAAACATTCATATGTACATACATGCATGCATACATATATCTATACGCGTATGTGTGTATATGTAGCTCCGAATAATCAAGGAAACACAAATTCACAACTACAAACGATGCAGTATGTCTATAGCTAATTAGGTGAAAACATTGCAATGTTCTGTGAGAAAAAAGTTATATCGCTGCCAGTACTAAGTACTTAGCAAGAACACCTGGCATCTTAAATAAAAGCAAAAGCAAACTCAGTATTAAGGTGTGTATATATGTAGATTTTTTGCATCGCTAACACTCTCGCTTGTTATTTGCTACATGTTGCACGTAGTTACGTTCACTAGTTATGCAAAAAATTTTTGTTGCTCCAGCAGCCACTGACTCTAAGCTAATGTCAGTTTTGTGGTTGTAGTAATGCTGCACACATACTCCTACATACATTGGTGTTATATATCAGTAATGTCACTTGCAAATGTGCACAAATATATGTAGTAATGTATAGGGGTATTCACGATCCGGTGCATACTGTCTAGTATGGTACATACTAGATAGCATAATTGTTGTTTTTTCATGTCTTCAAAAAACAACAAAATTAGCCAATCTTGCTTTTGTGCTATCTATACACCATGCTAGACAGTATGTATGGGATCGTGAATACCCCTTATATCTAACTAGCAATGCAATTGGAATTCACGCATTTTCGTTTGCTTGTGCACGCATGTACGCATTACTACAGTGCAAGTGTGTGTAAGATTTACACGTTTGGTTTCAGGGTAAATTTAGCTTGGTTAACGTATTTCAAGCGGGGCACATTAGCTTCTACGGCTATATGCATTTATGTATATTAGTTTTAGTCCAGCAGTTGAAATTCCATCACTAAAATTAAGGGCAGTTGAGATGAATTGAACTGCAATGGGATTCTGACAATCGCTACTCTAAATTTTCGTTGCTAGAATTCTCTAAATGAAAAGAAGTGGGCCTGAAAGTATACAGAATGGAAGAGTAACACATGCAATGCGTAATCAGCCAAATCTGGCAGTGTGGTGAATATGCAACGAGATGTTGCGTGTTGTTAGGGGCGCCTGCTATTCTTTTGGAGATTTTCGGCTATCAAAATTAGCGATAGCAATATTGGAGGAATCCGGCTGTTGAACTGAATTGAGTTGAGTCGAGTTGAGTTGAGATGAATTGCAGAGAATTGAAGTGAAGTGAGATCATGTGTTACGGTGAGTTAAAGTGACTTGAGCTAAGGCGAGATGAGTTTAGGTAATATAAGGTGGGTTGAGGCGATTTAAAGTGAGGTGAGGTGAATTGAGTTGGGATGAAGTGAGATGAGGTGAGGTGAGGTGAACTTGGAGGAGTTGATGTGAGGTTAGTTGAGGTGAGATGAGGGGAGTTGAGATGATTTGAAGTGAGTTGAGCTGAAACGCGTTCAAGAACATAACATAACATAACATACGCTAACAAAACATAACATTACACAACGCAACATAAAAACTTAACAAAATATATCGCAGCATAACATAACATAAAAAACAATTTTTCCCAGCTCTCATGCAATATTTCCCATTGTACTTAAAGTCTGGTAAGTATATATAGGATAGGGATGTATACGTATAGCTGGAGTAGGAATTTATTACTCTTCTGCAATCTTACCATACTAATTTAAGAATCTTAGTACTTTTCTGACGGAAAGGAAATGTAATTATCGACCCAAAAATGTAGCATCGAAGTCTATCGAAAGCCCGAGAGTGGCAGAGAAATGTTATGTGCTATCCTATTCCTCCAAACAAAATGTACCTATTGGATCGTTGATCCTATGGTGACCATATATCGTCCTAAAGGATTATGTCCCATTGTCAGTCCTATCAGCGGTCGTAGATCGCTCCTTTCCTGTTTGTGAAGGAATTTCGCTACCCTACCACTCTGCACTCTATTGCAGATATCGTATTGAGGATGCGTTTTTTTTTTTAATGCAAAACAAACGATTTAAGTAATCTTTTGAATTTTATTTGTTAAGCAAACAAAGCTGAACAATAGTAATTTATTTTTTTCAATGCAGAAAAAGTTCCCGAAAGCTTTCGAAAAGTCCCACAAAGAATTCTGCAAAATCCCAAATATCCCGAAGAAGTCAAAATACCGTAGCTTTATTTATTTTCCAAAGCAAAAATTTAAAATTCTTTTAATAGTTATAATCATGCATTTTAACTTTTTATTATTTATTTGACTTGAATAAGTTAAGGTTTAAAAGTGCTTTTGAACTGGAAGTTCCTGAAAGCACCCGAAAAATGTCGGGAATAATTCGGTAAAATCCGAAAAGTATTCCAAGAAATAAAAACACGAAGAGTTTCGAAAAGAATTCAATACAAATTGCGATACTACCGAAAATCATAAAATTTAGGAAAAATCTCAAAAAGTCCCAGAAAAATCTAAAAAAATCCGGAAAGCTGGCTTAAATCTCGGATATAAAAATACTAGTAATCCCGAAAAAAAAATGTAAGAATATCGAAACTTAATTTATTTTTCAAGAAAAAGAATTCAATTCGAAAGAATTCGAAATTTCCCAACTATTTTAGCATTGTAATCGTATATTTTCTCTTCTTATTATTTAGGCATTCCAGTTAGAATTTAAATGCGCTTTTAGACCTACAAATTTCTGAAAGCTTTTGAAAAGCCCGTAAAATATTCCGAAAAATAAAAACTTTTTGAGTTCTGCGAAAAATTCGGAACAAATCTCGAAAATACCTACATATAAGGAGAGTCCCGAAAAGTTGCAAAAAAAATCATTAAGTATCCGGAAAAATGTATATTAATAGTCTGTACTAAGTTACTTTTGTAAATAGTCTGTAAGGATTGAAATTCATAGACTTAAATAAATAATTAAATAAAAATACTGAAAATCGCAAAAACTCCGAAAAATTAAAAAAAAACATATATAAAATTATCCCGAAAAACTCAACAAAAAAATCCGTAAAAATACCAAAAAAATTCGAAAAATAAAAGCATATTTAATCCCGAAAATTTCGAAACCGATGTCAAGAATAATTCCAATATGATCCCAAAATCCCGCCACAAAAATCCGGATAATTACAACTAAATTTATTTATCAATGCCTTAAAAGATGAAACGGTAAAATTGTCGCTTATTTTCGGTAAAAAAAAAAAAAATCAGGTAAACTTTTGGTTAATTTTTTACGCTTTACTTTTCATAATAATTTTATTTTTTATGTAGATTCAGTTATAATGGTTTTCTTCTACTATTATGTAGACTGAAGCACATAGAATTTGTACCCTTCTAACTATAGGACCCTAAACCCACAAAAATATATATTACTTATTCCATGAATTTTTTGAGCGAGGAAAATTTGCATTGCCGAAATTCGCATCACATCAGTCTTCAAAGATTCTTTGCACATACATAAGTTTATACAAGTGTACTACTAACGCCCTTCGCCATTCGTCGTTCAACCTTGGCACTTATGTACATATAACAGCTTTGGCAAACATATTTCCACTTTGCTTGCTAATCAAGAAAATGTGAAAATTAAGCTATAATTTAGTTATGTTTTGCAATTTAGCAAATTGTTACATTACCGCTTATGCAGGAAGGCAGCTGATGCTTGAGCTGTGTGTACGCCTACGAGGCGTATGAGTAACCAACCGCATGAATTCCATTTACAACGTATAGCAAACATCTGTTGCACATATGTACATACATACATACATATGCGCATATGCAGTTAGTTTGTGCGTGAATTTTGTAAGTCAAAATTGTTGTGCAAACAGGTATGTACGTTAGCAATTATAAGCCTGCCTGCATTGCGTATGATAGTAGTGTAGCGCTTAACGAGAATTTCGCTAAGACGCAAAAATAATTTAATCAAGAATGCTGTTATGTCTGCGAGGCAAATTCTGCATCATACATACATTGGCTGTTTAGCTCGGTGGCACCAAGTCAACTGCTGTTACATATCGTCTCGCTTAAAACCATATTCCGAGTACAATTATTCACTAACGAACGCAGTAACTGGGCTCATACTGGATCCTAAGCTAAGTTGGAAAATAAATAGAGAAGAAAAGTCAAAGAAATCAAGCATTGCCTGTTAATCCTGCTAGCAGGAAGTAATGGGATCTGAATGCAAAAACTGTACTCTTTATGTATACAATGCTTTTATGCTACAGTTACCTGGAATGGTGAAAAGTCCTGCGGAATAAGCTTAATCATGTAAAGCCAGGCAGGGTTCAGAGCGCCGTATACATCTGGACTACAGGAACTTGCCCCAAGGATGCATATATATGTACCATCACACCATGCACACCGCATCAGTGTCTGCTATAAGACCCAGAAAACAGGGTATATGGAAAGGAAGAACGGCATGACAAAATAATTTCTCGATTGTTGCCTAAGATGAGACTTGCTTCCGATTACATACGACGTCAAGTAGAATTTCACAGGCTTTTTGGCGTTATTTTCCTGTCGATAGCCGACTGAGATGGACAATTTGATTTCTCCGCCTGGATGCATGGTCTAAATATACAGCGCTGGCTCCAAAATTAAAGGCAGAGTTGGGTGCTTTTTCCCTTAATCCCTGGTATTACGAAAGTCAATAATTCTGCGCGATTTTATAAAAGTTTTCCAGGCAGAAGTGTGCTTTCTGACCGAAAATTTTCTCGTCTGAGCTTGATCCTGTACAGCGATCTATGGTAAAAGGGGTAGAGAACGCATGAGCTTGGCAATCGCTGGGCTCTCTTGTCAAATATGATTATTATTTCTCTAGTAAACCAATTTTAATGGAAGGTATCCCTCTCTGGTTCTATTTTCAACAACAACAACATCATACTTAATTGCTAGACTTATAGTTTATAGCTATTTTGCAAAGCTTTAAGAAGCAAGGACTTCTTTCTGGCTGAAAAAAAAATTACCAAAGGGACACAAATCCTTTGAATAAATAAATTATCCTTAAGTTTCGGCTTTTGCATCTGTTTAGTATTTGTCTAAGAAAATAGTCCTTCCAAAATCGGTACGAATGCTTCACTGCCCTCTAAATCATTAAAGATTTTTTGCTTTTAAGCTTATTAAGACATTAGGTTACAGAAATACCACAGAAAACTGTTTGGCTTAAGCTGGCAGGATAGGGTATTCATGAGAAGTTGTTAAGATATATTAGGAGTTCTTCTTGACAACTTCCAGTTCGATGTTGGACATGGGGCATTTGCTACCCTCAGTGTAGTCTGGTAATGAAAAATTATTAGGCATTTCTGGCCATCTGGCCAATCAGGGGAGCTCTCTAACCAAAGCTACAGTTTTATAACTTATGTGGCCACTTAGTCCTTCCTTAAGAGTCTTCAATGCCTCCATCAAGTTTGTACATATGTATCATTCCATTCAAAGCAAAAATGTCAAGAAAGATAGACATAGATCGCAAACTATTTTGTTGCTGTTTTTAATCCGTGATTATAAATTTGAACAGATTTTTTTCACTCGAACTCAGGCATTTTTGCTGAACATCAGCTGAAGGTTACACAACATGAGCTGTATAGTTTCTCATGAACATAAATATTTTTTTTTTGTGGATGCACTCCACATTTTTGGTTGTGGTATGACAGCAAAAATTAGCATCAGATAAAGGAAGCCCACAACACTGAGTACCCGGTGATACTGGGAGATAAAAAAGAGGGGTAAAAAGCTGACTTAGAATCCAGCACTGACTACATTACGCCTAACTATTAAATTTATGGATAGCTATATGGTTTCAGAGAGAATTATGGGGCGTATGTCTTCCAATGGCCGATGGTACATTTACACAGATCGTTTATCGGAAATACAAGCCAGAGAGGCAGGCAGCTCTTTACAACTACCATTTAGGAATCATTTGCGGAAAATGTATGAATATGTGTAAGATACACATTATGAATTTCTTGCAAGCCATAGTGAGGTATCTAAGTCATTTGGAAACTCAATAAATAAGTGCTGTTTCACCGGTGCTCTAACTTTGGCGAACATTAACAAGTTTTCTCTGCAGAATCTGCCGCGATGGGAATGAAAAGAAGTTATTAGACTTATTTCTGTGTCGATATCCGGGTGTGCAATCGAAGCGACTCAAATACCTAGGACCACGCTTCTTTACCAGACAGGCAGAGATAGCAGAGAGGGAACTTCTGGTTCTAGTGAAGTTCATTTTTGTTTAGCAAGTGGTTGAGCCGATCAATGTTTTGATTATTATTCCTATGCGAAGTGAAACTTCTTTAGCGGCGGTTGGTTGGTTGGGAATAAATTGGCAAATTCAACGGAAAATGCACACGGAAATTGCGCACGAAAATTGCACACGGAAATGATTGGTCGATATTTTTTATCGATTTTGTTAACGATATTTTTATGGATTTTGTTGTCGATTTTTTAATCGATATTTTTACTGACATTGCTATCGATTTTTCTATCGATATTTTTATCGATTTTGTTATCGATATTGTTACAGATACTTTTATTGATTTTCTTATCTAAACTTTTATCGATTTTGTTAACGATATTTGTTCTGATTTTGTTATCGATATTTTTTATAGATTTTTTTATCGATTTTGTTATCGATATTTTTATCGAACTTGTTATCGGGTTTGTTATAGATATTGTTATCGATATTTTAATCCATTTGGTTATCGATATTTTTATCGGTTTTGTTATCGATAAAGTATACAGATCAAAGAAAACAGAATAACATAAATGTAATTAGAACGAACAGTATAGAGGTAGGGATCTATGTAGATAGAAAAGACTATGTATCCCTGCAAGTGAATATATAAAACTCTCGATACACATCATCTTAACCTAGCTTAATCTACTTATAAGTGTAGATTAAGCTAGGCTACGGCACTTATTTTGTAGGCCTCCAGATATACAAGCCATGAGTAATTAAGCTTACCGAGAGGAGAGTTGCACAATTTACAAAAACTTAAGGTGATCCCAAAATGTATGCTTTTTAAATAACTACATACTACGTATTTTTACTTGAATCTACTCAATATTTCCTTGATCATACATTACTCTACTATAAACTAATTTTAATTGCTATACCCATTACCCCAAAAACTTTTCTTCTCCTTTTATCTGTATCCACATGAACCCACCCTTTATTAAAACTGGGCCTCTGCTATTCAAATTTAACAAAATTCCATAGCGCCTTTGCAACTATTACAACAAGGATGTTTGTGCAAGAGCCTCCTCGTACAATATACAGCCAAATAAATTTGATTTTCTACACACACATACTATACAACATTTTATGCCTTTTGTCTCACGAAACTATATATATTTTCTCTTGCTTGATGTTGCAGATGAAAATTGGGGCATGCCACTTGCCATAGCAGCGAACTTGCGTATACCGTATAAAATTGAAATTGGCGAGGATATACGTGATCTGCATGCACAGGACAAAATTGGTAAAGGTATGTATAGTGAATTTGAACTACTATAATATGGAAATATGTATCAAAAATTCGAGAGTAACTATAGTATGTGTGTACGATATTCGAAAAATAAAATAAATATATGTACGAGTATAGCACAACAATTTATAAATGTATACCATCATGAATATATATATACATAAATTTTACGGCAGTGTATTCGACTAAAGAGGATATTTTTTTTAATAACATCAAAATAAAAGAATTTTGGTTTCAAAACATTTTTAACTAAAGCAGCGCTCACACAATTTTTACATTTGTGAGTGGTGTTGTTTAGAAGTTTTAGTTCACGTCAATAAAAGAATTCCCGTAAAATACCACTATATTAATGCCAAAACCACATAAAACTGCAGGACCGGACGGGATAATACCTGCACAACTAACTAAGACACTGGATGTGCATGCGAAGTAGCTTTTATGTATTTACAAAGCCTGTTTCAAGCCTGTTGGCGAATAGGCCTCACCTATTAACCCAAGGACCATAGGCCCATCAGCCGTTCCTCCTTTGTGTTTAAGACACTTCAAGGGATTGTTCTGACATCATCGACAGTCGTCTACTGTCTGTTGACCAATATGCGTACCGAAAAGGTTAATCTACAGAGACCGCGCTTGGTCGCTTATATCGAGAAGCTCCTTAGCGTTAAGAACCTCTGTCTCGTTGCTTTCTTGGATATTGAAGGCGCGTTGAACAACGTACTTCCGGAGGCTATTACAGGCGCGTGCGAAATGTCGACGCTTGTGACGATGGGTACGCCCCAGGGAGGTTCTCTCCCCACTTTTGTGGGCCCTGACCATCAGCACGCTTTTGCGTAGAACGAAAGGGGTGGGGGGGGAGAAAAAGTCGTTGCACACACCGATAACATTGCGATCGCTTTCAGTGGAAATTTTCTGCAAACGCTATGTGAGCCGATGCAGCGAATGCTTTGGCGTGTATCTAAGTGGTCCACCCGCTGGGGCATAAGTGCACATGTCGAGTATGATCTGCATAAGCGGAGCGCTCAGAACAACTCCACCTCACTTAGGTGCCTGGTCATAGGGACATAGTAGAGGGAAACTGCATGGCAGATGAACTTGCAAGGCAAGGCACGACCAAGCAGATTCTTCCTGGTAAAGAACGCATTGGTATGCATTTTGACACTTGCAAGCTGCTACTTAGTGAATTTTTATACAAACAAGCTGAAGAAAGATGGAGTAAAATTACGACTTTTCGAATTTCCTGGCAGATGTGTCCTAATTGGGATCAGAAGCGGTCACGAGGGGTATGCTCTCTTAGAAGAGAGGGTATATCTAACGTTGTAGGGGCTCTAACCGGGCACTGTCTAATAGGTAAGCATGCAGAAAGGCTCGGCTTGCCTTTCCTAAGATGTTGCAGAAGCTATAAGGACTACGAAGAGGAGAAAACAGTCTTGAATCTCCTGTGTAAATGCCCTGCACTGTGTAGAAGCAGGCTGCGTCGGCTGCGGATTCACGGTTCTTGGCCGAACTTAGGGAAGTTTCGAATACTGACGTAAGTTGCCTGATAAAGTTTTTCAGCGATACGAAGTGGTTCAACATAGGGCGAATAATTGAGCGGTGTCAAACTGTGGTAATACAATCGGCATGCTATCTATAGCCTAAGTGTACTCTTAACGCTCTCAGTACAAAAAATTACCTGCCAAAGCTAAAAATCTGAAAATTTGTTTACCGGCTAATTTTTGGTCATTTATTTCAAAAATACAATCAAAAGCTTAGTTTTGACGTTATTCAGCGTCCATTATATTGAACCCTAGATTTGTACACAGGGAAGTGATATCAATAATTTTTCTTTCAAAACAGGGAAAAACATTTAACATTTTTTTCGGATCGCAATTCCCACGAAAAATAGTTAGTTTGCTCCTATATATGACAGTATTTAATATCGACATTTGTACCACTATCCACTTTTGTGAATAAACACGGTCAACTGCATCCCGAAAATACATTGAAAGAAATTCGGTAAATAAGAATATCGATACCCTCTATGTGCGATTTTCACGACAACTACTTTGTGATGTTAGAACCCATCTGGGACTTACCTATCATCACTGATGTTAATTCTGACTTTGCAATTTAATAGTAAGTTCTTCAGTCAAGCATTGTACAAGGTCAGCATTAATTTCACCGTTGACAGTTAAGTCTTAGATGGATTTTTTTATCAGAATCTCATTTTTGTGAAAAGTGCAGATAGAGGGTATTGAATATAAGCCGTCGATATACTTTTCTCAAAACAACTGTTATTTTAAAAACAAAAGCTCATATTTAAGAAAAAAGAGCACTCCTATTGAGGTATATGTATACATTCTTATTTTATTCAGCACAGTTCTTACTCTATTTTTGCGCCTTATATTTTATATCTGTAATATTAAGCTCTCTTGTGTTTTACATTCTTATACAAAAACCACGAAAGCTCGCTATTTAAGCCAGAATTTAAAAACCTAGGAATTCATTAAACTGTTTTGGGATTAATATCTTCGTGGCTACAAAAGAATTAGCTCTACTTTTGAGATACATAAGACATGTTCCAAAAAGCAGCATAAATTTATTAAAAGCACACAAAACTTGACCTCTGTTATCTAATTAGAAATTTAAAAAATTTATATTTTTCATCTTTATCTCTCTATTTTCTATTCAAATTGCGCGCGCCTTACCCATCAACTTTTCTCCTACGTCTCTGCGACAGCCATCATCATCACAGCGGACATGAACGATGCCAGCACCTTGCATTTGCTGACGCAGCTGGTCGGCCTACGCCACACCAAAGTGCTGCTCATCGATGTGGTGGCCACCTCCTTCAATGCGGAGAATAATTTCTACAAAAATTTGGCGCGCATTAATGCCAGCTCTGAACTGATGTCCAACCTCTTGTTGCTCACTGTGCTGAGCGATAAGTACCGTCACTTTCTGAAGCTTGCCTTCGAAGATAATGGCATTGGGTTGGTGCAGAATTTCCGGCAAATACGACGTTGGAAGGCGATGAGCAGTGAAGGCAAGCTGGGTGTTGGGGTCACCGAAGCAGCCGCGATAAACTGGCCCATACACTTGGATAGCTCAGTGACGCGCGCCTTGCAGGAGCATGAAGATGCTATGGCCGCTGAGACGATAGATGGCAGTAGTAGTGATAAAGCAACAACCAGCACCACAACAGTGCGCCCGACGCGTGACACTTTGGCTGCCTTCGATGAATGCCCACAGCTGAGTGGCCTCAACTTTGTTGAGATTTGTCCGAATATCGAGAATGTGACGCGACATTGCGTCGATTTTATGTACAAGCTACGCAAACACAATATCAAGCGCAATGGCACGCTGCTGCAACAGTTACGGACATTGCTGAAGCAACTTTGCCACATACATCCGGTCACCGGATATACGAGCGCAGAGCAAGCGCGCATTGCAAGTTTGCGGAATTTTATTGACTTTTTTCATTTTTACGATTTCATAATTACCAATGTGCGGCAACAGCTAGAAGCAACTGCGTCGAAACAAATTCCAAAAACAACAAAACCGATAAGCGAACAAGCCACACAGCAACAAAAGCAAAATGGAAACGGAAATGCCAGCGGCAGCGGCAGTGGCAGCGCGACAAAAACCGGGAATGTCAATGCGAAAATGCCTAAATACGATTTTATTGTGTTGGATGTGGTGCGCGATAGTGCGACTGGCAACAACAACAATGGTTACAACAAAAGCAACGACGGTGCTAATACTAGCAATGTGGAGAGCGCGAGTACAGCAACAATTGACTTCAATGGTCGTGTCAATGTTGTCGCCAATTCAGCATCAGCGGATGTGAGGTCGACAGCGTCAACTGATTCTATCAAATGGCGCCCATTGTTGATTTTGGAGCAACATGAAATCAATTTAAACACTTATATTACACATTCCATTCAGCCGGGCTACGACGAGTGGTTGCTGGTGAGCACAGCACAGCTTTGGCAATGTGGCGCTATCTGCTGGACAATTGTGGCCATTTGCATTGGATTGCTGTTGATCATTGTGGCGGCGAGCGTAGCGGCGGGCATTGCAATGAGGTAAGTACTAACTATAGAGTGAGTTTAATGAATGACAACTAAAAAATGGCTACAACTTATGTGATAAGAAATTTGATTTTAGTAAAGTTTTATGCTATTCAGCTGAATTCAGCACTAAATTATATAGTATTTACAGTCATAAAGCAGTGAATTGTGAGAGTAAATGCCGTTTTTTGGCAATTCAGCTTAATTCAGCAGCTACTCGTTATGGGGAGTTGATTTTCTATTTGCTGCATACCCAGCAAAGTAATGTTTAGTGTAACCTAGACCTACTTCACACAATTCAGCTTTTATTCAGCAAATTTTGTATGTAAATTTGCTAATAAGATAGTGAAAACCAAAAAAGTTGTAGGATTGGTATAGAGAATTTATTAGAATAGTTCATTCAGCAATTGAAAGGGTGAGATGGTATCAAGATATATTTGATAAACCATGCTTGCTGAATATGCAAAAAGTACACATTTGTCGTTGGCGAGCAATAGAACTAAATATGTTCGGTAATAAGTTCAACTTAGCTTTTAATATAACGCATTGTAGCGACAAGGCGAAAACCAAGTTTTTTTTAAATCATCCATTTTTTTATTTAAATCAGTATTCGTGAATGCATTCAGCCATTCAGCTAAATTTTGCTTTCATAATTTTAACAACGTAAATAGATAAATAGGTAGCAGCACTAAGCTTGTATTCAGCGTACTTCAACAGCGTTCAAATATTAACTTAAATGCCTTTTTCAGGCTGAATTCATCATACAAAAAGATATAAAAACTATAATTAAAAACACCATTCATTTTTATTTAACTCTTGCACCAACGGGATGTATTCAGCAAATTTACTTGTAGGATAGTTTCAGTTAAGCCAGCAGTAGGTGGCAAATTCATATTTATTTAAGTACTCATATATTATTCAGCTCGTTTTTATTTCATTTTTATCACCAGCGGAATGTATTCAGCACAGTTACTTGTGAGTAAATTTACATCAGCTAGCACAAAGTTCACATTAATTTAAATATTTATATATTATTCAGCAAATTCAGCTCATTTTTATTGCCATTTTCAGCATTTGAATGTTTTAAGCACATTTACCTGTAGTACAATTTCAATTAAGCTAGCAGTAAGCTGTAAGTTCTAATTAATTTAAGTATTTATATATTGTTCAGCGTATTCAGATGATATTTATTTAAAGTTTTCCACCAGCAGAATGTATTCAGAGCATTTACTTTTAGGATAATTGCAATTCAGCTAGCAGTAAGCAGTAAATTCACATTGATTTAAGCATTTGTATATTATTTGGCGTAAGTCAGCTCATTTTTAGCCCTTTTTCACCATTTTAATGTGTTCAGTATAATTAATTGCAAGATAATTTCAATTCAGCTAGCAATAATCAGCAAATTATTATTATTTTTTAATTTTTTTTTTCCACCGCCGAAATATATTCAGCACTTTTACTTTTAGGATAGTTTGAAATTAAGTAGCCGTAAGCATTAAATTCATATAAATTTAAGCATTTATTATTCAACGGATTGTACTCTGCACATTTATTTTTAAGAAAATTTCAATTCAGCTAGCAGTGAGCAGCAAATTCATAAAAGCTTAAGCATTTATATATTATTCAGCGTAATTCAGCATAGTTTTATTTCAGTTTTTCACCAGCGAAATCTATTCAGCACACTTACTTGTGAGATAATTTCAACTGAGTTAGCAGAGAGCAATAAATTCATATAAATTTATCCATTTATATATCATTAAGCGTAATTCAGCTCAATTTTATTTAAATCTTTTCACCTGCTGAATGCTTTTCGCGCTATGACTTTAAATATATTTCTCATTCAGCTTGCTTTTGACAGCAAATTCGTTGTTAATACAGCATTTATATTTTATTCAGCGCATTTCAGCTCCTTCTCCCAAAAAAAAAATATTCTGCTCGGTAATTTATCAACTATGTTTAATCAGCTCTACTTATGTCAAGTGTTTGAAAATAATGCAGATGTTTTACACTGCAATTCATTATGCCACTTGATTAACCACGAATTCACCACCATAAATTGCGCCTCATTAAAAGACTAGTAAATTAAATCGAACTACCAACAATTAAATATATTATTACTCGTGCGAATAAATACACTTTTATGTTATCGATGTCTGACTAATTAATCTAATGAGCAGTCAGCCAATGCACTGTATTGGAGAGGCGTAAGTGGCAAGTGCCTAGCCAAGGGCAACACACGAATAAAGTATTTTTGAAAAGAGTAACTGATAGGCATCGCCGTCCCATCGACATCAACTCTCCTTTACAGAGAAATAAATGTATGTAGGTACATATGTATGGATTTTCCCACAAGCTCGCTTGCGTCTTGCAAAGTTGGACATACATACATACGCATTTTTTATAAGAAGTTGAGTTACTTCTCACAGCTAAGCGCTTTCTTGCTCATGCCAGGCATGTTGCTGTGCTCTCACACTTATTTGGCCAACTTGGCAAAGTTTGAAGGAAAACTTTATTTTTACGTACTTTTAACTGCCTGCCTTATAAGTGCCTATTCGTAAATATGTATTTAAGCTGATTTGGCACTTTCGTTTCAATTATAATTAGTAACGCTTTAAGCGCCATATTGATTTTTCGACAGCACGCACAGATTTATCTACTTAACTTGTATCTCTTGAGTGCTTCTTGCCAAAATTATACAATGGTGGTGCCAATTTCACGCTAAATTCAAGCCAGCTATAATATCTAACTATTCGAAAATTGATGTATTATGTCGGAAACAACAACAACCAAAAAGGAAATATTCGAAAATTCTCTAAATACAGTCGCTGGTAGGTAATGCATTACTTGCGCTACAAATCGTAATGCATTTCTTAGAATAAAAATTAAATTTTTCTTTGGTAACTTTGAGCAGTGCAATGACCCGTTGCGGCATAGTTCTGAGAAATTTTCAATTTAATTAAGTTTAAATATTTGCCATTAATGTTCGGGATTATTCAACCCAACGCCTTTAATCGAAGCGCAGCATGTATTTATACCGCAAAGAGAAAATTCATGGAAATGGTTTTGTATTATCGCACCGCTTTACGGACGCTCTTTTCGCGAAGAAGCGATTTCTTTCTGCAAATGACAATGACAATGACAGAAAGCTAGATCACGACTTATAATATAGTTTCCGATGTCGCTGATTGCGAATCTGAAGTAATTTTTTTTCAAGCAAAATGAATTAAGAATTTTTAAAAATTTAGCGGACTCACTTAGAGGTTGTTACTCGTAGTTAGGTAGGTAGGGTTTCGAGTTCGCGTTTACGAATCTGAGGCGAGATTGGAAAAATTCAATATGGCGGACCCTGTATAACGGACGAAAAAATCAAAACCGATTGAATTCGCTTAAAAACTTACAATTAAGGGTATTTAACAGGGAGTAAAATAATTTAATACAGCATTTAATCATTATATCATGATTTTTATTTGTTGCGCTTAAAAATAATAATTATTATTTGATTTTTATTTTTTCGCTCGATGGAAATAATTATTTTTTTGATTTTTATTTTTTCGCTTAGAGATAATAATTATTATTGAGTTTTATTTTGCACTTATGTTGATTAAAATTTAAAAAAAAAATGATTATTTTCCAACCCTAGTTTTTAAGATCGCTCATTATGAATCTGAAATTAGATTTTGAAAATTCAAAATGGGCGGTTCCATATTTGATCTACCATTTATCATGGAAAATTTAAAATCAAACGTAAGTACATGGCGTATGAATAACATTCTCATCTCGTCTGTTGTAGTTCGGTACCATTTTAGGACTATCTAATTCGAAAATTCACCGAAAATTTGCAAACTTTCTTTTTAAGCGAACTAAATGGTTTAATTTTTGCGTTAAAAGTCGGCTCCAGCATTGGGCCACCTTTAGGCTTTCTTTCATCCTTTATGAGGTTAACCAATAAAACTTAGAATAATATATTTGTTCCATATGTTATACTTATATATTTTTTTTTTGTTATTTTGAGCAAATTTAACTACGTACTTAAGTAAGTATATAAATCTTCATAAATATCTCCACACTGAAGCCTTTAATATTTACGATAGTGTTTTTTTTTTGTACTAAGTATGGCTCTCTATTTTTAACCTAGAGCATAAAATAATCTAGCTATGCAAAATTAATTTACAATAAAAAATATGCAATAATTTACAAAGCTGTATGAAATATTGTTTCCAGCAGCAATACTACTTACTAACAAAATAAACTTTAATGGCGAATATTTTTAAGTGAATCAATTAAAGTACAAAGCGCATATTTACAGCGTGATCCCTCTGCTATTATTTTGAAAATAAAATAAAAAAGCAATCATTAAATTTCGTGCCGCATAATGTACATATATATATGTATGTACGTATACATATACACAACCATGCCACCAGTGCATATGATGCCTTCGTTTAGCAAACACGCATGCACCATGTAGGAGTATTTCCACATATATGTACATATGTACATATGTACGTGTAGTAACGCTGGCAGTGTAGAAACTGGCAGTAAAACTCTGTTTAATCGCCAACAAAAATGCACATTTAGTGCAATTCGTGGTTATGGTTTTGCAGCTTGCAGCTATTCAACGCATTTGTAACACAATTCAGGGATAACTTAACTAGCTTCCCTTGGTATTAAAAAGTTTTTAGTTTTCAACGCTATTTGAAACTTTTGAATAGCTAACAAGAGACGTTAGACAATTTTAAAGCAGAGACAAAAAATTGTCTTACTGAGTTTCATCAAAAATTCGTAGTCTTACCGAAGTTTGTAAAACCTTAACAGCTGCTACCTTCATTTTGCAGGCGCACAAGCCTCGGGTATTTTCTCATAAAAGACATGGCGAAAGTCTTGAATCACACACATACGAGAGTTATAAAGATCGGACTGTGAACATCAATCCATTTTTTTTATCAACCTAGCGAATCTACTGAAACTGCCATTCATAGTCCCAATACAAAAACTAAAAAGGCCCTGGAATATGAAGACAAAGCTATTTGTGCCATTTCAAGAGCTTTGAGCAACATGTCTTATAACTAACGGAAATCTTGTACTTACTTGTAAATAATAATAATAATAATAATAATATTTGGTCGAGCTTATCATTCGATTCGTGGTGTGCGCCTTGATGTTGCCACACAAAGGGGGAGGGACCTTCAGTTTTACGCCGCTTCCGACCAGCATATGGATTTAATGAGAATCTTTTTTAAAGCAGAAAGTTGCTTGCGCCAGGGATCGAACTGAGGTCGCTTGGTGTGGTGGTACGCACCACTAACCACTCAGCTACAGCGACTGCATTGCTGTGCATCAATTAAACTCGCTAAAACTGCTATCGTAACATTTGTTTAGTTGTTGGATTTAAATGGGTAATGAGTAAGTTTTGCCATTTTGTTCCACTACTCGTACAACCTACAGCCATTTGGCGGCTTTAATTAATTTCAGCACGTCATGTGGGGAGAGGCAGCTGCACTCTGAAATATTCTGCTGGAAACCCACACAGAAAGTGTTCCACTGTCTCCGTTGAGCCGGGTCCTCGAAGCTACGACAAAATATATAGATGGATTAGGGAATCCTTTCGACATTTACTCCAACCAGTCAGAGCCTGCTGAAGATCTTTGTGAGGTATTCTAGGTATTTTCTTTGCTCATATTACCTATAGCAGTACAGAGAAACTTCACACTCTCTTTGATATTTTGCCTCCACGACAGCTTCCTTGGTTAAGTCATAGGTGGTATCTCTGTAAAAAAAATTACTGGTTACCTATGGATCCTTAACATTCTGAACTAGAGGTACACAAGTGTTTTAACACTAACCTGTTCCATTCTAAGGGAATAAGAGGACCCAAAGCGGCATTGAGAATTATAACCCTCTCGACTTAAAAATCGGAAACATGACGGGCAGGTGAAGGTCCTAATGAAATTTTCTGATAAGCGGCTAATGCATATGGGCCTCGAAATGATTCAAAGACTTTAAATCTCTAAGGACTTTTGCGGTATAGGGGATACCTTCCACTGCAGATCCAGCTTCTTGGAATACAGGGTATCCATATGAGGAGTAAAGAAGGATCAAAACCTGAAAGCGGGACACCTAGGGCTGATATAGTTTAACAAATGGATACCAATGGGCAGCTACCTCAACATTTTTCAAGCAGAGATTCGTGCAAAACAAGTTTGTGAGAAAGATTACTTTAGAAGATACACATCTTCGAAATACTTCTAAATCATTTGGTACAGTCAGGCTAGGCCACCATACTAACACGGAAGTCCCACAAAATAGCATTCAAGCAGGCGTATAATTGCTCCAGGACTACTCTTACCGCTATTGGCACCAATGCAACTACTGAGCTGGGATAGCCAAGGAAAATTATAAACAGATGGCACTGTTTCAAATTCAATATTTTCTGTTCTCTTGTCTATCATTTTTGGCTTTTGGTGTGCTTTACGTTTGATACCATTACGGGCCTCACGACTGCTTTATCCGCCTCTACATTAAATATGTAAGTACATTAAGGTGCCCTACCACCAAAAAATAAAAAAGATTCGGTCTTCCACCGGAATTGTAAAATTTATTTTTAAGACTTTCGCTAAAAATATTTTGGCATTTTTATACAGATCTTCTTAGTCCTTTGTTTTTCATTTGAGACGATTTTTTGGAAAAATTTTTTTTAAGTAATTTTTTTTATAAAAACTCGGTATTTTCAAAAAGGTCTAACTTACGTAAATCTCAATATTTATTTAAGCTATTTTACCGGAGGTCTTAATATAGAAAAGATTTAATAAATCCGGTGAAAAACAATACTATTTTTTTATATATGGAGTGATGCACCCTAATGTATATTGCAATCATTGGAAAAAGTTTTGTATCTAATAATCATAATACTCGTGCATAAAAGTCAAGTAATTTTCTAGTCAAATAGGTTTTCTACAATCAACACAATTCAGCTTGTAGAGACGTTCAATTTTACGAAATAACATAAATTTCATCATTTTATTAATTTTCAAAGTATTCTTCTACATTCGGACGTATTCAGAACTATTCAGCAATTTTTCTGGAAGCTAGTTCTTATGGTAGTGAACTCTACATAAAGTTTCTTAACCGTTTACCGTTTTTTAGGCTCTCATTGTTTTATTCAGCTACAAGTTTTATAAGCTGAATTGAGTGCCGGAAGCTTATAAAGCGTACCGGGAGCGCTTTGTACCTAAAAAAATTTGTTTGGAGTTCTACAATTTGGGTTTTCAGGTATTCAGCACTTTCCAAGTTTCCAGCGTGTACGTGAAGCGCTGTTTATACATAGTTTTCCCTCCACCTCTTTTAACGAATGTTTTTTTTGCCTTCACTCAACTGTAATCATATTAAAAACTGAAATAAGTCGTGCAGTGCGATTAGCTCGATGAAGAAATGAAATTTATTTCTTCTGCCACCATGAGCTATGTAAATGTCCTTCAATAGATATTTTCCGCGCTCTTTCTCCAGCACTTCCAATGCGTCTTCAAACAAAAAGTTTCATTCGCAAATCACAGCGAACTCAAAACCTAAAACAAAAGTCCCTGATTTAGACTTAATTCAGCAATTCAGCGCAATTAAAATTCTATTCAGCGCTATTCAGCAACTACTTTTTCGCGCGAGAATCGCACTGCGGTATCATTGCCAGCACATTTTGATCAACAACCATATCATCGCACAGCAGCCGCAATTTAACGACACCCGCGCCATAAAGGGGACCACTAAATGAGAACAAACTTCTGTGTAATGAGTACCAAACTACTGCATGTATTTATTCCTATGTATAGGAATTAGATTGCACGCATCTGCATCAGAAAAAAAAAGAGAAAACAACAAAACTTTTGACTACCACGAAGTTCAGCGTCACACAAGCTGTAGAGAGAGAAGTAGGTTTGTATGTATGTAGTTAGTACGAGTAGTTTTGCTATGAAATCCCGGAGGGTAGTGTGCGAAGTTTAAGCAGACAAAGCGCCCAAGTTAATGACAAATTTTCTGCTATTGCTGCGCTGCTGATCTTCAGAGGGTCTGTCGGTCTACCACATTGAATTATTATAAAGTACATAGTTGAGCGTGAAACTTTAGCGTAGCTCATTAATAAAGTTCCACAGCTTTAACTGCGGTTATTTTAACTTATTATGAGTGGATGTTGTTGTTGCGCGTAGTATTATTTTTTATATGCATCCCCACACAGACGCATACACTCAGTATGCCTGCAAATGACAGGTTAATACACAAGAGCATCTCATTTTCAGTTCATCACAGCCGCCAACGGCAATAATACTCGTATTCGTTCATAGCTCTCAAGTTAATGGTATTTTTTTAAGAGCTTTCTCTATTTAGGGCGTGCTAAAGCAGAAAAAAATAATAATTTGCGGCTTTAACTTTACTCTTTTAGTACACAAATTTTCTTACTAATTATCCCACTTATGCTGGTTTACTTTCAGGAATTACTTGCTGCGTAAGCGCCTCTCGAAAGGACCTAACAAAATTGTGCTATCCGCTGATGACTTTGTCTTCCCAGTCGATTCGCGTAGGGTAAGTGGCGTTGATTTTGTAGTTGTTTTATTGTAGCATAAAATGCTTATAAGAGAGTAAAGATTGTGGTTACTTAGCTGACCTACGAAATGATTTTATTACAATTTAAGAGGAGCTAGTTGTAAAAAAGATATTTGTGCATAGAAGTGTTCGTATTTAACGATTGCCGTAAATTTAAATGAAAGTGCATACTTAAAC
>NW_023458555.1:27334825-27338258 GCF_013731165.1 Rhagoletis pomonella | reverse complement strand
TTTTTTTTTCGGAGATATGATCTGTCAAATTTCGAATTTTTTGGTGATTCTGACCATTTATCTACTTCTTCAAATCATTATATCTAGAGTTCATCGTAGAGACTTCATCCAAACGCCGTTTTAAAGCTAAAGAATCGGACGTAACATTTCTACACGGTCAAAAATTTGGGTTTAATTTTTAAACCGCGCTGGGACTACTGCCTTTTTTAAACTTTAATAGTCTACTTTTTAAACCATTCAATAGTTTTACGCAATTTTTAATATATTCTGGTTTAAATTTTAGCCCAAAAAGTTCGTGGTTTAAAAATCAAACCAAAATGTTTTAATTCTAGTTTCTAGGTTTCATATATAGAAAATTTGGTTTAAAATCTAAACCGAAATAGAATAGGGGTATTCTCCAAATCTTGCAAAGCCATTGCACGTAGCACGGATTGCACGGATTGCATAAATTGCAAACACACAACAAGAAAATTCATGGGAAACAACATTTCCTATCGCTGCAAAATATGCAACGTCGAAACCCATGTATATATTTTGCAAAATAGCATAGCAAGATAATAGCGACCCTGTGCTAGTTGTTTTGTTGTTGGAATTGCTACATATTTCTCTCATTCCTCTCATCTCGCTCACTTAATTTTTTTTTGCTGTCTCTTGTTATTGTATTTGATACATAATTTCGCTGCTTGCTCCCCATGCATGCTACCTCTTTGCAATGGGGTGTTCTCGTACTCTTCGAAATTTGGAATAGTATTTTTGCATTTCGTGCAATCCGTGCATCGTGCAAGACTTCGAGAATACCCCTAATATGTTTGCACAGCGAAATGTGGTGTTGATTCAAACTCAACACATGAAAGCACATTTACATGAGTGGCTGTAGCTGAGTGTGCAAAGATGCTTGATACAATTGGTTGCTACCAAGGCTGTCCGGGTTCAATCCCAACCAGACCGAGCATGAAATTTAAGATTGTTTTTTTTTTTATTCTTAATTATGAAAATGTTTGGGTTTAAAATTTAAACCGAATTGTTTAAATTCTTAACCCAACATATGTGCTCTCTTTTTTTTAAACTTGGAGGGTTTGTATTTGAAACTGAATTTAGTTTGGTCATATATGTAGTCCAAAAAGTTTAAAATTCAAACCGAAATTTTTAACCGTGTACAGCTTGTGTGACGCTGAACTTTCGTCGAGTTTGCTTTGTAGCGCGTGGTAGTCAAAAGTTTTGTTGTTTTTTCTTTTTTTTTCTGATGCAGATGAGTGCAACCTAACTCCTATAGATAGGAATACATACATGCAGTAGTTTGGCACTCATTACACAGAAGTTTGTTCTCATTTAGTGGTCCCTTTATGGCGCGGGTGTCGTTAAATTGCGGCTGCTGTGCGATGATATGGTTGTTGATCAAAATGTGCTGGCAATGATACCGCAGATTCTCGCGCGAAAAAGTAGTTGCTGAATAGCGCTGAATAGAATTTTAATTGCGCTGAATTGCTGAATTAAGTCTAAATCAGGGACTTTTGTTTTAGGTTTTGAGTTCGCTGTGATTTGCGAATGAAACTTTTTGTTTGAAGACGCATTGGAAGTGCTGGAGAAAGAGCGCGGAAAATATCTATTGAAGGACATTTACATAGCTCATGGTGGCAGAAGAAATACATTTCATTTCTTCATCGAGCTAATCGCACTGCACGACTTATTTCAGCTTTTAATATGATTAAAGTTTAGTGAGTCGTCACTCTATCAAAATAAAATTTTGGTTCCCAGAACAAGCGAAAATAGATGTGCGTTCAAGAATTTTTTCCCAATAGAAATACATCTTTTTGTTCGACTGAGGTTGAGATCAGTCACAGATAACTTTTCCTCTTAGTAAATGTCACTATAAATGCTCTCTTATGGGGCGCTAATTTCGTGACCAACCCTTACTATGTATTATATAGTTAAAAAACTACATCAGACTGCGTGCTTTGGGGCTCTGGATGAAAAAACTGTCAGGGCATTGTTCAATCCCTCATTGTGCAATATAAGAAAAAGCATCATTCCACCTATCAGATCATGTAAACGTTTTCCAGGATGAAACATTTACAGAAACTCTACAGCGGACGAACCAGCGATGAGCGGCTCAGGGAGTTAAAAGGATGACTTGCCGAAACTTATCACTCGAAGACTAGACTCGACTATTACTCGGCAGTTCCGTCTGTCCTATGACCCACTTAAAATCAGGTAATTTTGTGAATGAGCAAAGAAAATACCTCGAAAGTCTTCAGAGGGCACTGGCTCGTTGGGGTAAATGCCGAAAGGATTGCCTTACCCATCTATAGATTCTGATAGCAGCTTCGAGTACCCGGTTCAAAAGAGACAATGGAACACTTTCTGTGTGGGTTTCCAGCAGAATATTTCATAGGTGCAGCTGTCTCTCCCCGCATCAGGTGCTGAGATTCATTAAAGCCGCCAAATGGTTGTAGGTTGCACGAGTAGTGGAATCAGAATGGCAAAACTTACTCCTTGTCTGTCCGCAGGGTGGCAAGCCACTTAAATCAAGCAACCAAACAAATGTTACGATAACAGTTTTAGCGAGTTTAATTCATACACAGCAATGCAGTCGCTGTAGCTGAGTGGTTAGTGGTGCGTACTACCACACCGTGCGACCTCAGTTCGATCCCTAGCGAGAGCAGCTTTTTGCCTTAAAAAAAGCTTTTCATTAAATCCATATCCTAGGTGGGAGGTCCCTCCCCCTTTGTGTGGCAATATTAAGGCGCACGCCACGAATCGGAGGAGAACCTCGGCCAAACACTAACATATATGTAAGCGCCAAGACATATTGTTAAAAGCTCCTGAAATGTCCATAAGGGCACTAAAAGCTTTATCTTCATACTCCAGAGCCTTTTTAGTTTTTGTATTGGGACTATGAATGGCATTCTCAGTAGATTCCCTAATTTGATGAAAAAATGGGTTGCTGTTCACAGTCCGACCTTTATAACTCTCGCATGTGTGTGATTCAAGACTTTCTCAATTTTTTTTTATGAGAAAATACCCGAGGCTTGTGCGCCTTCAAAATGAAGGTAGCAGTTGTTAAGGTTTTACAAACTTCGGTAAGAGTACGAATTTTTGATTAAACTTAGTAAGACAATTTTTTGTCTCTGCTTTAAAATTGTGTATCGTCTCTTGCTAGCTATTCAAAAGTTTCAAATAGCGTTGAAAACTAAAAACTTTTTAATACCAAGGGAAGCTAGTTAAGTTATCCCTGAATTGTGTTACAAATGCGTTGAATAGCTGCAAGCTGCAAAACCATAACCACGAATTGCACTAAATGTGCATTTTTGTTGGCAATTAAACAGAGTTTTACTGCCAGTTCCTACACTGCCAGCGTTACTACACGTACATATGTACATATGTACATACAGGGTGTCCCAGAAGTAACGTGCCAAACTTTAGGGCAAGGTAG
>NW_023458555.1:27333822-27334725 GCF_013731165.1 Rhagoletis pomonella | reverse complement strand
CGTATTTAACGATTGCCGTAAATTTAAATGAAAGTGCATACTTAAACAATTATTTGCGGTGTTTCATGAAACAGGCCGAAGAAGAAGAATGATGATTTGTAGTTAAGAGGTTTTTGATGCCAATCCACAGTGGGATAAATCACGAAAAGTCAAGCAATATATATTAGAGAGTAGTCTAGAGGCTTCAAGTTTGGAACACAAGCTTTCTTAATGAATATTAGTATGAGGTGTTAATATAAACAAAATCCTCCTACAAATGCGCCAATTTTCATATAACGGTATTTTTTTATAAACTCAAAGTATTATATTTGGAAAGCTCTAGCAAAGAAACAAAAGGTAACAAAATCTTACACTGGGCTTAAATTAAAGCTAAAACTATTGAAAACTGTCTCTGAAAGCACCATCTCTGCATCTTAATCCAAAGGTTAGTTATAGTCATTAATTGAACAGCAAAAACTGTTTTTGGGATTTCTTTTTCAATAGCACCATGTCCCAGTATTTTTTTGTTGTTCAATAAATGACTATAAGTGATTATCAGGTCAAGTGCAGGACTGTATTTTTAGGGATAGTAGTCGAGAGTTCTAGCTTTATTTTAAACCTAAGCGGAAGGTTCTGTCAACTTCTCTTTCTTTGCTACAGCTTCTGAAATATGGCAAAAAACGCGATTTTCTGACATTTTGAACTGGTGTTTCTCAAAATCTTAACCAAATGGAAGCTTTATACTTACGGACTCATAATTAGCACAAAAAGGTCTATCAAAAACAGCTTTAACATTTGCCGCACAAAAATCAGTGTTGCACGGATGCTCAGCCCAATACCCAACAAAAATGTTAGCGCCTAGTTTCTTTCTTCGCACTTTAAACTACTCAATTACAGACAGCAATATTAGTATTAAATTAAATT
>NW_023458555.1:27309395-27333812 GCF_013731165.1 Rhagoletis pomonella | reverse complement strand
TTTAAACTACTCAATTACAGACAGCAATATTAGTATTAAATTAAATTATTAAATAATTTGGAGAAATTCATATCCATTCATTCGCTAACATACTGCTATCGAAACTTTTTTAACGGTAGAAAATTCTAAATAACAGAATCTTTTCCGTTTAGGTCGATGAGGGCATCGAAGCGATGCTCTGCTGTTGGCTACAGCAGCTACAGGAGTTTGGTGGCCCTGAAGTGGATAAACCCGATTTGCTCAAAGGTTCAATTGGCTCGTTAAAAAATCTTGGCCTCATAATACCAGGCGGCGGTACGGCAACCGCCACTGGCGCTGGTACAACAACGGCAAATGGCGGTAAAGGTACATCGGGCAGCAATAGCTTGGCGCGCCATAATCCTGCGCTGCTGGATATGCGCGCACGCTACAATGGCGATTTGGTGCAGCTTAAAGAGATACCCTTGAATGGTTCAACAGAGTTGAAGGCCAAAGCAATGGACTTGCTTGTGCTGGCGCATGGCATGCGACATGAGAACATTAACCCCTTAATTGGTATGTAATAAATACTTTTAGCAGCGGCGCGTTTAATTAAAAGTTATTTTGTGAAAACTTTGTTGTGCCTTTTCACATTCACTTCCCTTCCGCTGTCTTCCAATTAGGTTGGCTATCCGACCCAAATCGCACTGCCATGGTGTTCGATTACTGCTCACGCGGCTCACTGCAAGATGTGCTCATCATGGACGAAATCAAATTGGATTGGAGTTTCCGTCTCAGCCTGCTGACGGATTTGGTGCGCGGCATGCGCTACTTGCACACCTCAGCGATGCGCGTGCACGGCACATTAACGTCTCGTAATTGTGTGGTGGACGCGCGTTGGGTGCTAAAAATAACTGATTATGGGCTCGCCACATTCTTCGAAGCGCAAGGCTTACTGCCACCCACACGCACCGCCAAGGAGCTACTGTGGACAGCGCCGGAATTGTTGCGCACAATGAAGACACATCATCATCATCATGGGCGCGTATTGGGCTCACAAATGGGTGATGTCTACTCGTTTGGCATTATCATGCAGGAGGTTGTGGTGCGGGGTGAGCCCTATTGTATGCTGTCGCTGTCGCCGGATGAGATAATAGCGAAGATTAAAAAGCCACCGCCGCTGATACGACCCTCCGTATCGAAGGGTGCCGCACCGCCAGAGGCTATCAATATTATGCGTCAGTGCTGGGCTGAGCAGCCGGACATGCGACCGGACTTTAATTCGTGAGTATTGCACAGCGAGAAGTCTATTTACTGGCTTTCTATATTTATTGTTAATGCGCCTATCACGCGAATGCGGAACGATGGGCATACATATAAATATATATGCGATGTGGCGTTTTGCGTTCAATTACATACATACATACATAGTTACGTATGTGCATATAAACCTATAGAATCAAGGCTATTTTCTGCTTTTTTCTATATTTACTTTTCCGTTCTTAATCTATCTACGGCGTTGACGTATTGTGCCTGCTGGCTGTTGGTGACAACCTTAATGACTTCGCCAATGATGTGCTATTGATAAAATGTGTCTGCTCGCTATTAACTTTTGACAGAGTTTACGAGCGTTTTAAGATGCTCAATCATGGTCGCAAGGTGAATTTCGTAGATACAATGTTTCAAATGCTCGAAAAGTACTCGAATAATTTGGAGGAGTTGATACGAGAGCGCACCGATCAGCTGGATATTGAAAGGAAGAAAACTGAACAATTGTTGAATCGCATGCTGCCGAGGTAAGTATTGATTTCGGAATTTTAACAATAAAAATACAAATGTACTTATGTACTTGTATGTACACTAGAGATGCACATAACCAATGGACCGGAACCGGAAAACCGGGTGCTTTAAAGAGCCGAAACTCGATTCAAAAAGAACCGTACGACGGTTTCGTAAGATTCGTAACTCGATTCTAAAATACCCGAAAACCGGTTCCGAAAAAACCGAAACTCGACTGCAAAAGACCCAAAAACTCGATTCCAAAAGAACAGAAACCCTTTTCCAAAAGCTCCGAAAAACGGTTCCAGAAAAACCATAAAACGATCTCAGAGTAACCGAAAAAATAAGTAAAAAGAACTGAAAAACCATTCCAAAAGAACCGAAAGCGATATGTATTATGGAGTTCTGAGTTGATCTACCAAATTTTGTTCGTTTCGAGGCTCTATATCATATAGCCGCCATATACCCGATCTGGCCGACTTACATTAACTTTGTTGTTTTTCATGCTATCAATTTGAGATTCTGTTTGTATTCATATTCAGCCTTATCATGAGTTTCATTTTCCCCGAAACGGTTCACTTTTCACTTTTTATTTCCATGTATTTACTATGGGCGGAATAAAAATTTTTGGGTGAATTTTCTTTCGGGCGAAACTCAGGATTAGGCAGATTATGAAGTTCTGAGTTGACCTACAAAATGTTTTCCTTTGAATTCAATATTATGCGGCAAACAGAGATTTGAATGCATGAAAAGAGCAGCGACAACATCGAAAAAAACATGTTCGAAAACGTGCATTTAAATTCAGTTTCCATACTTTACTTTACTTTGTAACAAAAATATGCAGAGAAATTTAATTTTTGCAAAAACTTTTTAAAATGATTTGTAAGGCTATTTCGGTAGGGCCTCACATCACTAATAAACACACATATTCACATCACTAATAAACACACATATTGACAACTTTTAACAATTTATTTTTTTGTTATTTAATTCTAGTTATTTTTTTATAGAAATATAATTTATTCTGAAAAATCCCTAAAACTTTTCGCAAAAATTTGCAACGATTTAATTAGGTCCCTTAGAAATATTTTGAGTATGCGGTTTTACAGCCCATTGAATTGTAATAAAATGCAAGTTTGAAGCAGCTGGGACCGTTAATTTTTGGCAATTTTTTGTGATTTTTCGATAACAATAATAAATATGGATACAAGCTGTTAAAAGATCACTCTAACGCTGGATTTCCACTAAACACTAAATGGCCAAAAATTGTAATGAGTAGTCATTAAATTCATTTCCACATGGCATATTTTGAATGCCTCAATTTTTTTGTAATTTTAATGCCTAGTGAAAATTCGACATAAGTCTTCGTCCTCTGAATCCGATAAATAAGAATCGCCATAAATCAAAGGTATCTAGTAGGCGTATATGGCTCATTAATGGAATGAGTTAGGTTACTCATACTGTCACCGTTAAGAAGTCCACAGAGTTAAAATTATCAAATCAAATTATCAAATGGACGCTGAAATGGTTTTCGAAGCTGCACAATGGCAAATGAAGTGCTTAACACTCCCATCCTTTGCTAGTCCTGCATCTATGCCTATGCAGTATTTTGCAGGGTAGCCCATTTGTGTCGTCTACGGAAAACAGCCAAAGCACATTGTTCAACTTGCACTGCTCTGATAAAGAGATGAGCAAAGGGGGTACGATATTTGTTTACCTGAAATATCTTCAAACCTGCTAATGGACCGTGTCGAGATTGACAAAGCGCGACTCCCCAGGACCATGTTACCTTAAAAATGGAAAGATATATATAGCCCCCGTCTTCTCTCTATAGAGCTACGCTCTTGCTGGGTTACTTTCCCAACAGATGGCTTGAGGCTAAGATCGTGTTTATACCAAAAATGGGTAAGCCGGACCATGGTTATGAACGAACTCCTTTTCACACTGAACAGCCAAGGCTTTGAGACGCAAGGCTATGCAGATGATCTGGTAATCTTGTGTTACAGGGCTACATGACGACCACCGCTTGCAACAATCCTTACGCATCACTTGAAAACGGTGTGAAGATAAGGACTAATATTGTTCCATTTACTCGCAAGAGGAAATTATCTGCGACTAAACTCACTTAGAGCGGAACAAGAATAGAATTTTCCAGTGAAGCTAAGTATCTTGGGGTAACTCTTGATTAAACACTCAACTGAAATACAAATTTGGACGCTGTTATCAACAAGGTTATTCATGTGTCTTTGGTAAAACATGGGACCTTTCTTCTAACACAGTGGATGGAATTTCCAGGGCATATAATCCTTTCTTCAAAATAAGCTTCAAATAAATTAATCAATTTACGCAGAGGGGACCTCAAAACTCAAACCTCAAGGGTACCACAAGGGACACTGATCCCTTCGCTATGACCGCAGTGAAATTATTCTCTCAGAAATAAACGTCTGTCGCTTTTTTGAGCTGCACGAAGAAACGCCAGAACACATTTTGTGTGAATGTAACGCCTTCGCATTTTGCAATGAGAAAGGACACAATTCACTGACATCTTATTTCCATAATTCTTTTACCTTTGCAGTTCAGTTGCGGAAAAACTGAAAATGGGCTTAGCTGTCGAACCGGAGGAGTTTTCCGATGTGACGATATATTTTAGCGACATCGTTGGTTTTACAACGATCGCTGCACACTGTAGTCCCGTACAGGTTGTCGATCTGCTAAATGATCTCTATACCATATTTGATGCGACTATCAATGCTTACAATGTGTATAAGGTGAGTTTGTGGATTTAAAACTAGAATGAAAATCCAACTTTGTCTTATCTACATACTTATATGAACAACGTTTTTCTGAAATTTCCTTAGGTGGAGACAATAGGCGATGCGTATATGGTGGTCAGTGGCTTGCCGGTCAAAATACCCGATCATGCAGAACAAATCGCTACAATGGCTTTAGATTTGCTACACCAAAGTGGCCGCTTTAATGTGAAACATCTGCCAGGTGTGCCACTACAGTTGCGCATAGGATTGCATACAGGGCCCTGCTGTGCAGGCGTGGTGGGGCTAACTATGCCGCGTTATTGTCTATTTGGCGATACGGTGAACACGGCTTCGCGTATGGAGTCTACGGGTAAGAATCGAAGCACCAAAGCGTGCTGGGTTTGGTAAAGTAGTGAGGAAATTTTTTTTTTGTATCTGTAGGCTCCTCTTGGCGCATACACATGTCGCAGGAGACGCGCGATCGTTTGGAAGCGCGTGGCGGCTATGCGATAGACCCACGTGGGTTGATCGATATTAAAGGCAAAGGTATGATGAACACTTTTTGGCTGCTGGGTAAGAAGGGATTTGATAAACCGCTACCTACACCACCGCCGATTGGGTAAGTCTTTGAACTACATAATTTTCAAAGCTACGAAGAGATCTTTATATCTAACTTATTTGACCATATATTTTTTTAACGATATAATGCTTTCATAGTGAATCACATGGGTGAGTTTAGTGAGAAAAGCCCAAAAGTATTTTTTACACACTTTCTCTCGCACTTTAGTTAATACTCTAACATTCCCTTTTCCCCCATCTATTATTGCAGCCTCGACGAGTCGCTCATACGCAACTCAATTACACTCAAAGCACAAGCGAATAAATCACGCAACAGCACCAACCCATCTTCGAGTCAGTCTTCCTCGCTGGCCGGCGAATCGGTCGAGGTGAAAGTGGAGATCACTCCACCCACCAATGCGGATGTTTGTTCATCGAACTTGCCAAACTCCTACTCGCTCGACTCCACCTCGACCAACACGATCAGCCCAAATATCACGCTCTGTCCCGAATTCCCCACCAAAACGCCCAACGCCAGTCCGCAATCACGCAAGATGTCCGAACTCACGCCCGATAACCTGCTCACGCCCAGCACTTTTAATCGCCTTCCCAGCTCCGCAGGCGGTTCATCGTCACGTCTGTATAAAAAAATCGAGGAGATGATGGATCTCAGTTCACCTTACAATCACTACAAATGCCTCAGCCCCAGCGAAAGCAACCTCACCCAATTTTACGACGGCAAATATCTATACAGTAACGTCGGTGTTTGCAGCGCCGTCGGTGGGGGTAGTGGTGGTGGTAGTGGCTCTGGCGGTGGTAGCGTACACAGCAGTAGCGTAAAGTTCGACTCAAAGCCCGGCTCAAGTCGTCTATTGCGCCGTCAATTTAGTCTCGATCGTGACGATACGCAATCGAAATTGGATCATCATCATCACCATCAACATCATCAAAGTTCACTACAAGTCACACACACAATGTCGCTCTCGAATAAGTCCTCCATGCTGGACATACCCGTTTTGCATGACACCTCACGCAGTCCGAAGGGTACGCTCACACGCGCGCACAAACAGAATTCGACTTCGATTACACAAGATCTTGAGAAAATTGAAGAGATACCACTTTCACCTGCATCCTCACAGCATCACAGTAGTTTGGATAGCAATTTGAATCGCAGTCCACCCTCAACGGTCGAGGCACAAACACCACCGACGAGTGCCAAAATGGCAGCCGCACTGCTGTCGGCGCCCACCTCGCCAGCGCCATCGCGCTCCTTAAATGGTGTTGGTTATAGCGTTGTCGGCGGCGCTGTAACGGAAAGTCCCACCACAGATGCATCGACGGCGACTACGACGGCTTCAGTAAATTCGAGCAACACGACGCCGGGGGAAGATAGTGAGATGCGACGCAATGAACTGACGCTCAATGTGGAGACTTTATTGAGCAGGTAGGGGACAATTTAAGGCGTGCACACATATGTAAGTCGTGAACGCCACCAAGGGGCGGTTGAGAATTAAAAACGGAAAAATATGTCATTTAAATTTTGTGATGTTTTAAGTATTTAACTTTGACAACTCGAGTTGCAATTATTTTTTTTAGATAAATTTTAATTTAATGTCTCATCCTAAAGGGGTATGCCAAGTAAAGTTATACGCTTAATTCGCACTGTGCCGAAAGTCTACGTTCGAGTAGATTGTGAAACGTCAGTTCCATGCAGTAGTACAATTTAATTCGAAATGACAAGTCGTGTGATGATTAGTGAATATCTAGGAAATTTGTAGGTTATTATTAGGAAAGTACGAATATTAGGCAAATATATAAACGTGATGTTGGCGGTTGTTTTCTGGTATCGGTCTGTGAAGGTAGTGGAGTGTGAAGTTTGATAGTATGCGGCGATGAGGAGCGTAATACTTATTATTTTGTTTTATGGGTTTTCCTACTGTATGTGCTGGTATTTATTGATATGTGACTACATAGTTGAGGATCAAAATATTAAAAAGTAGAGCTCAATATTTAAAATTGTGCTAATTGAACTGACCGATTCATTACAAGTATAGTCATTCTATTAATTCGAATGCAAAAGTTACGAAATTTATACTGTCAAACTGTGAAAATGTACTTCTGGCGCACCTAGTACAGATGGCATTGTTATTTTTCGCTATTTTTCATATTTCCAATATAACTTATATTAGGGCAGAGTAATTTGTTCGGAGCAAAATTTTCCAAGAAAGTGTATAGCTAATTCAAATTCTACGATTAATTCAAAGCAAAGAGGGTGAATAGACTCTATACACAAAATGGCATTTTATCCTCTCAATTATTAGAAGAAAAATCAGTAGATATATTGTGTGAAGAAAACACAAAGTTTTGCATATGAAAATTTAATTTCGTTCAAAAAAAATATAATACACTGATATTCCTTTTAAAAATTAGGAGGATCGGATGCCATTTTTGTTATATATTTTGTTCATAATTTTTTACATACATATATTTTGTATATAAAAATCAAGGAAAAATTTATGAAACCTTAGCCTGTTTATCACAGGAGCAATTGTAGGCGATTCAAGTGGCCATCTAGAGATGGTGAGACGGAAGTTAATGAGCTCCATAAAACCCAAACCGTAGTTTCAGATCGGTGTAATTTGGTGGCGGGTTACTCAATTTGCATTCCTGTAAGAGCGCGTCAATAAAGGCAGTTGACGCAACCGATGTGTACAAACCAATATTTATTCTACGTGGCCTTCTTACGGAGTACCTTCGTTGATAGTAAACCTTGCCTTCTCAAAGGTAAAAACAAAGATTTGCTTTTCAGCAGTTGGAGGGTGCTCGGTTGGTTTCGGAAAAAGCCCATCCCTTTAACTATCGGTCCGTTATTCGCCCAGCCACTGGATTGGCTAGTGTTTTTGCCTACTAAGGTTTTGGTAAGGTGCGAATACATAGACAGTCACCAACTCTAGTGCTCAAACGATGTCGCAACTACGGGTACCTTCGAAGTACCTACAGCAAGGAAACCGTATTGCTTAGAGCACTTAATGGCCTTAAAGGAAGACCCCATCGCTCGCCAAGGCTACTTGTGGTTCAAAATCCATTTCGAACTCCACTTATGGCACTTGGGATGTAAGAAAAGGTTATGAAAATAAGAAAATGGGGCAGAAAAATTTACAAACGTGGACAAAAGTAATGAAGGGATGGCAAGTCCAGAAAGTAGCTTCACGACAATGCGGCCTGGGCAGTTTTTGGGGTGGTTTCATAATGAGCTCTTGCGTTTTATTCAACACCTTCCAGATCACGAACAGGCCGAGTTCCCGTTTGATCGCTTGGAGGGAAATCGGCACCTCCTACATCAGTATGGTTTCCGACAAACCACCCTATTTGCCAAACCTGTCGGCCTCCTCGTTTCCCGTGGCGCCGGAGTAGCCCGGAACCCAGTACAGATGTACATCACTACTGGTATGTAGCAAATTCAGAGCTGCATTCCGCCACAGTGCTCTGCGATAGTAGAGATGCAACAAGATGTAAATTGCTGCCGCTGCTGTGGTCTTATGTGGCCCTGTCAGGCCGCTCATTAATAGCCTATACACACTTTCCCTTTTCCTAAAATATATTTTATTCTCCGCTGCTGTTCACCAAACCAATATCCATGGAACGGTGTCGGCCTGACTATCGCCGTGAAAATCCAGTGGGGAAGAGAAGGCTATAAGCCCCAGGTGCATCTTAGCATCCTTTTGCATGCATAGAATGCCGCGGAGGCTTTCTTCGCCCGCTCCTTCACACTGAGGCGCCACGGCAGCTTACTATCGAGAATTATTCCGAGGTACTTGGTGCTTTACTTCATCTGGAAGGTCACTCCATCCAGTTTAGACTTAGACCAGTTGGGAACCTTGTATTTCCTGGTGAAAAATACCATATCTGCCTTTTCTGCGTTGATACTAAGCCCCACTTCGTTTGCCCATAAATCAATCACCCGTAGTGTTTGGCTCATAAGTGAGCTGATTGTGGACAAACACTTCCGCTTTCTATGACAGAAATATCATCCGCATATGCAGTAAATTCGGCAAGTCCTCCCTCCATTTTCTGCAGTAACCTATTTACCACCAGCAAACAGAGTAGCGGCGATAATACGCTCACTTGCGGCGTACCCTTGCTAACCGGTTTGGTGGTCTTATGCCTACCCCACTGCATCGAAACACTTCTGCAGCTCAACATATAAGAACTGACACTGTTAACCTGGCACCCTTAAGAAAACGTATCACCTTTGTAAAATGAGAGTTTATGAGGACTATGTGGTAACCTATAGACTTATAAACCTTCGAGAACGAATCGCCTTCATCCAGTTTGTGGAATATAACCAGCCTTGGGTTGGAGCTACTTCTTAAGGGTTACCTCAATAGTTCTTACTATGTCACAGCGCCAGTGTGCCCAGATAATAAAAATCTTCCTTATTCTTTCAATTCCGCTTATTCTTTGCAGAGATGCAAACATTTATAGAATGCGATTTAAGCAATGCAAATTCAAAATTGCGGACTTAACATAGTTTCAATCACGTACTTTAAATTTTTATATCTCAACGAGGAATCATCATCATTGAAAAAATAAAGATTTTTTTAAAGGTGAAGAAGCGCATTTTGAGTTAAAAATTGTGCCAATATTCGAAAATATACAGTGCCGGACAAAAGTATTGGCACATTGAAAAAAAAGATGATTTTTAAGTTAAAAATTGCCGGACAAAATTATTGGCAGAGTGAATTTTTCGAAATATAGAAAGTTGCAAATTACTATGCAAATTTATTGAATTTTTCTGAGTTTTGCACAAATTTCGGAGGTTTTATAGTTATTTTTTTTTTTGGTTTAGAATGAACTTTTATAAACAATTGTGGAAAATAAATTAGAATAAAAAACTTTGCTTGTATTGCAAAAAATTCACTGTGAAAATACTTTTGTCCGGCACTGTATATACATAATTTGTTGAAATTTTTCAAAAATGGATGTTTTCAAGCTCTTAGGTTAGAATATCTCATGAGCCTGCTGGAGTAATTGTGAAACCGGAAATAGGAAATAGATGGTCCAGTTTTTTCCAAAATTTTTTTTTTTTATTTTTTCTTCTTTCTCCGCGTCGAAGAACCAAACTTTATTTTATTTGGCAGCTTTCGTATTTCTTTTACAAACAAAGGTAGCTAAAATTAAGAACTTATCAGAGTTAGTGGCGTTTTCTCAAGTAGGTTCCAAAATTTATGAATCTGAACTTCAAACACATTTTTTCAGAACAAAATTTGTGTTGAAAGGAAAGATAAAATTTAATAGATAACTACTTGAGAAAATGGACCTTAGTAGCTAAAATTTTTTATCTTTTACTTGCTCTATGAAAAAAATTTAATGAATTTTTAAACTTACATGTGTCTATTTTTGAACGACAATCGTTACTACTTAAACCTGGTAATAGTAAAAAACTAGTAATTTAAATGAAAAAATATAGCAAAGAAATTTAGCAAATATTTTAAAAGTTAAATTTATATACCGAAATACATGCATAACAATAAAAAATAAATAAAAATATAAAAAACGAAGCCTCTGAAAGGGCTCATGTAATATTTCCAATTAAAAAAGAAAAACAATTTATTATAAATGTTTTAGCAATTGGCCAAATAAACTAAATGTATGTAGAGAAAAAGGCGCACAATTAGTATGCCAATAGCATGAGTGAAAAATGTAAGGCTTTTGCCAACGAAATGCCAAAAACGTAACTGAAAATACCTATAACGGTACAAACTTATTAAAAACAGAAATATATATGTAAAATAAGACAAGAGAGAAGTAGTTAAGTATCAGAATTTGCGAATACATACGAATGCATGTATATGAGCAAATCTCACGAGTTTTTTTTTTTTTAGTGGCACTCCCTTCTCTCGCCGAAAAAAAAACGCTAAAGCATTATTTCTGCATTTATTTGAATCAATTTAGTTTCAGAATTAAGTTCAATAAAAAAAAAAACAAGTACTTAAAAAGTTTTAACCCTAAGACGTTCACTCGACATTTTTCTTTTAATAACTTTGGGAAGTTTTGAGATAGAATGTTCACACTTATGGCAATTAAAGTTGGCACCAAAAACAAGATATCTGTGAAGTTTCAAAAGTGTGCCACCAAATTTAAAAAAATGGCAGCATAAAATATAACGATTTTTTTTTTTTATTTTAACAAACACGTTTGTGCCAACTCGTAAGATTTGCTCTTATATGTATATCACAAAGAATATTTAGATTTGCTAAAAATATTCTCAATTGTCTAAGCAAAATAAAATCTACAAGTATACAAAACAAACTTGAAACAGCTCTCGAAAATTTTACTGATTAAAAGAACATCCGAAAACACAAACACACTTATGTACATACATATGTATATAAATATAGTCCCCTCCAATTAACCTTGAAGCGATGTTTAGTATGAATTTATATGTATCTAGTATAAATATACATAGTATGTGTACCAAAATGTTATTGAAACCTCTGCAGTAGTTCTAAACTAAAATTGAAGACAACAATTAAATATTTAATGCAAGTTTAGCAAAAACGATTTGTAAAAGTACTTAAATTAAGTTTATAAAACTACTACCCTCTAAGACGATAAGTATTTTCGAAATAAAAAATGTTAGTCTAAGTAATTACAAAAAAAAAATATAAATAGAAGTAAGCCAAATACCCATACGCCTATTTATTTATTAAAAATAGAGACGAATAACCATACTGTGTTTTATTAGTTCCTTTTACATACAAATGTACAAATATTTTAGTCATTTATGTAGGACTAACTACAGTGACTCAAACAAACGACCACGTGTGGCTTTTTTTTAAATATTCGTAATATTTTGCCAGCTAATTTTTTTTTGTTATTTTTATATAGAAATATCGTTTAAGCTTTAACCAAAACAGTTTCAAACTTTATACAAAATTTAGGAAAATTCGACAAATTTTCATCAAAATTTCACCTTTTTTTTAGAATTTTTGAAAATTTTGGGCATACAATTTTAGTTTAATAAAGTGCAAGTTTTAAACGGCTAAAAAATCGTGTTGATTTTTGATAATTTTTTTAGTGGCTACTTTTTCGGGGTTTTTAATATAACAAGCGCAATTTACAAAAACTTGCGTTGATATTTTTAAATTTTGTTGCTGACGGTCTCCCGCATTTTATTTCATAAGATATTCATATCTTATATGAAAAAAGTGCAAAAAAGTTGAAATTTTGATGAAAATTTGTTGAAGTTTCCTAAGTTTTGTATAAAGTTTGAAGCTGTGATTTACACGGGTTTGCTTAAAGCTTAGACGATATTTTTATATAAAAATAACAAAAAAAATTTAGTTCGAAAATATTAAAGTATTTGAAGAAAATCAGCACATGGTTAGTTGTTTGAGTCACAGTATGTGGCGCCACAAAACTTGTAGGTAAGCCAAACAAATCTCTCAGTTGTATTTTTTTTTTTTTATATAAAATATCTAAAATACTTTTCTTTAAGTAAAAATCATATTAAATTATTTTGCTTAATTTTCCTATTTCTGTTAAAAAGAAAAGAATGTAACAATAATAATTAAATTAGTTATGAACGTAAAAAAAATGTTGTTTTATTCCGACCTTTTATACAACCCTTTAGGAAAACGATCAGCGTTGCCGTTTTGGTCCAATTGGACCAAAATTGGTAGCTTCATTCTCCGTTGGTAGCTTGGTTGGTTTGATGAAGCTTTTGGTAGGCAAAAATGTTTTGAAAATACAACCAAATTGAACATTAAAATTTGTTCGCTTAATTTGAGTTTACACGTTCAAAACACTGCTTTCACTTTGATTACACGTAAAAGATTTCTTTATTTTTTTCTATATTTTGCTAAGCGGACAATTTTCTGCAAACAAAAACTCACGTCCCAAAGCTATGATTGATTAGCTGTTGAAATTAACGAGAAATTACCTATCGTCTTGAAAGAAAAATTGGTGATAGGCAATTTGCAAAGTGTGAGTGTATTGGTAAAAAAGGGTGAGTGCATGCAAATTGAATCAAATTTGGAATTTTTTTTTTATTGAAATGCATAAAATGTCTGCTTTTGTTTTTTCACACACAAAAAAAAATGTTTGATATGAGTTGAATCAATCTCAAAGATATTAGATAATTAACCAATACCGTAAACAATATTATGTGTAGTTTTAATTTTCACTGCTAATTTGTGTAGCTAAAAATCCCGCAAACTCGAGAAATCTTGTTTTAATGATGAAAAAAATTTGGTAGTTTGGAAACTTATTTGGTAGGCGTTTTGGTACCTAAAAATATTTTCAAGTGGCAACGCTGAAAACGATGGCAAATTATCCCATTTTGTCAGTTGATAGAAGAAAATGGTGCCACTACTAGACCCACTCCTGGTGATGCTAGATGTGGAAATTACTTTTTGTTTACATTTAGCAATCGTTAGTTCAGCTGAAAAGAGACGCATGAATAGCATAAGTTCGACGCGACACAATGGTGCAGCGGGCCACAAATGCTGGCAAAAAATCAAAATTTTAAAATGTCTGTACGCATCTTTCTATTTCTATGTTTTTTTTTAATATTCCAGCTAAAATAAGCCAATATCTTTTGGCAGTAAAACAAACAAAAGGGTTTTTCGCTAGAAGTGCAAGGTGAATTTTTCGAGTTTTTTGTCCTGGCTTTAAGCAGCCGCTGTGGTGTAGTAGGAAGCAGTGCCCGCTACCACTCGGCAAGGCTTGGGTTCAAGCCCTGGTCAAAGCAACATTGCAAAAAAAAACACAGAAAAAAGGTTTTTTCTTAAGAGCGGTCGTCCCTCGACAGGCAATGGCAAACCTCCGAGTATATTTCTGTCATGAAAAACAGCTTCTCATAAAAATACATTCGCCGTTCGGAATCGTCGTGAAACTGTAGACCCCTCGCCGTTTTTTGTGACAACATCAAGGGGAACGCCACAAATCAAAGTATAAGCTCGACCAAACACTAACACATGTGTTAGGTCAAGGCCACGCTCTGAGCGGCAAAGCGGCGAGCGCTTCAGCGGTGAGCGACTTAAAATTAAAATATTTGACATACTATTGAAGTGGCCACACAATGAGCGGTAGAACAGCTCGAAACATCTACATAGCAACACATGGGTGCCACGAGATTTGACATCAACCGACGGTCTTTACAGAGAATTTTGATAATAGACTTTCAAGTTGTTAGCCTGCGCTCAAGTCAGGAATTGGTAACCTGTGCTCAAAATCAAACGGTTATCTCTACGAGCTTTCACGCTTCTGCGCTGCAAGGAGCCTAACCCTCTACCCTACAAAATCCGTAGCAACCATTTTTGCTACCTGCACGAAAGAGATACGGCTACAACAGTTTCGACACTGAACAACCAAAAATACTGAGAGTAACATTCGACTGCCAGCTCTCTTTCTCGGCGCACACAACCGCATCAATGTCCTGTAATCGCTTGATTGGCAACATAGTAGGCAATTTGACGACGCGCTCTAAACTTTTCAGCGGCCGTGTGGTCGCCGGGGACAAGTCGGATGTAGTGAACGAAGCTATAGACATGCCACTACAGAGCACACGCTTCCAGAGGTAGCCAGAACATCACATATCACAGGGAGACGCAAACAGAAAGTTCCCAGTAGAGTGCTACATATGTGAGCACCTGAACAGACACTTGCACGACGCGGAAGCTCCTGCAATATTTCCCGATTTAGTAATTCCCAAGTCTGTGTGTGTAAACGCCCATTATAATATGCGCATTAAAATGGCGGCATTCGCATGGGAGTTAATGTCATCGTTTACGAGTATAAGCGACTTAAAGTAGTTTGACTGACATTAAGTATTAATTATAACCAGTCTCCTTCGCTTTTCTTCCATATCCAGGGAGAACAAATGGTGCTGTTATTAAGCCAGATGATGTCGATATCACCTACGATACTATTATGAAAAATTTAACGTTAAAATTCGGCAGCTCTTTTTGTCCTCTGCAGCATCAGACATATTTACTCATCTCCACCTTATTCGAGTAGCTCAGTTTACAGTCCGCCAGCTCAAGCAGCTTTACTTGTTTACCAATAAATTCCTTTTCATACCTCGTTATCATACCTTCTGCATTCAGTGTTGCCGTTGAGAATTTTCAGAAAGTCGCAAAAAAAGGGTCGAATTTACATGTACATATAAAGTCTTTTCCCGACTAGAACATTCCGCTGCTGAATTTAAAAAGAAAATAGCGGGACAAGATTTCCCCAAAACACAAAAATCGAGTTGCTGCAGGCAGAAGAGTTGCATTTCCTTTAAAAGTGATGAATTTTTTCGTAATTACAGGAGGAAATATTTTATAAAAGCATGGTTCTGTTAAAATTTCATAGAAAAATCTCTGAAAAGGAGCAAAATTCGCACATAATTTTGGAAAAGGGTCAAAAAATCTTAATTTTTAAAAAGTCCGGTCAAAGAGTATTGGCACCTAAAAAGGGTCAAATTTCCCCTTTAGTCGCACAACGGCAACACTGTTCGCACTAATTTTAGCGAAGTTACCATGAAACGGACCTAAAATATTTACCCTCCTTAACTCAATTATGTTTTGGACATCGGTGACTTGATTGCCGTGGTTGTTCTTACATTAATTCGCTCTGTCCTTGAAACCTTCCGTATGTCGGCTAACTTTTTTCATACAATTTTTGGCAGTTACAACTTTTATTATAAAAATGGCTCTTTAACAATTATTTTTCGACATTTATTTAATTACTCCTTAAATAACAGTTACGTCTGATTTTTAATTTATAAATCCAAAATAACAGTTATTTTTAATTTTTATCTTAATAATCCGCAAATATCAGTTAATTTTTTTAACTTTTGTTTTGAATTTTTCCGTCACATTTTTAAAGGTCTTAACCGTGGACCAAATACAAAAATTGAAATTGGGATGAAAAAATTTAGTTAAAATAAATAAATTTCGAATGCAACTTTTTTTTCGTAATTTAGATGGAATGCATCACTCTTAAATATCGACTAGAGGTGAATATGGCTATTAAATCTATGCACTTATTTTCAACATTTTCTGGAAATTTCTTCTGGCTATCCTCACAAATTCTTCACAATATCTTTCACAACAGACCGAAAAAGCGACGAAAGCAAACTTTCATAACAGCGCTGAGTCAATTGCCTCAAACCCAGTAACAATGTGCCGAAACGCAACCAATTTGATTGCTGCATGGTGTAGCGCGCGAGGGAAACCAAAGCGCCATTTGCATAACTCTCCAGCAGGACTGCGTTCTCTGCGCTAACGGCCAACTCTGTAAGCCAACAAAATACCAACTATTTATGTCAACATCGACCATGTTCATAAGTACATAGTACCACCGCTTACCTTTCCGGCATAGTATTAGGGTTTCAAGAAAATTTAACTCCATCACGTCGGCCCGCAGCTGCTTTGCCTCCACAATAATGCGCCGCAATTGCGGATCACCGCAGGCATCAATCATGGCGCTTATGTCGAGCGACCAATGGGAGGCGCGCAGCACAAAGCACTCATTCCACACGGCGCTCAAAATCGCCTCCTGTTGCGCTGCAGCAAGTGTACGGAATTGTTCATTGCACTTAGCCTGACGCAGGCAGGTGACTAGAATTTGTGCAAGTATTTGAAAATTCATTGCATTGCCGCTGGCGTTAACCGCATTTACTGTACCACTGCGTCGTTGTTGTTGTTGTTGCACGAGTGCAGTATAATGCGAAGATATGCAACCGATAGCAGTCGTGCGATTGTTGCCGCCGCTGATGTAACCGCTATGCGTCGGCGACGGTGTTATGCCGCCATGTTTCGCTATGGCTGTCGCTTGTGTGCGTGGTCCGCGCTCTTCCTGCACAGCGGCCACATTCATGCCCACGGCTAGGCAACGTTGTAAACGACAATATGGACACCAATTGCGGCGTGCCTTATCCACAACACAATTGCCTTTTGCGGCTATGCAGGCGTACATGGTGCCTTTCCGTACGCTGCGCTTGAAGAAACAGGAACAGCCATCACAACAGAGCACACCATAATGCTTGCCCGAACTCTGATCGCCGCAAACTTGACAGGCGCTGGGCACATGCGGTGTATTCGCTGTAGTCGTCGGTGGCACAAGTCCGCTATATAGCGTGGATATTGTGGGTGCTGTAGAACTCTGTTGGGAACTATCGGCTGCACCTTGATGTAGCATGTTCGGGAGCCGCGATCTAGGAAACAACTGAAATCCTTTGCTAACTTGCGTGCAGTTTTTATAGCTACGCTTCTCATTTCTAGCGCTAGACGCTGGCGTTTCGTACTACTTTTGCGTATCTCCACATTTCAATGCTTTCCTAGGTAACTACGTTATGTTTTCAATCACGCTTCCTTTGTTATTTCTTACTGTTAACTCACATCCTTGTTTAATTTTTGTCAATCATAGCCGCGTGGCACCTCTTCAATGGCGTATTTACATAACCACTTACTCGTATGTCTGTTCACTTTATTGGTCAATAGAGCGGTTGTCCTGTCGATCAACGTTGTCCAGCGACTTCAACGGCAAAGCAAAGGTTCGCAAGTTTTTATTAATAAGCGCATCAAAATGTCCCTAGTGGCATGAGGCGGTAATACTGACGTACTTATGTTGGCACATTACAGTAAAATACCGAAGTGATGTAAAGGAATGTCGGTTAGGAGTTTCAAGTGCCTAAGCGGTTAAGAATACGATTTTTTTACAAAAATTTGGTTATACGGTCATTTCAGTAAAGACAAATATAGATCGATCGCAAGAAATCTTCGTCAAATGGAGGTCTATTAGAAAAGTATACTTTCTTCTAAAAACTCTTCAGCAGCTAGTCAGAATTTAGATGAAGGCTTCACCTCGATCTGAGAATTTGGATATGCAAACTGTGAGCCGGTAGAAAAATTTCGGTGCAATAGGGCTTAAATGGGGTAGAGGTGCACCACAAGCTGCTAAAATCAGGCTGCTGAAATCAGGTGGAGGTGTAGCTGTTGTTGTTATTGTAACAGCATACAAATTTCCCAAAAATATTTTGCGCAGTGATGCTGGAGCGAAAGACGTTGGCTATATATAAATCTGGGTCGTTCCGGTTACGTAGTCCCGACCATCGTGGGAACGAAGAGTAGCTGTGCTAACAGTTTATATGGCTGACGTTTCATTCATCGTCTGATTACCCTCAGCAAAGCGGGACTGAGCGTTCACGTAGACTAAACCAACTTAGTACTATTCACTAGGAAATACAGGTTCCCAGTCTGGAGCAGACACGAGCTAGGAAACTACTCTACAACCAAAGCCAATCACAAGATCCATTTGGAGGAGTGGGGGAAGAAGGCCTAAGCGGAATTTTTTATATGTTAAAATAATATTGGTCTGTACTACTTCTTGCTTTTCGCTTTCACGTTTGATATTCAAGGCTATCTACTCTGTGATGTATCAGTAAGAGGAACAGCCAAGAAAAAGAAGACATATGTATCTAAGAGAAAAATCAACTGGAGAGCTCTCAATGGTAAGTCTTGGACTCAACAACAAGAGCGCCGCCTCACACCGCATAACACGCGCCACCCGTGAACCTAGTAGCTAAAAACATAGGCTTACAACTTTTGATAGGATTTGCGCTTTTATATCAGCTTGGATTCAGGACGTACGGTCAGCACAGTAGTATAGCTTCATCACTGGTAGATTGAGTAGTCTATGTGATACCGCACTCGAGTTTCTAAAGGTATCTTGCAGCTACAATAGAAGTAGTTAGTTGGCGTACCTTCTACCTTATTTGCACCCCTTACGCCAACCAGCAACCTCTATTTGCACTGATGGTTTCGAAATGGTCGTTGAAGTAGAAGGTGTGGTTTACTTCCCTGAACCGGAAACTTGCAGGTCCTTGACACTAATGGACTTCTGTAGTATTTGTTCTTTGTTAGTGTTGTATCTGCAGCTTTTTAAATAGATAGAGCGGCTCTGCCACCGAAAATAAATATGTTGAGCAGAGTATAAACATTTATATTTCCAATTAGGCAGCCGTTAAGGCACTCGTCTTATATTATGACTACCCTAAGGCTATTGTAGATAATAAGAAGGCTATAGGAGAACTATCTACGGCCAAAATCATCCGGCTATATTTGGTCCAAAGACATAAAAGAGCTGAAGGTAATGATATGACAGAGACGCGTTGCAAGCGTGTTGAGCGCTTTGCTTTTGAGAACAGAGGCTCTACATGGCTCATGTAGAACTTTTGTTGATTTTCTTAGCTCTTTTGTTTTGAATGTATCCTACCAAACTACTACCCCAGACACACCTCCAGGCACTAGTTTTGTCCAACAGCCCTCGTGCAGAAGTATACAGCAGTTGTTGCTTTTCGAACCCTTTCAACGATGTTAGGATCCAATGTAATTTCCTTTGCAGAATTAGACCTAGCATAAGTTAAGGTGATATTTCCGAGAGATGGACAGATGTGTTTCCTTGTAAATAGTAGCAGTTCTGATTTTGTGGAATTCACTCCCAAAACACTGTTGCTGCACCATCACCAGAGGATTAGTAAACCTTACGACATACTTTTTGACGAAGGAGTCTCCTAGTTATGAGTTTATGACTCAATCTCGGAGGAGTTTGTTGACAAAATCTACCAGCATGGTGCAGAACCCAAGCTCCTGGAGTGGTGAGATGACTGCATCTGGACTGACATCATTGAAAGGACATTCAATTTCTGAGCATATTCTATGTAATGCAAAAGTTTTTCGATGTCATGAAGGGGTTTTCGTGTATTCATGTTGGGAAGTAGAGAGCTTCGCACTTAATAATTCTCTGATTTCGGTGTCCAATATGCGTTCCAGTGAGCTCAGAGGGAAGGATGAGATGCTTATTGGTCTGAACTCATTGGGTTTGTTGTGCGAAGATTTGCCCACTTGGGAGATAAATGAAATTTTACCTACGTTCATCTTTGTGGTATATAGTCGAGGCTGACAGCCGCTGTAGAGATTGTTTTTAATTAATAATTATATCCATGGTTTTCTGCAGACCGATGGGTAGGATGAGCAACTGCAAATAGCTTCCTTAGTGCTTTCATCAGAAGTAATAATAACCCTCCTGTACTGTTGGAGTCAATCGCTACTTTTGAACCCTGTAGTCCTGTAGTCGCTCCCCCGTACTGCAGGGAAGAGGGAATTCGCCATCTGGGGCATCAATCGGTGAATTGTTCGCAACCCTGGTTTCGGAACAATCAGGAAAGTGCGTCTGCATGAAAAATTCGAGCGTTTTGGAGCTGCCAACCGTCCATTCATCATTTCCTTTGAACAGGTAGCTAATCGCGCTTCGACTTTTTGAAAGGATCTTGCGTAATCGCTTTGCCTTCGAGCTGCTTTCTATCGTTTGACAGAAAGTTTCCCAGGACCAGTTCATTTTACCAAGTATTCACTGTCTGTAATGCAAGCATATTTTAACTAACATTCTGCAATGGTCCCCTCCCACTTATTTTATGGCATACACATACATACATACTTACCTATCTACGTTTGTTTACTTTGATTGGTGTAACCGTGACTGGCAATGTTTATTTACACAATGTTTCCTAACCAGCAACTACCGAGAAGACCACTTAAAATTTACCTTTAAACAACAATAACACACTCGTCTTTGTACGAGCCAGTTGTTACGAGTATTCTTCAAGTGTTGGTCAATTTGTCAGTTGTCACGCGTCATTGTGGTGACGTGGGTGTAACCAACAATCAGACAACAGCTAACATTTTGCAGCGTTAATAATTTGTAAACAATTAATTTGATTTGATTAGACCTTTGCCATCGCTGATTTAAGGGGTGTGATAGATACATATGTATGTGTAAATATACATATTTATATTTTTCTATACCCGAGCGCACCTGAGCACAAGGGTATTGTAACTTTGTTAGCATAACGGATTTTGTAACAGCCTAGAGGAATAGAGCTAGATAGATAGAGACATGTATACAACAAAATGTTCAGAATGAAAAGAAAAATCGATTAAGCCATGTCTGTCTGTCCGTACGTTCGTCCGTTTATCAAGTAAAGTCTGAGTTATCTCACCGATTCCAATTTAGGGACAGGTTGCCCTGGAGGATGGTATTGAAAATGGCCGAAATAGGTATTTTCGAAATTCGCAAAAGCTACGATCGAATGTGAAGTCGAATCTTGGCATAAAGTAAGACAGTTATGAAATTTTTGGAAAGTGGGCGTGGCACCGCCTACTTGTGATGAAATTCGCTGCGATCATTACTTACGAGTCGCACTATGAGACCCGTTGGAAAATTTCAAAATTGGAAAATGACCACGCCCAACTCCCACATGACGGTAATTTACAAAAATGCGAAAACTCCGATAAATTAGTAAAACTACTCGATGCTTGCAATAACCTCAATAATGCAATATGTTGAAAATTTAAAACGGACTAAAATGACGCTCACTCACCATATGTAACGGTAAATTTCAGAATGGAGAAAACTCCGATATTTCAATAACTTAAAACGAAAATTTACTACAACTTGCAACAACAATCTCTTAACTAGAAATAATATTAGAAATTTTTGGAAAATGGGCGTGGCACCATCCACTTATGACTACTTAATTTTATCTCAGTAATATTTATCGATTTATTCCAAACTTGGTTCAATTATTCCGATAAGTCTGATATAACAAATTATCAAAACTGTTTAAAATCGAAGAAATAACCCCTTTTTATCATGCAGTTTACAGAAAGTTGGAAAAACGCTATTTAATACGTGCACCGGCTACTTGTTTTCCTTAGAGTTCTTAGTCTGTAGGATATTTGCATTCAATGCCTTTGACGAAGTGTGCATGGGTAGGGCAGTCTTTTTGCGGTTATTGGTTAGTTGCTCTAATGCCGCCATGCAACTTGCTTACATACAAATGTTACATACTTATGTATATGTATGCATGCGTGTAATTTTGTAATGCGCTGTTTATTTGATTTACTAACGTTTAAAGTAAACAGTGGACCTACCCCACATTTTGATAAACCAAAGTTTATTCAAGCGGGCAGAACATGAAGTGAGGGTAGGGATAATCTTAGCCAATCACAGTAACTGTTGGGACTTCAGTCAGCACACCTGTCAGCATGGCATAGCGATCTCAGTGGATATAGCGGCGCCTTGGACAAAGTTGGCTGAAGTTGATGACTCGTGTTCGAATGTAAATGGCTATCTCTCCGAACTTTCTCATTTATTATTCATAGGCTAAATCTCTCTCATGGTGTAATGTTCTGGGGCCTTGGAGGGTGGTCAGAGTTACCTTTATTCCTAAGGTCTCTCATATGTATATCCACCGGGAACTACAGGCCGATCAGTCGTCTCCTTTCGTGAAGGCGCTGGAGAACTTGATTGATCTGCACATAAAAAGCTGGACGCCTTTACCTAAATCCGCATGCCTACTGCAAGACCAGATCGGTTGAAATGCCCCTACACACGGTCGCTGATATAGTATTGAATAGTATTTTCCGAAGAAGGAGTACGCGGTTGTTGCCTTTCTTGATATCGAGGGGGCTTTTTATCCGGCGATGTGGATAATTTCGTCGTTGTTTTGGGTTACTGTCGTCAACGACTTGTTGGTGGCTCTGGAGCTAAATGGCTGCCGGGTGGTTGCTTTGGCTGGGAGTTAAACTACGTGTCAGTCAGTGACGGACCCACAGGGGGTGTCTTAATACCCAAAACCCCCCGCTGGATCCGCCACTGTGTGTTTCTGTAAAGAGTCCTATTTATTTCGATAGACCTTCCATTTTAATTTAAAAATCTTTAGAGATTATATACCCCTTTAGATATTTAGATACCCCTCTACAAATTTACTTTTAATATGACTTAATAAAGCCCCATTCTTTAAGTATGAATACAAATGAGCACATCCACGGATCATCGGTATATCAAGAAGAAGTGTGACGGATTAATTAAAAAGAGCATGGTAGGAACATCAATGACCTTGTTTGAACAGGAATAGGGGGGGGGGGGGACCCACGGGGGTGTTTTAATATGGCGCATATGTATGTAAAATATGGCGTCTATGTATTAAAATACCCCCCGTGTGTCCGCCACTGACTGACACGTAGTTTAACCCCCAAAACCCCCGCTGGATCGGCCACTGATACATACATACGTTACGCTTGCACATTTACAGAATAAATACTATGGCACCTTTTTCAGCTGTCCACTCAAAGCAACTGAACTAGCACCCTTATACCTTTGATGATTGATGGGCTAGCCGATTTAGGCAGGGCTTGGTAGTGATATTCATGGGCGTAGCCAGGTAGGGGCTGGGGGGTGCGCAACCCCCGCCCTCCCTCCTAACTTTCAAATTTTCCTTATATATATATAAAATAGTACCCTGAAATTCCAGCTTAATAGGGTCGAGCCTCCGCCTCTTGTGTTCGGAACTATACGTTACATAGAATTTGTGATGACGTAATATTAGCCAAAGACCAAGGACTTGTGTCATTAGGTGTGTACTCGTATTGAGAGGACAAAATTCTCCAGCAGCAAAAGTTCTGAGAATTTAGCAGCATTCGTTCTCAAAGAGACGAAATATCAACAGAAGTACGAGAACGCAAAATTTGCAAAAACTTGCAACCTTCGAAACAGCTGATCACTTGCACAGTTGCCACTGGTGATTAATTTGGCAATTTATTTTCTGCTTGCTACATTTTCCCCCGATTTGGTATTTTATACAATTGAATAGTTTTGGATAAGAAAAACCTTTTTAAATACAAATTAATTATATCGGAATGAATAAGTTATTTTTTCCATAATTATTTGGGATATCACATGGTGACGCATTCAAAAACAAGATTATCTCCTCCAAACACCCATCATTGATCCAAAAGAAATGTAATAGATACAGCTTTAAAATTATAAAATTCATTTCGACAATCAACCTACCAAAACCGAAAACTTCAGCAAAAAAACATTTCAGCATGCTGCATTTAAATCTAGTTTGGTATGTTTAAAGGAAAATTATGGTACAAACGAAAAATGTCATACGGCAACCATTGCCAGCACACACTAGGGTAAACAAACTGGAGATTAATAGCAAATGAACGAAACATAAACTCAACAAACGTTGTGCTTATTAAATTTACTCACTTTTTCGTTGTATACTAGCATTAATGATAAAACTTGCAATAAATAACTCAAAAATGCCATATTTTCTTTTGTTTATTTACAAACATGTGTTTGTGATCAGCTGATTTTCTTACTTGCAAGTTTTAGCTGGGAAAAATTTTTCCAGCCGAAATTTGCAGCTCTCTTTCACATTTTGCTCTCTCAATTTCCCCTACTTTGCAAGTTTTTTGGGTACGAGAACGCAAAACCAGTAAAAGTTTTCTAAAACTTTAGATAGTTG
>NW_023458555.1:27306697-27309295 GCF_013731165.1 Rhagoletis pomonella | reverse complement strand
TATTTCTCGTTGTTCGCTTTGTGTTGCCGCAGTATTCGCCACAATATCTTCTTGCGAGATTTTTTATAATTTTGTACAAATTCGCCAAAAATCGCGTCACACGACAACATTGATTTGTTTGACAGCACTTTCAGTAAATATTCAAAACTGCCGTCTGTTCTTGGTCCTATGTACTTCGATTAAGAAATTTTAATAGCACCGACCATTCCATTTACCGACCGTTTTAAAAGAGTAAAAGTAACCACCAGGTCAAATAGGTTATATACGGCAACCCTATTTTATTTAATTGACAACTCTCTCCTCTCCTTCTCTGTCAATTCACTTGACGATGACATTCGTAAATATTTATCAGCTGTCACGAAAAAAAAGTAAATGTGCTTTGCGCTTCGGCTGTGTTTTTCCGTTGTTTTTCCCGGGAAGAAGTTTCAAAATTGTGAAAAATTTTAGTAATTTCTATTTCGAACTACAATGACTTTTGAACAAACCACAATACAACACACAATCGATGGAAACGTCTGTCGATTACAAATTGTGGCGATAGTCCAAAAACGCGCTGTTATTGGCGAGGGAGATGGCGACGCCAAACGATGCATCTCGGCAAATCGACGCAATTGTGACATTTTCGTAGAGGATCACAACTTTTATATTTATGCAGATACGCGTCTGCACCGGTATGCTTTCATTTTAATAATTGCATTGCACTAGTGTTATATGCATTTTTGTTTTCTAGTTTCTATTTATCGGAGCGACAATTCGATACCAAAGATATGAAAAATCTGATAATCAATTTCAATACCAAAACGGGTAGCTACGAAGTCAATTTGCCCTGCTTACCACGTAACAATGAAGAGCAAAAAGCGCTTCCAGAAAAAAGTGATATGGAGAAAAAGATATCGGATAACGCGCTATTTCCCGCAATCGAGTTGTGGAAATTAAAACGCATTACAGATAGCTGCCAACTACAAATCGACAATGGTGGTGAACTATTAAAATTTGAAGCAGATTTTGGTTATGGTTTTGCAGGAAGATTCAAAAAGAATCTGATTGGAGTTGTAAGTTGCATTTAAAAATTATTACTTACCTTTTAATAAGTTGTGTCTTCGATGCAGGATGACATGTCTGCTGTAGCGCGTATGCCCGAACCGCATACGGTTAGTCCTCTGCAACGTACCATAGATCGCGAAATAGACGAACTTAAGAATTTCTCACGGGACCAGTACAAATTGAATTTTGTTGAGTTGCAGGTGCCCGAAGGACATGAGAATCCAATGAAATATATCAACAACTTCGGAGGTATTTCATATTTTTAGCATATAAACGTATGCGTAACTTGTTCACATATTATTCTCAAATTAAATTAGCTTTTTTTAATGCTTGTCTGCTACATATATACTAAGTTTTTTCTTCTAAATGCTAACCTGGCTTTTTTAGATTCCATATTAACCCGCGACGAAGAGTGTCTGCTGCACAATTTGACCCGGAAGTCACAAGAACATACACTGTCCTATAACTACGAACAGACTGAGGTCGACTGTGGCCTTATAAGCATACTATTGGCCATTTGCTATGACATACGGTAAGCTCATATTTTATGAAGTACTTAGTGTGTGAATTTTCAATATCGCTTCCCATTTACAGTTGCACATCAAATGAGCCAACCTGCGAGAGTGCTTGGACACGTAACATACTCTCAGCTACGCTCAGCTACTTTGAACCTTTCGAAAGCATCAAAGATGTTGTAGTTAGTTTCCTGCGACGTTCGCTCATTTATCCACTCTATCGGAATTATGATTTAGGGCGCATATGCGTGCAGGACGCAATTGATGGTTTGCAAAAAAATCCAGCGTGGGTATTGAAACAGTTGTTGCAAACACATGCAATTTTCGCCAGCAGCGATTGCTATCAAGAAATTTTCAATCGCTACTATATTGAGGATTATATACGGTATGTCGCGGATAATAATAGCAGTGGACAGATGCATTTACGATTGCTGGCGCGCAACTTGAAAAACGTCCTACTAGATGTTTGCAAGAAGCATTTACGTTTAGATTTGGGAGAAATTGAGACTGAGTTGTTGAAGGAATTAATTACGGACATACATTTGGGTGACAGCTCGGCCAGTGAAGAGGAAGAAGGCGACGACGATACAGAAGATGATGGTGATGATGAAGACGATGAGGATGTTGACGATGACGATGTCAACGATGAGGGCGGTACGGAGAGTGGCGAGGATGCTAGTGACTCGTCGTCGACAACAACGGCGTCATCTTCCTCCACGAGTGATACGGAACAGAATAGTGTTATCGAGCAGTGCAAGGAGGTTGTGAATGTTTCGAAAACTTAAATATTAGTTATAGCAGAGTTCCAATCCGTATATGTGGTTTTATTTCTTATATATGTATGCATGTATTCCACAAAAGTACATGGTTTATATTTTTTTAAATCAGTTTTAAATTAATACATACATAAGTGAGGCTTATAAATCAAATGGCATTTCCATTGTATATACGTATAAATAAATGCTTTGCATTTTAAATGAACTTGGTAATAAAAGGCTGTATTTCACTTAAAATTAACACAACGTTGCACATAATTTTT
>NW_023458555.1:27305450-27306597 GCF_013731165.1 Rhagoletis pomonella | reverse complement strand
ACGAGAACGCAAAACCAGTAAAAGTTTTCTAAAACTTTAGATAGTTGGGCGTACGAGTACACTCCTATTGGTAATAAGTAGAGATGGGTAAATGAGCGCTGAGAGAAGCTATTGAACTGCCTCCCAGCAGTGTGCCCCACTCTCGGAGTCACTTATGACTCAGTAACTCAATAAATATTCGCCACATAGTCGGTAGTTGTAAAAATTTACAATTCGCCGTGCAAACCAGCTCTACAGTGCTCATCAGCTCCACCCAACATATCAACTAAATTGCTTTGAACAGCTCTATAGTGCAAACCAGCTCTATAGCGCTCATCAGCTGAACAGTGCTAACAACAGCGCTAACCAACTCTAGGCTGTGTTGCCTCGACAGCAGAGTGCCATAGCTCAATTGTGCCACCTCACTGAGCTGACTCATTAATAGGAGCTTGAGTTATTGAGTTAACTCGCTAAAATACAATGAGTTACCCGGCCCCAGTAACAAGTTTGTGTGAGACCCCTTTCAGACACGTCAAGTCTTGCTTTCAAGTCCGCTCGGTTCGTAGGCAATGGAGGTGGGGAGAGAGGGGAAGAGTACATTCGTCTCACCTCCTTCGTCTACGAACGAGCAGACTTGAAATCAAGACTTGACGTGGCTGAAAGGGGTCTTACGATTGAATCTTTACCGATATATCTAAATAAGAGGGTTTCTCTGGGTGTTGGGTATACATTGAGAATAACGTCAAAGGCCACCCTGTAAATAGCATATAATGAAAGAGTAGGTGGGTGATAAAAACCGGTTTCATATTGTTATTCGGTAGCTGAGTACAACATAATAGGTCCAATACAGTGATCGGACTTTTACCACATTGTGATAGATCTGCCACCATTTTGTGTATCTACCACATCTACCACTCAAGGTTTGAAATCTACCACATTAACACTATATGGTAGCAAGAATGATGTAATACAAGATTCCGAATCCCCGGCGACGATGAAACAGCAGAAAGTTCCACTTTCAACTGCGTTACCAGACATTTCTTTGCTTATCAAAATATCTAATGAATTGAAACTTGAATACTTCATATCAGCAGAATACATTAGTTACAAGTATTTTTGATATTGTTACGATTATCCTCGAAACCTTGAGGGATTACCCAAATATACT
>NW_023458555.1:27280352-27305350 GCF_013731165.1 Rhagoletis pomonella | reverse complement strand
ACGAGAACGCAAAACCAGTAAAAGTTTTCTAAAACTTTAGATAGTTGTGCGTACGAGTACACTCCTATTGGTAATAAGTAGAGATGAGTAAATGAGCGCTGAGAGAAGCTATTGAGCTGCCTCCCAGCAGTGTGTCCCACTCTCGGAGTCAATTATGACTCAGTAACTCAATAAATATTCGCCACATAGTCGGTAGTTGTGAAAATTTACAATTCGCAGTGCAAACCAGCTCTACAGTGCTCATCAGCTCCACCCAACATATCAACTAAATTGCTTTTAACAGCTCTATAGTGCAAACCAGCTCTATAGCGCTCATCAGCTTTACAGCACATATCAACCCTATTCCTTGTAACAGATCTACAGTGCAAACCAGCTCTACAGCGTTTATCAGCTGAACAGTGCTAACAACAGCGCTAACCAACTCTAGGCTCTGTTACCTCGACAGCAGAGTGCCATAGCTCAATTGTGCCGCCTCACTGAGCTGACTCATTAATAGGAGCTTGAGTTATTGAGTTAACTCGCTAAAACCCAGTTACCCAGAGAGGGGAGGAGTACATTCGTCTCACCTCCTTCGCCTACGAACGAGCAGACTTGAAATCAAGACTTGACGTGGCTGAAAGGGGTCTTACGATTGAATCTTTACCGATATAACTAAATAAGAGGTTTTCTCTGGGTGTTGGGTATACATTGAGAATAACGTCAAAGGCCACCCTGTAAATTGCATATAACGAAAGAGCAGGTGGGTGATAAAAACCGGTTTCATATTGTTATTGGGTAGCTGAGTACAAAATAATGGCTGCGTTTCTTTATACATTCCGGATAATCCCATTTCACAGCCGGAATAAACAGAATGCGTTTGAAATATACGTCAACATATCATCAGGAACGTTCTAAAGAATAAATAAACAAAAAAGTTTATTCCAAACGTTCAGAATGAATAAAGAAATGCAGCCAATATGTCCAATACAATGATCGGACGTTTACCACATTGTGATAGATCTGCCACCTTTTTGTGTATCTACCACATCTACCACTCAAGGTTTGAAATCTACCACATTAACACTATATGGTAGCAAGAATGATGTAATACAAGATTCCGAATCCCCGGCGACGATGAAACAGCAGAAAGTTCCACTTTCAACTGTGTTACCAGACATTTCTTTGCTTATCAAAATATCTAATGCATTGAAACTTGAATACTTCATATCAGTAGAATACATTAGTTTTTGATATCTTCTTGCGAGATTTTTATAATTTTGTACAAATTCGCCAAAAATCGCGTCATGCGACAACATTGATTTGTTTGACAGCACTTTCAGTAAAAATTAAAAACTGCCCGTTTGTTCTCGGACCTATGTACTTCGATTAAGAAATTTTAATTGCACCGACCATTCCATTTAAAACCGATTTAAAAGAGTAAAAGTAACCACCAGGTCAAATATGTTCATACCCTATTTTATTTAATTGACAACTTTCTCTTCTCCTTCTCTGTCAATTCACTTGACGCTGACATTCGTAAATATTTATCAGCTGTCACGAAAAAAAAGTAAATGTGCTTTGCGCTTCGGCTGTGTTTTTCCGTTGTTTTTCCCGGGAAGAAGTTTCAAAATTGTGAAAATTTTTAGTAATTTCTACTTCGAACTACAATGACTTTTGAACAAACCACAATACAACACACAATCGATGGAAACGTCTGTCGACTGCAAATTGTGGCGATAGTCCAAAAACGCGCTGTTATTGGCGAGGGAGATGGCGACGCCAAACGATGCATCTCGGCAAATCGACGCAATTGTGACATTTTCGTAGAGGATCACAACTTTTATATTTATGCAGATACGCGTCTGCACCGGTATGCTTTCATTTTAATAATTTCATTGCACTAGTGTTATATGAATTTTTGTTTTCTAGTTTCTATTTATCGGAGCGACAATTCGATACCAAAGATATGAAAAATCTGATTATCAATTTCAATACCAAAACGGGTAGCTACGAAGTCAATTTGCCCTGCTTACCACGTAACAATGAAGAGCAAAAAGCGCTTCCAGAAAAAAGTGATATTGAGAAAAAGATATCGGATAACGCGCTATTTCCCTCAATCGAGTTGTGGAAATTAAAACGCATTACAGATAGCTGCCAACTACAAATCGACAATGGTGGTGAACTATTAAAATTTGAAGCAGATTTTGGTTATGGTTTTGCAGGAAGATTCAAAAAGAATCTGGTTGGAGTTGTAAGTTGCATTTAAAAATTATTACTTACCTTTTAATAAGTTGTGTCTCGATGCAGGATGACATGTCTGCTGTAGCGCGTATGCCCGAACCGCATACGGTTAGTCCTCTGCAACGTACCATAGATCGCGAAATAGACGAACTTAAGAATTTCTCACGGGACCAGTACAAATTGAATTTTGTTGAGTTGCAGGTGCCCGAAGGACATGAGAATCCAATGAAATATATCAACAACTTCGGAGGTATGAAATGTTTAATATTTTTAGCATATAAACGAATGCGTAACTTGTTCATATATTATTCTCAAATTAAATTCGCTTTTTTAATGCTTGTCTGCTACATCTATACTAACTTTTTTCTTCTAAATGCTATCCTGGCTTTTTTAGATTCCATATTAACCCGCGACGAAGAGTGTCTACTGCACAATTTGACCCGGAAGTCACAAGAACATACACTGTCCTATAACTACGAACAGACTGAGGTCGACTGTGGCCTTATAAGCATACTATTGGCCATTTGCTATGACATACGGTAAGCTCATATTTTATGAAGTACTTAGTGTGTGAATTTTCAATATCGCTTCCCATTTACAGTTGCACATCAAATGAGCCAACCTGCGAAAGTGCTTGGACACGTAACATACTCTCAGCTACGCTCAGCTACTTTGAACCTTTCGAAAGCATCAAAGATGTTGTAGTTAGTTTCCTGCGACGTTCGCTCATTTATCCACTCTATCGGAATTATGATTTAGGGCGCATATGCGTGCAGGATGCAATTGATGGTTTGCAAAAAAATCCAGCGTGGGTATTGAAACAATTGTTGCAAACACATGCAATTTTCGCCAGCAGCGATTGCAATCAAGAAATTTTCAATCGCTACTATATTGAGGATTATATACGGTATGTCGCGGATAATAGTAGCAGTGGACAGACGCATTTGCGATTGCTGGCGCGCAACTTGAAAAACGTCCTACTAGATGTTTGCAAGAAGCATTTACGTTTAGATTTGGGAGAAATTGAGACTGAGTTGTTGAAGGAATTAATTACGGACATACATTTGGGTGACAGCTCGGCCAGTGAAGAGGAAGAAGGCGACGACGATACAGAAGATGATGGTGATGATGAAGACGATGAGGATGTTGACGATGACGATGGCAACGATGAGGGCGGTACGGAGAGTGGCGAGGATGCTAGTGACTCGTCGTCGACAACAACGGCGTCATCTTCCTCCACGAGTGATACGGAACAGAATAGTGTTATCGAGCAGTGCAAGGAGGTTGTGAATGTTTCGAAAACTTAAATATTAGTTATAGCAGAGTTCCAATTCGTATATGTGGTTTTATTTCTTATATATGTATGCATGTATTCCACAAAAGTACATGGTTTATATTTTTTTAAATCAGTTTTAAATTAATACATACATAAGTGAGGCTTATAAATCAAATGGCATTTCCATTGTATATACATATAAATAAATGCTTTGCATTTTAAATGAACTTGGTAATAAAGGCTGTATTTCACTTAAAATTAACACAACGTTGCACATAATTTTTGGAAATGATTGTCTAATATTTGCATATTCCGGCATGTTCTGCAATGCACTTCCGAGTGAATTTCAACCCCGCCAATTTGAATTCAAAGCTGATTTTTATTGCAAATCCCTCGAAAGTGAATTGCAGAACCTGCCTGATTAACTCGACATTTGTTTATGTGGCGGCCCCAGCGATAATGTTGTCGTTATAATTGTAGTATTTGGAGGTACGTTGAAGCGGTGGTCCTTTGTAGGGCTTTCCCGCATGATACTAGTTATGTGGAATCGATGATCATGTGAGTGCCACAGCGCTAATTTTCTGTTTCATTAATACAACAGACATCCTACGAAGACTCTGAGAATAGCAAACTATTACCTATTTTTGCACTTTCATCAACATATGTATGTACGTACATATATAATTTAAAAAATTTGTTCATAACGAAATTTTGGCAGCATTTCGTTCAGCGTTGCACCCGCTTTCAAAAGTGTTCAAGCTAACAAAGTTTTAGTTAAATTAATAAATAAACCCAACAATTTAGGTAACATTTTGGTTAAGAAACTTGGAATTACTATTTCCGCATATTTCTTTTACCATTCCTCGTCCGTAGAATATTTACCTTTATCTAAGTAGTAGTGAAAGAAAGTTCCATGGCTGTTTTTGTAATGCCATCAAAATTCCCTGAGGATTTTTTGGAAGCGCTGCTGGAGTGACAGTCCTCGGTCGCATCTACATTAATTTGAATCGGTACGGTTATGTAGTCGTGGGGCATTTTTAGATTTCCTATTAACATTCCAATTCCTTTAATCAATTAATTACCGAGAAACAAGTCAATGGTTGGCCTATGTGAAATGGGACATAATTATCTTGTTTGATTCGTCAATATTATTGATGACAAAATGCAACCCTGCAGAAGTTATCCGTTGGTTGACAGTTTCCGCTTTCTTTGTCGTCGAAATTAGTTGATTTCCGTAAAAAGTGTGAAGTGCCTTTTTTTTTAAATAAATCTCGCTATATTTATAATATTGTTCAAATAATAATTGAATGGAAAGAGTTTACTGATGAAATATATATGTAAATAATAACGTTTGCGAATACAAAGTGTTCTTGTGGTGTTTATAGTGTGCGTGAAAAATCTAGCGGAAAATACTATTTTCCCACCAGTAAAGATGTTGTGAAAAAGTGACTACATTTGTGAAAATATGGAAGACATGATTAGATATTAAATACATAGCTGCTTAGAAAGGTAACGCAATAAGTCCTTAATAAATAAAGTAAAATACTATTATATACTATAAAGTAAAATTACTTACTAAGCTTTAATTAAAAAAAGTAATGATGAGATTTACCGTGGAGGTGCTTAAATACATACAATTACAATACAATTGGCTTTGCCGGGTTCTTAAATTTTGGCAAGAGTGCGATTGTTATTTCAATAAAAGGGTGAATTCCAAAACGTCAAAATACAAAGCATCAGTCTCTTTTATTTCTAGACCTCAGTAGATTTTAATGCCAAATGTGCGCAACCACGGTTAGATGCTAGTTTTCTACTAGGTTGCGCAAGTTAGGCTTTTTCTTCTAGTGTGGCTTAGAAATAAAAGAGACTGATGCTTTGTATTTTGACATTTTGGAACGCACCCAGAGTGTTGAGTTAAAGTACTTCGCTTAAGAGAAGAAGGGGGGTTCAATGAATAGGTTGCGCTTCTTTTTTTTTTGACATGGACAGTGTTCAAACCGTGGTCTGCTGGGCTTTTACAAAGCATATACCCATAAAGCAATAAATTCACCTAATATTAATCATTTTAATTTCTTGCGAATACAAAGAAGGGAGGAGAAAGACGCATTCAAATTCTGGCGAAGACTTCTTGGAAAAACTTGTAAATTTTGAGAAAAATTTTTCGGAGCGAGCTCTTTCAAGATTTATGTATGTAAGAGAACAAAATCTTAATAAATTTTTTAGTTTCAAGGAAGCTCTTTCTACCCAGCCGGACTTTAATAACCTCTATTTAAGGTTATACCCTTAAGGTGCGAAAATCTTCCCACAGAGATTGTGGTCTTTTATTGATATGCAATGTGCTCTGATTGTTAATTGTAGTTTTTGAAAAAGTTAAAAGATTGATCTAACCATGAAGTAAGTGACTTGCTTACTTTTAGATTTATTAAAGTTTAAACACATCAAAAGTTTGGTCTCTTATTTTTTAAGTGTTTTATGACATATACCGCCAAGGACTCTGTACCGGATCAGATCCTTAATATTTTTCTTGGAAACTGCGCACATCTTCAGCAAAATTTATGCATGTACAAACGTTTTTTATTTTTATAAGGCACTGCAACTGCTTATCGTTTTGGATCAAAATCAAAACTCTTTGCCAATGTCATCTCCTTTGCCTAGTTCCCGCACTTACTTTTGTGTTTTTGGTCCTTTTCGATTTAAAATAAAGTGTATATATTTATTTTTATTATTATTTATAAGTATATTTTATCGTCTTTATTTATTTTATAAAGTATACATATGTATGTATATCGCATATTACAAGATTCATATTATATATCAGCTTAAATTAAAATCTTAAACTTTGCTCTCCACTAACGATTGGCAACCATTTTACTTTACTTTTTCAAAGGTTTCGCTCAATTTCTTTGCTTACAACTGTACAAACATACAATCACTTATGTATGTATTTGGATATGAGTATTCAAATGTAGTTTTTGTTTTTTTTTGCGAAAGCACTATTACATTTCATTTCACTTAAAGGGTTTTGTTCAAAAAACATATTTTTTTTAATTTTCTTAAATTGTTAATAAATTTTTGGGATTGTCACTGGCTATTGCAACTGGTGTTTTGTTTGGGCGGCTCACTCAATGTTGGGTTAGGATACAAACTAGCTATACATGTATGTTTGTATTTATATGCTTTCGCTCATTTATATATATAGATAAATACATGGACTGTGTTCTCTTTTTAATTTGTATTTATATTATACTTATATACATAAGTAATTCCGATAATAACTACATGCATATGTATGCATGTATGGAGTAAAGCTAAAATTTACAACGCCATTACGGGATTTGTGCGTGCAGGGGAAGAAATTTTATGAAAATTAATTTTTTTTAAATAACTTTCGTAGTAGCTGCAAGTAAATTAAAAAGTAAAAATTACAAAGAACATTATATAATTTCTAAACTAATTTAATGGGTTAAAAATATTGCAATCAAATACCAAATGTGTAGTTGAAAAAATTAAAACATTATTATATTTTTCTTGTTGTAATTTGGGAAACGACAAAAATAAATAAAATCAATTTTGGAAAATTAAAAATAGTTTACTGAAATAGTGTACAATTATAAAATTGTAGTGAAAAATTGTTGCAACTTGTTATTAACATTATTTGGTAAAGTTGTTGATGCTGACGGTTATTTTTGTAATTAAAAAAAAAAGTTAAAATGTTTTCAACAAGTTAAATTCCAATAAAAATTTATACAAACGTGTCTCTGTAGCTAAAAGATTTAAAAATTAAGTTTTTGCTAACTTTTGGCGGTAAATTACAGCTATGCATGTGCAAATATTTAGTCCATGTTTTAATTCATTTTACGCCAAAAACGTTCTGATTTGTAAGTCTCTATTATTTACTATCTATTTACAAGCGAATTGCCCTTGAATCATGATTAAAAGCAAGAAAAACGTGAAAGCAAAAAAAATCTTACATTTATTAAAAAATTATACATACATTTGACACCTAAATCTAGGAAAAAATAAACTGAGTTTAATTCTTCTTTAAAGTAACTACTTAAAATTTTCTTTTGCAATGGCTTTTATCGAAAATATGTTTTATTTTTTTTTTATTTCTTCTAATATCTATGCACAGTACTACAACCGTTAAGTACTTCATATACATATTTCTTACAAAATTACAACATCTATTTAGTCAAGTGCATGCCAAAACAGAAAAAAGTTCTTCTCAATATTCTATATTGTTGGCACTGTTTACATTCGAATATCCATAGAAACACAAAAAAGTAGCTTGTTTCACATAAGGGTTAATCAATTCATTGACGACAAAATATGAAGAAGACAAAATATGGATTCAGTGCAACTGAATGTAAAAATATTTACAATAGTAGCGTATATAATTAAAAACATAAAATAAAATTAAAACTTTTTAAATCAAAAAAATATAAAAATTAACTGGAAAAAATAAGAGAGCGTTCCTAATTTCTAACGCAACTAGGATTCGTTTGTTTAGGCTTCCAGGCCTGTTGAGGCGTTGCATCCCGTCACGCACGCCTCGGTAGCTTAGAAATGCTACAGATCTGTAAAATAGAAATGTTTTAAATTTTTATTTCAATAAAAAAGTAAATTTTTGCACTACTCACTCATTGTCTCCTGTTGTATTTCCACCTTGTACGAAGGATTGTCATAGGCGGCATCATTTTTGCGTGGTGGCGTTATCGACGCCGTTTGATGTACACGTCTTCTGGTTAGAATAAGTAACAGCACAATTGTGGACATGATTGCCAAAGCAGCAACTACCGAAACAACCACAAGTGGACCATAGTAATCACCAATTGGTTGATCACTACCAGCACTGGCTGTGAGTAGTTTTCCTAAATTGATGAGAAACAAAGTTAATGGCTTAAAAATACAAAAAGTCAGACGATGCGACCCTACAAAATCTAGGTAGTTAAAAATTTTGGCATTTCGGGAACAAAAGTAAAATACGGTCCTGATACAAGAAGATTAACAGGGCTAACACAGAATCTATCCTAGTCCGATTTTTCGTGAAATCGACGAAAACGCTATCGTTGAATTCGAATAGCTACGAACGTAGCGCATATTTTGAATATACGCGTTCGCAGCAATTCAGATTCAGTGATCGCACTCTCGTGGATTTCACGAAAAATTGGACTACGGTGGATTCTGTGACAGCCACCATAAGCTCCAAGTATGTAGGCTCACGCGGCTCGGTAGCATCAAGCTTTGAATTAAATACCACACAAGGTATATGAGAGTAGTCTTAGATAGCGAGGAATGAAGGCCAATAACGCCCTATATGCCTGCAAAATGGTGCTGGGAGTCCCTTGGGGTCACCTGTCGGGATGCATTGCTACACAGCAATATAGAGACCAATACAATTCTATGGCGCTTTGGTGTGGTAGAATGCCGCAAAAAAGTACTCATGCCCCGGCCCAACGAAGAAGGTTGAGATCAACTCCCAGTGCTGCTCTGAAAGGAATCCGCCCACTTACCTAATCGCGGAAAACCTACACAGCAACACTCAACCAACAATACTCTATGGTGCTTTGGTGGAATACCGATTTGAGGTCTACTTCAACCGCTGCTAAATCCACAGGTAGATTGGCGGCCATAGGGAAATTAAATTTTGAACACAGCTCAATTTAGGCAAGAATCACAGGCAACATAGATTATACGACAACTGGCTTTAAGTGCCAAGGAGGGGGGATGGCGCAATGGAATGAAACCTAGCCGTAGATCTCCAAACATTTTCAGTGACGGTTTTAAAGTCGCAACGGGAGTGGGCGATGGAGCATACGGCCAGGAACTGAACGTCAGGCGGGTTGTAAGGTTACCTGACGATTGCAGCATATTTCAAGAAGAGGTTTTCACAATGTGGATAGCAGCAGAGCTAGCCAACACGCACAAAAGTATAATTTTACATAGACAGTCAAGCGGCAATTAAGGAAGTTGTTACCTTATATAGCATTTCATCGAAAAACATCCTCCACAGCCGGGAGGCCATTGGCATGCTGGCTGCAAACAGAAGGCCGCATATTTATTCGGTATCCCGACATAAAGAAATATAGGGTAATGAAATAGCAGATGAGACTGCCAAAAGCGTTACCAGTTTGACTCTTGAACAGTCTTCAAAGGCCACTGTTACAGTTGTACAACGAAAATGACGAAAGTATGGGCTGGATGTAGTGAGATAACCACAAAAATCGGTAACATTAATGCGGACCGGGGCAGGAGTGCCGTGAATGGGAGACCAGGGAAACTCTAGCGCATCAATTCGAGAAGTTACAAAACATCTCAAAAGCAGAGCTAAAATTACTAGGAAACTGGACTATTAGCAGTGAGGAGGAAGCCTCCATATGGGCAAGGGATCAGGATAATCGTAGCCCGGCATGTGTAATAAACTCGTTATAACCCTTCAATTTCCATGGCCGTATGGCATCATATCTTAAAAGCTAGAAAGGGCGGCGGGAGTATCGAAGGAAGGGATCTCATGTTTAACTTACTGTGAAAGTACTTTTGTTTCTGCTGAAAGCGCTGGAGAGAATAATTGCCCTGCATATAAGAAACCGCATTTTCGAGATCGTCTATCTAGAGGTCAACATGCTTATAACAGTGGAAGGTCTGTGGAGATTGCTTTGCTTACAATCGAGAAGTGGGTGGAGGAAACATTCGTGCATAAAGATGCTACAAAAGAGATCTTCCTCGACGCCGAGAGGGATTTAACTACGTCCTGATGGAGGTAATAGTTGAATTACGAGATAAGCTCGCGGTTGAGAGCAAGTTCATAAAGCTAATCTACGACTTGTTCAGTGGCAGAACTTTCGCAGCTAATTGTGAAAACGCGTACCTGCAGCGTAGAGTGAACAGAGACATCCCGAAAAGTATAGAACTCTAGCCTCTGGTCTGTATCGCGGCCGTAAACGACTTGATAGCGGAGATTCAGATTAGGGTCTGTTTCTAGACACCCTACAAGAACCAGAGCGAGGTTATCTAAGCCTAGTTAACCCTCGGCTATATTTGTTTTGCTACTTGTGTCTGAATACTCTAATAACTCAGTATATTGACCCACTTTATCAGCTGATACAAGCTGGTTGCGTCCGCTCATTCAACTAGGAAACAATTGCTTTAAAATTGGCTTGGGGTGTATACGACACCGCGCGAGTAACGACGTACTAAAACAAATGCGCGAATAAGGGCGGGTTAAGAAGCTAGAGCGCATACAAAGGCATGCCCTCATCAGCATTTCAGACCATTTCCATTTTGGGGACTGACGCAGAATGACACTTTAAGTCAAGGAAATCATCCTTGTGGCGATAAGGGGAACAGTGAATTTTTTATGGGATGGACCACAGCTGACTAGACATATCGCTCAAGAGTATGGCGTAAATAAAGGAAATAAGTTTTTACTCTAATACCTAAGAGATAGCTAGGGCATTGAGATTTCCCATGGAGCGCTCAGAATTGATCAGGGAATGCCGGACCTCGCTCTCAATGGCATCGGAATGCCCTTGTAATTAAACTTTTATAGGTATCAGGCTACAGAGGCATTATGGTAAACAACGTGGCTGCCGGACTGACGAGCAAGAATTTGCTTGAAATGTAATTAGTGGTGAGAGGTCGAGTGGAGTGTCAGTGATCAGCTGCATTCAATCTTCCAGGACCGCATTTCAGCTCGGCAAATATTAGGCGAAAACAAGAACAATCACAATTCCAAGGTACCTCAGACCCAGGAGGAGGAGGAGGGCTCATGGGCGGTCAAAGGAGAACCTTATGCTTTAAAGCCCGAGCACTTACTTTTGGCAGGCATCCTGACAGGGCCGAATTCACGTAGAGAGACAAAAAATACCACCTGATCCTTCTTGAACTGTACACTTTGTACTTAAAAAAACGCTGCAGAACTTTTGGTTACGCGCGTCGTTTCTTCAACGGAGCAGTGGTTGCCGTTCAAAATATGGTGGTATCACAAATCACGACCTCTATCATGTCTACGTGTGTCCACAACTAGGGGGGACCAACGCAAACTACCCTAATTATATTAATACTATCGGTTGCTGAATTTATTTCTGTAGTTGACCAACTTAAATTTGAGATATTATCTGAATACTCCTATAAATTCTACCTTTTCACTAATTTCTAAATATATTAAAAATTTTGTAATTACCCAAGTCCCTGAAGAATGTATGCATCCTTTCGAAAGCATTAAAAACTTCAGAAGAAAAAAGGATTTTGCAATTATGAATATTACCTACAAAAATGTGTCCATCACATTAATTTCACTGCACTTACCAGTTTTTCCTGGCGTCGCTGAGCCACCTGGCTTCGTCATGAAGTTCACCACATTGCTCTTTTTGATATTGCCATTTGTCAGATACATTTCCAACCACAGATGATACCTAGTGCCTGGTTTCAAATCCATAATCAATGTGCCCGTAGTGCTATCACGTTTTGCCACTTTGAATACGCTCGAATCCTCCTTGCCAGCATCGCTCTGATAGATAGCACGATAAATATTCACATATTTGTCTTCTGGATAAGGCACACCATTCCATGACACTTCTACGCTCTGCGACTTCACCTTGGTCACATTAACCGTTACATCGAAGTTGTATACATCCACTTTCGGCGCTGTGCGCACCTTAATCATATGACCGGCCAAGAGTTCACCACCATGCCCAGCCAGCGGTATATAGAATAGACCAATTTCATAGCCAGTATCTGGCTGCAAATTCTCAATAGTGTAAGTGGTGAGCGTGCGATGCACCAGCGGTGTGGATGAGTATATTTGACCAGTCAATTCTTTGTAACGCAACTGTATGCCATCAACATATTCCAACTGTTCATCGGAGATCTTCTTCCACGTCAGCTGCAACCAAGTAGAGTTTGTTTCGCTAACATTCAATTCGGGATCTTCAATACGCTTAAAGACGTCCTTGAAGTCGGGACGATAATCAGAGATATGTGGTGGTGGTGTAATCGTACGATCAGCTGGCGTGCTAACAGTCAGTATCGGACTCGACGGTTGTGCATTCAAATCACGCAATATCAGTGTAATCTTGACTTTGTACAGTGAATTGGGTTCCAAGCCGGGCAAATCGAACTCCATCTGAGAGGTGGCAATAAGATCTTCGGGTGGTGCGAAAATTTGTTGCTCCCACGTTGTGGTATCGTTGCCAGGGCCGTTCGTGTAACGCAGCTCCACGCGCCCATGTAGATTGACATAGGTTGGGGGTACTGTAAATATTATGCGAATGGTGCGCGGATCAATGGCTTCCAGATTGAGTACCTCAATGCCGCTTTGCAGATTGTTGAAGCCTAGGAAAAGCGTGAAAGAGGGCGAGAGAGAGAGAGAAAGATAGAAATTAAAACTTGCTGTGGGTATCATCGAGTAGGAAATGGGGTTTCCTGAGTGTTTTAAGTAATTTCCTGAGGTTTTGTGGACTTGTGTGTGTTTTGCTAAGACAAGTACTTTATCCACTAGAGACCTGATATCCAGTTCAAAGCAAATTATGTTCACTAAACTGGGTCGTATTGCATATGTTTGTGTGTTAGTTAGCAAGGCTGTTAAAACATAGAAAAGTTAGTTTGAAGAATTGAAGTACGCATGAGACTGTTACATTGTTATTACAATTAAGTTTTTCAAGCGTTGACAGGCAAATGAATGTGTTTTTATGTTAGTTAATTGAGGCTGAAAAATGAGGTAGTTCTATAAAAAAATATCTGTGATGAGTTAGTGCGGCCAATTGCTTCTATATTTCGCCTATTTCCGTTTAAGGGTTAATGAAATTCTGCTTGTGTGCGTATGTATACTACTACTGCTATGGCTATGTTATGTATGAATCAACCTGTTTGACTGGAATGCGTAGAAGCTGGGGCGACAACAGCAGGCAGTATGCCATGTTCGGTAGAATGCGCGGTTAGACCCACCGCGCTCGTAGTCGCTGCAAATGTGTTTGAACTACTCGCCGATTGCTCCTGCGGCGGCGACGCCGGCTGCGGCTGATGTTGTTGCAATAAATTACTATTGTTATTGCTATTCACATTCGCCGAATGTGCTGCATGTGGCACATGAGGAGGCTGCCCGAGACCTGGTACTACGGGAAAACCGCCATAAGCCACCGGCTGACCATCAACAATCGCTATACCGTGCGGTGGCGGTGGTGGCGGCAGACCGCTATGTACAATTGGCACATATTGTGGATGCAATGGTGATTGACCCGTCTGCAGTGGGTGTCCATTGGCGCCACTCTCATTCACATGTCCTTGCGGCCCATTGTAGGCACCCTGCACGGGCGTGTGCTGCAAGTGTTGTAGAATGTGTTCGATGCGCACGTGTGGAGGCAAATTGCCGGGTGTGGCTTTGAAGCCTGGTGCTGGTCCAGGTGGTCCGCCCGCTGGTAGCATGCCTGGTGGGTGCGCGGCCGGTGAACCAGCACCCAAGATGTTGAACAAATCTGATTGACTAGTTGGCGCAGGCGGCTTACCCTGTGCGATGCCGTTTGGACTAATATCGTAGGGTTCGTAAGGATTGTAGGGGTCGAAATGATCCTTTGGTGGCTGTGCGGGATTGTAGAAGCCATATGGGCCGGGATGCCCAGCTGGCGGCAGGTGGGGATTGTAATTAACAATGGCGCCGCCAGGTCTGCCAATGTGTATGGGTACAAAGCCCGGTGGCGCGGTGTCTTGCTCATCTTGCGGCTCGTGTACGTCGTATTTGACTTCATTCTGTTGCGGCTTCACAATGACTGGCTTCTTTACGAACTTTTCATGTTTGTCGTGTTTCTCGGGCCGCAGTTCACCAAATGCTGAGGCGCCCTTTGGCGGTTTGCCATCGAGGGTTGGGTAGAAGGCGTCGCCAGGTCGTGCGGGTTTCTCGTGCGCTTTGCCTGGGTAAATATCATTTTTATCGCTGGAGACGTGCGCTGTACTGCTGCCGGTGGTGTTCGGTTGCTCGGTGGTGGATGCTGTGCGGAATGTTGAATGATGCGTCGGATAGAGACAGGTTGTTGTTATGACGTTAAGTGACATTGGCGATTTGTTTATTTACAAGAAGACGATTTGATTTTATGCATTCGATGATGTTAATATTTTTTTATTTATTTAGATTTAAAGTTTGCATTTAGATGCGATTTTGTGTAAGTGCACAAGACAATATGAAGCGCATTAAGAGTTACGAATAAAAGAAAAAAGTACAAATAATAAATTAGAATTTAGTAAATAATAATAAATGATTTGAGTTCCATTAAAAATACCCGAAAAAAGCAAATGTAAATAGTCCTAAACAATCAGCGATCACAAGGACCTACATATACATATGTAACGATAGCTTTATTTTTTACCAACCAAAAACGATCTGATCTAATGACGTAATCATGCTTAGGTGTTTTATTTATTAGCACATATGAAATGAAGTTTATGAAAATATTTCAAAAATGTCTCAAATCGATATTAAATCGTAAAAAAATTAGCTATGCGCTATTTATATAAGGAGAGAAAGGTTAGTCTTGAAGATATCTGCATGCAACATTTGGACTAAATTCTTGCTATTTCTTACTACCTAAAGACTAAAATATCTGGTGAAATACTTGCATTACTATGACTATTTTTTTTTAGTAATTTATTGACATCTAACGGAAATTTTCCAAATGCGGATTCTAATTCGAACTCCTTTTCAAGTAAATGATATCGAAATTTTCTCGGCTCAATTTGGTTGTAGAAATTTAAAACTCGTAAAGAGGAAGAATATTTTTTACTTTCGAAGACACAGATAGGGAATAAAAAACCCCAAAGTCCCCCATGGAATTTGGTAATGTATGTATGTTTACTAAGGCAAAAGTCTTTCGTAAGAAAATTGTCAATTCTGGCAACTATCTTGAAAACTCTTTTTTGTCTTTAGAAAGACTTAATGGAAAGATCTGCTTAGGAGGAGGCGATATTTTGTTTTCTAAAAATACAATTAAAAGAATATTTTTTTCATAAATAAAAATATAAAAATGACAAGTAATTAAATAACAGTTCTCAAAAAATTTAATAAAATACAAAAAAAATATATATGTATGAATAAATATACTTTTTTTAAATATATTTTTTTAAACAATAATATACAAAAACTAAAAGAAAATTAAATTTAAAAAATTATATAAAAAAAAAATTAATAACAGGATATTAAAACGTAAATGATATAAACAATTTCTTTTTGAAACAATAAAATCTAAATACTAAATAATGGCAAATTCAATAAAAAAATAATAAAATAAAAAAAAATTATTACTTCAATTAAATAGAACTTTTGTTTTTAAAACAACAAAATGTGTAAATTAAAGGAAAATTTAATTAGAAAAGAAAAAACTCAAATAAAAAATATGTTTCTAAAATCTAAATTATTAAAAATATATACTGATGGTTTTAGCGACCATTCTACTTATAATTTAGTATTTTGCAGGCTCGAGGTCAATTTAAAATTTTATTTTTTTTTATGAAAACGCAAGTTCCAAACTCCACGTCAAACAGTGCGGACGTGTAAACTAATTTGTCCAGAGGACGGTTACCGAAGCGTAACCGAAATATATCGAAAAGAAACACCAAAAAAACTTGTATTTTCATAAAACATTTGTTTAAAATTCACCTCGAGCCGGCAAAATACTAAATTAAAAATATATATATATTTTGTTTTTAACAATGAAGAATAAAAATGATAAAAAAATTGAAAAATGATTTTCTAAAAATTAAATTAAATAAAAAGAATATTTTTTAAAACAGTAAAATCTAAAAACTAAAAGGTAATTAACTTACAAAAATATTAAATAAAAAGAAGAAAAAATAATAACTTTCTAAAAAAATAAATGAAATTAAAATATATACATAAAAGTTGAAAACTAATTAAATTAAAAAAAAAAATTAAATAAGTTCCTGAAAATTAATTGAAATCAAAAGAACATTTTCATTTTGAAACAATAGAGCCTAGAATTTATAAAAAATTAAATTGAACAAAGGATACTCAATAAATTCTAAAAATTAAATGACATTAAAAAAAAATTCTTTTTAAAACAATAAAATCTCAAAATTAAAGGGAAATTGCATTAAAAAATAATATATATATATATAAAATAAATGAATAAAATACTCGCCTAAATCTAAATCTAAATAATAAAAAATGCATATGTTTTTCTTTTTAAAACAATGAAATCTAAAAAAATACAAAATACATAAAATAAGTTTCTAACATTTAAATGATATTGAAAAATGTCTAGTCTCCATAAAAAAACTAAAACCCAAAAATTGAAAGAAAATGCAATGAAATAAAAATAATAATTCCACTGCCCGAAGATTCGTACTCAGTGCTTTGTTCACTCGGCTATTGATATACAGTAAATCTCCATTTGGAACTGTTGAAAAAATCTTTTCACTGCCAATTTAGCAAGGGAGCTTTTATATGTAAGACTTTCGTGGCAGAATAAACAAAACTTTTCAAACAATCTTGCCTACTGTCTTTAAATTGCCTTTCACAAGACTTACAACTATCTTAGCCAGAATTGCCCTATAAATCTAAGGTTTTAGTAGATGGGAATGTCTCGTGAACACGCAAAGACTTTGAAATAAAAATAGACCGAGGGGAGGTTGCGGATTAACATAAAATAAGAGGCAAGTTGAGAGTACGTTTTGAAACTCTACTTTGCTTATGTTGTCGAAACAATCATAACATGGATCCACTTCATGTTATCCGGAATAGATAAAATAGATATATAGAAAAATATAGCCCATGCACCATGACACGGGTTGGCCTTCCTTGCAGTGTTACCAGAACTTTTTCAGAAAAAATACTAAACGGCGAAGAAAACAAAGCTAAGAAGAGGAAGCTAACTGCTAAGTTTAAGATAAACACGATGTATGCTTTAAACGAAAGATATTTCGCAGTCGACAGATGTCAATCCCGAAGAGATCCTTAGGACTGGATAGACAGTACGATTTAATGTGTTAGGAGAAAGTTTAAAGATGTTTCCTCCCTATCATCGACTATACAGCTGGGATATTGAGGATCCTGTGTGGTATTTAGTCTGACTGGACAGCGTAACGTCAATCCACCCTCCGTAATTTAGAGGTTCGGCTTTATGGGACCGAGAAGGTACTCACCATCTCAATATTTTCGGTAAGATCGATTCGATGGTGATTTTCCTGGCCAACCCACACAATGTAATTGCCTGCAATATCGCTATGGTCTGATTGGGAAATCATAAGAGGTAATTGAAGGAGAGGTCAAGCATAACCCTATTAGCTTTGCGCGCACAGTGGGCGAACATAGGGCCCTGACTCATATTTACTACAATTAACTACTTTTTAATGGCAGCTACCTCTGCCTGGAAAACGCGATAGAGGTCTGGAAGCCTATATTTGGGGTTGGTGGAGAGCTCACTACACAAATAATCTGTTTACCAACCCTTCCGTTAATCTTCACTCATTCATCTTGCAGTTCACAAGTGCTTTTTCATAACGACTGCCTCTCGTCCACTCATTTGAGTGCACGAAAGCCTATGACTTTTGAAACCGGGCATATTTGTTAGAATGAAAAATGTACATTATTTCGGAGAGATTTTGCAAAATTTCGAAACAATGACAGCATTGGTATTTCTTTTGATTAAATTCATGTCCTTGGTTAATATATATAGTGAAGGAAGTAAATAGCTAAAAAAGCTAACTTTTTTTTTAAACCTAAAAAGAACCTAAATAGAAAAAGCTAAATGTAGCCGAAAAAATCTAGGATGGCTGCACCGCTCCCTTGTGGCATTTGGCGGTTCTGAACGATTATCTATTAATGGAAATGCAAGACTGCGATCCACATTCAAGCTGAGGCTGATGATGCTTGTGCACTAGCGCCAGGCCTGTAGAAAAATTACAGGTAATTCTGATTGAGATGAATTAATGATGCACTGTGCATAATCTTGCTGTCATCCGCTGAGAAAAAATTTGAAGGTCTCAAACTTGCGTCAAGCTGAAATTAGAATCGAGTATTGAACATTTGCGGACAGTGTCAGGCTTATGGTCTGAGTCCAGCTGTAGTAATTTTGGTTTGGGCAGCTTCATTCAAAGTGAGCATCACATATTCTGCTGTAGTATGGCGGCGAGGAATCTTGGTCAAAACCACGATTTCTATGATAAACAAACTGCAAACGAGTGTGTATTGACATTACGGGCACTATTAGTACAACATTAGATCTAGCTGTTTGGATTGTTGCACGGCGATACTAGTTTCATGCACAGAGAGTTATTTAGAAGGTTGCCCGAACAATACCCTTCGTTTTTGGTCCCAAGTGAAGAATGGAAAGATGAAGGTACTCTATTCGGGAGCTCTACAAAAATATTATATACTGATGACTCCAACACGAAAAATGGAAATGGAGCTGATTGCCAAGCTGTTCTAAGGCCCCTGGAAAAGAGGCTTTTAGACATAATCCAAGCGGCAGAATATGATGAGACGAGCACAATAGTATAGAGGGTTTTATTTGCAGTTGTATTCAGATTTATCAAAGAGTCTGGAAATTCTGCGAATGGGAAATGAATATTTTCTTCTATTATTTTTTCTTTTTTTTTGTCCTCAAGTACTATGGGCCAACAAGACTAAATGCTTAGAAAATCTTTAGAGCTGAGAAGAATGTCCTGTGGCAGCACGGTAACAGGGGATGTCATCACCGACTGAATTTGTCTGGCCCTACCTGTCTTCAAAAACTAGTATTTCATATGGAGCACCAATCTGGTGACTTTCAAACTCAGTGTCCAGCTGCTGTACACCGAGTGCAATGACATCCTACCCAAACGGAGGCAGGTGTCAGGGTTTAGGGTTCTGGAAAACCGCTGCCTACCGACTGCACCATACTAAATACCTTGAACAACTATAAACCCCGCGCACCGCAACCGAGCCGCTGTGGCTGTATTGAGACTCAGAGTTTGAAGCGCGTAGCTTCACTTACTGACGAATTGAAGTTGGAATACGAAGTAGGTTCAAGGACTATCATTGGGCAAACTGAAGTGTTTACTTAGTTACGGTAAAATGCCTAAAACACCATTCAACCGCGAGATCGTCCGTAAACATTTTCTCAGATAGATAGGCGCCAATTCAGGCCCAAGGAAAGCTTCATAAATGCTGTGCTGAACCATCGATTTCAATGAATAATAAGTGGTTTATTGATTTCCGTTGTTATGGTACCAGCACAAGTAACGTAGGATGTTGAGTTCGTTCAAAGAGGTCGTCACGACGGAAGTCATCGATCGAATCCTGAAAATAAAGGTATCTCTTGGACATGAAAAAGTAATCCGCACGATGGATGCCGCGACTGTTCACACTCGATCATAAGAGCAACCGTGTGACGACTTCAAAGGAGTGTTTGTAGCTGTAGACCAAGGAATAGCCAAACAGTGCACTTCTGCATGTGAACTGGTACCAATGACAAAGTGGGTCTGTCTGCCAGCAATGTTTTCGCTAGATCGGCTGGCTCCCTGGTAAGATATTTCGGTTGAACGAGGTGACCCTTTCTAAAACGTACGTTCATTTTGAGTGCTTTGAGAAAATCTATTTTTTGGGAGGTATACAAAATTTGGAAAAAAGCTAGGCTAGAAGAGGCTTAAAAAAACAGCCGTGAGCACCAGGTAATCATAAAATTTGATGCGTGATACAGTGCCGATCTAGTCCCCAATGGGCCTTAAATAGGCTCGAAATTACCCTGAAATAGTACTTAAAAGGCCTCGAAACTGTCAAAACGGTCAAATAAGTCGCGAACTTGTTCTAAAATTGTCTCGAACAAGTCTTTAAATGGACCATTTCGGTACCTCAATAGTCCAAAACTGAACCCGAACTAGTCCCAAAATGTTCCTAAATATGTAAGTCCTGAAAGAGTCTCGACATGTCCTAAATACTTCCAAAATAATCCGAAACGAGTCCTTAAATGTTCCTGCAATAGTCCTGAACAAATCTCGAAATGATCACGAACTACTGCCCAGATTGTCCTCAAATAGTCCTGAATTAGCCCCAAAATAGTCTTGAATAGGCACCGAGATGATCCCGAACATGTCCCAAAACGATCCCGAAATGGCTCAAGACTAGTCGGGAACAAATCGCGAAATGGTCCTGACATAGTCCAGAAATTTTGATTTGGACCTTTGGACCCAGTAGACGCAATTACAGATTTTCTGCTAAGCTACACAAAAAGAAGTTAAAAATTTTCTGGGGGTTAATTTATATCTTAAAAATAAGTTGAAAAGATTTCGAGGTCCATTAGTCGACCATATTTGCTCATGCGTTCATGGATTAAGCGCTGGGCATTTCATGCAAGCTACCCAACCCTAAAGCTAAAAGTTCCTAAATAAATCCCAATAATTCGCATGCCGTTGTTTACCTAAGCCTACTCCCTCACCTGCAAACCTTTTGAAACGAGCTACGATGTTATATAACTTAAAAACTGTTTCCAATATTTACCGCTTAGATCATTAATTCCATGCATTGGTGGTGGCAACGCAGTGGAAGTCTCAACACCATCACCGCCACTCAGTTTGGGCGCAAATTGCGCGCAGGCCCAGTGTTTACAGCACTCATCGTCTGGAATTGGCAGAATACGTGCCTGTGCCGGATGGCAGGGCAAATCGGGCGGCGGCAAGGCAAGCACGGGCGGACAAGCTGGCCGACATTCAACTTTACCGTTCTCACAATAGCAATGCTGCTCACAACCTGTCACACGGAAGCAACGCAATGAGGCGAACGCAGCGTGAATGAGAAATGTAAAAAAAAAAATAAGAAAAGAAAAAAGAAAATGCGGTTAGTGTTAATTGACTGTTTGAATTGATAGCATTGTTAGTGTAAATTAAATGTACAGTACGTGTGCGCTTGCGCTTGCGCTTATAACGCTACTCACCAGTAAGATTGGTCGGTATGGGTGACCAGTTGTCGAATGTGTGATCCAAGTAAGCGCAGGTGCCGTTATCCACACAACGCATCTTCTCCGGACAGCAATTCGGTGCCTTGGCTTCAAAATCAGCTGGCTCCGGTTCCCAACGCAAGCAATGTGGATTGAGCAAATCCAAACCGAAAGTTGAGGGGCATTGCAGCTTGGCGCAGTGTACACCTTCGAGCGTGCAAATGCATAGCTGTTCGCAGCCATCGTGGAATTGTTGACCATCGCGGTAATGTTGTCCCTTGTATTCGCAATCGAGCTGCTCGTGTCCACCGGAGAGATCACGCGCTTCCTCGGGGCCATATTGCTCGTCGCCAATCGAATTTTGCGCTGTGGGTGGGGATGCTGTCTGTTCGTGATCGTCGAGTGTGACATCGCACAACTCCAGTTGGCAGCATACGTCCTTGGGATCTTTCACATACACACACTTATCGAGGCGCGTGTGATTGCGCTCCGGACAACGTGGTTTGCAATTCATCACACCGCCTTCATCGCAGTGACAGATCTGTTCGCAGCCGATCTCCAAACGTTCACGAAATTTGTAAACGTTGCCGTTGTGGTGGCAGTCGGTACGTGGCGTTTGTGAGGAAGCTGCGCGCAAGGTGGTTCAGAGTGTATGTACAGAAGTAAATGTTTACAATGTTGGATGTATTTTTTTTTTTTTTTTTAATTTCATTGGGCACAGCAAGTGGGGGGCGGTATGTGTTTAATTGGTTGATGAATTGATAGTAGCATTTTTGTGATTTTATAGTTTGTTTTTTGTTGAATGTTGTTGCAAATTAAATGAGAAAGAGGAAAAATACGCGAATAAGCAAAATGTGGCAAATAAATTATATGAGATAATGCAATTTAAACAAAAGCGTTTATATCAATGGAATGCACTTTATAACCTTTATAAGCCGCAGTAAAAATTCATGTCCATCGAATGATCTTGAAAATGTTTAAATTTGTAACCTCTCCTTTAGTTATTTTGCGAAAACAATTGGATGACTCAAGTTTTCAAATTTCCCAAAAAAAAATTTGTTCCGCTAAGCAACTGAAGTTACTTATTCCGAGTTCATAAGAATTTAGCATGAATTGTATGTAAGTATTTATGGGTGAGTGCTTTGTTTAATATTACCTACACTTGTGTGAATGCAATCGCCGAAAAAGCAACGGTAAGTTCGAACTGAAAAGGTTTTTGGAAGAATTTTTACATGGCACACTTAAATTTATTTCCGCATTTGATACGCTGATAAATGGCAGCTCTGATCAGTACTACATATATATGTAAGTACTCTTAGGTTAGGTTAGCTTAATGTGCTGGTCAGTTAAAATAACCAATTCACTTAGATCTCGTAGATCGTATGATAACAATGTGAAACACGGGAGCTCTTATGAAATGTAGGATTGGTTTATTCCTAAAGAACTGTTTACCTAAAAAGCCTGCTCTGCTCTGAGGTAAAGCTGACAACTGCCTTCCAAATCTCTGTACCCTAATTTTACCTCTGGTTTCATGCAGTGGAAGACCTTGTATTATATTCCTTGGCTAGCTCATCGGCCCTGAAATTTCCATCAATATCTCCCGGTATCCATATGAATCTGACCTTGAAGACGGTGCTTATATCGTTTAGAACTGCCAGTCATTCCTGTGCAACCATTGATATTAGCATTACCGCATTCCTTGATTTAATGACGCCTGGCCTTCTGAGAAGACATGAATCGTTTTCCTCGTTACGGCATGTTTATTAACATAAATATCCCCTCTTTTATATATGGAACTTCCGCCTGATAAACATTGCAGTAGTCCGCGTAGGAATATATGCAATACTCCCTTCTCCATGATCCGGTGTTAGCCACTCTCTTCATGACGTTTTATTCGACGTAAAGGGCCTACCGATGATGGGTTTAGAAATGGAGTAGTCGATTTCGTGGTTATAACTACACAGAATGTAATATATAAAAGCGTAGCGGAACCGTTGCCATTTCCATAGTCTCATACCTGTTTTCTTAGTAGATTTCCTGCAGACAAATAGGTTAGGACTTTACGCGCTCTGTTTGGGTTAGTTCTTAAAGCACTTGAGATGCTTGGAAACAAATGTATAAAAGTAATTCAACATTGGTCTTCTTAACTCTTTCCTCTACATACAAATATAAAATTTCTACGTAAACTTCCTGTCTAATATGAGTCCTAGATGGTTAACATTCCCTTCCCAAGAAATCTCTATACCCTTGAAAGTTAGCGGGCGGATTGTAGGAAACGTAGGTTTCCTTGTAAAGAGAATTACTTCAGTTTTATTGGGATTTATTCCGAGTCCCCTACCCTCTGTCTTGTTTCTAAGCGTGACCATATTAGAGCGCAGAATATTCATTTGGAAATGTAGATATTTGACTTTGACCCTCCCTTAGGGGTGCCTCTGCAGACCTGTCTGCTTAGAGTGGTGTTGCCTAACCTTGCGGAAATGTTTCTTCTGATGAGCGTAGCCTCAACGTTAGTGTTACGTTCAAAATTTTCTAAGGGTTGCGTTATGGCGTTTGCATTAACCCGGCTAGCGAGTGCAAGGTGGTTTCCGTAGATCTGTCTTTCGTCTAGACATGCTGTGATGGTGAGAAAAGGCTAGTTGTTATCATACTCCGTATATATTCAACCTCTAGCTTTTCTAAAGCGTTGCCCAGGAAAGACGTTAGACTAATGGGTCTAAATTTTTTGGGATAAGTATGAGAGGGTCTACCTCCCTTGGGTGTAGAGGCGGCGTTCGACTCTTTCCAGCCTACCGCCACATAGCCAACGTTAAGACAGCTTCTTGTAATAACCGCAATGATCAGAGAGATAATAACCCGTAATTGCTGAAAATCTGCCGCGTGGATGTTCCGGTGATTTGTAGCGACGAAAAGTTTTAATAGCCTATTCCGCTTTCGAATTTCTTATCATTAGATTAACGATATCAGATTGCCGCGCCTCATTAGCGAATTAGCTATGCTCTAATGGATTGCTATCTGGGAAGCGTATATCTTGGAGGAGACCTAATTATTCCTTGTTCATCGTACACACATGGACGTTCCCTTGACCCTGAAAATAGCTTAGGTTACATGACCACTTTGCAAGTATTCTTCTTAAACTGGCCCTTTCCATTAAGAAATTGGGGAAAGTGAAGTTACTTTGAGTAGCTTGGGGAACAAACGTAATGAATGGACGCTTTTGAAAATTTTAACTCTTTGAAAAAATGTGTCAAATTTCAGCTATGAGCTAAGCTTGAAGTATTATGTTTTTTGTGAAGGCCTATCAGTTTTTCGAAATCACTGAATTTTCAAAGTTTTGAAATTATGTATTTAATTATCAATTTTTACTTTTTTTGTTGTATTTTCGAATGTGTACTATTTTACACAGTTGAAAGTCACAGCAAGTTTGAATATTTTCACAGGTTTAGAAAAAAACGAAAATTCCAAAAATTTTGAATATTATAAAATTGTTAAATTTCCTGAGATTTTTTATTTTTAGGATAATTTCCAAAATTTCAAATACTGTAGGACTCACAAGTGTGTAGGTGTTCGTGTGCACATGCGTTCTT
>NW_023458555.1:27235986-27280252 GCF_013731165.1 Rhagoletis pomonella | reverse complement strand
TTTTTAGATTTCCTATTAACATTCCAATTCCTTTAATCAATTAATTACCGAGAAACAAGTCAATGGTTGGCCTATGTGAAATGGGACATAATTATCTTGTTTGATTCGTCAATATTATTGATGACAAAATGCAACCCTGCAGAAGTTATCCGTTGGTTGACAGTTTCCGCTTTCTTTGTCGTCGAAATTAGTTGATTTCCGTAAAAAGTGTGAAGTGCCTTTTTTTTACATAAATCTCGCTATATTTATAATTTTGTTCAAATTCTAATTGAGTGGAAAGAGTTTACTGATGAAATATATATGTAAATAATAACGTTTGCGAATACAAAGTGTTCTTGTAGTGTTTATAGTGTGCGTGAAAAATCTAGCGGAAAATACTATTTTCCCACCAGTAAAGATGTTGTGAAAAAGTGACTACATTTGTGAAAATATGGAATACATGATTAGATATTAAATACATAGCTGCTTAGAAAGGTAACGCAATAAGTCCTTAATAAATAAAGTTAAAAAAAAATTACTTACTAAGCTTTAATTAAAAAAAGTAATGATGAGATTTACCGTGGAGGTGCTTAGATACATTGTGCATACAATTTGATTATTCAATTGGCTTTGCCGGGTTCTTAAATTTTGGTAGGAGTGCGATTGTTATTTCAATAAAAGTGTTGAGTTAAAGTACTTCGTTTAAGAGAAGAAGGGGGGTTCAATGAATAGGTTGCGCTTCTTTTTTTTCGGACATGGACAGTGTTCAAACGGTGGTCTGCTGGGCTTTTACAAAGCATATACCCATAAAGCAATAAATTCACCTAATATAAATCATTTTAATTTCTTGCAAATACAAAGAAGGGAGGAGAAAGACGCATTCAAATTCTGGCGAAGACTTCTTGGAAAAACTTGTAAATTTTGAGAAAAAATTTTCGGAGCGAGCACTTTCAAGATTTATGTATGTAAGAGAACAAAATCTTCATCACGCAATAAAATTACATTTTTTAGCTTCAATGAAGCTCTTTGTACCCAGCCGGACTTTAATAACCTCTTATTAAGGTTATACCTTTTAGGTGTGAAAGTCTTCCCACAGAGATTGTGGTGTGTTATTGATATGCAATGTGCTCAGTTTGTTAATTGTAGTTTTTGAAAAAGTCAAAAGATTAATCTAACCATGAAGTAAGTGGCTTGCTTACTTTTAGATTTATTAAAGTTTAAACACATCAAAGGTTTGGTTTCTTATTTTTTAAGTGTTTTATGACATATACCGCCAAAAGACACTTCTGAATATCAGTAAAGGCGCTGTAGCTGATCAGATCCCTAATATTTTTCTTAGAAACTGCGCACATCTTCAGCGTCATCTCATTTGCCTAGTTCCTCCACTTACTTTTGTGTTTTTTGTCCTTTTCGATTTATAAAAAGTGTATATATATTTATTTTTATTATTATTTATAAGTATATTTTATCGTCTTTATTTATTTTATAAAGTATACATATGTATATCGCATATTACATGATTCATATTATATATCAGCTTAAATTAAAATCTTAAACTTTGCTCTCCACTAACGATTGGCAACCATTTTACTTTACTTATTCAAAGGTTTCGCTCAATTTCTTTGCTTACAACTGTACAAACATACAATCACTTATGTATGTATTTGGATATGAGTATTCAAATGTAGTTTTTGTTTTTTTTTTTTGCGAAAGCACTATTACATTTCATTTCACTTAAAGGTTTTGTTCAAAAAACATATTTTTTTTAATTTTCTTAAATTGTTAATAAATTTTTGGGATTGTCACTGGCTATTGCAACTGGTGTTTTGTTTGGGCGGCTCACTCAATGTTGGGTTAGGATACAAACTAGCTATACATGTGTGTTTGTATTTATATGCTTTTGCTCATTTATATATATAGATAAATACATGGACTGTGTTCTCTTTTTAATTTGTATTTATATTATACTTATATACATAAGTAATTCCGATAATAACTACATACATATGTATGCATGTATGGAGTAAAGCTAAAATTTACAACGCCATTACGGGATTTGTGCGTGCAGGGGAAGAAATTTTATGAAAATTAATTTTTTTTAAATAACTTTCGTAGTAGCTGCAAGTAAATTAAAAAGTAAAAATTGCAAAGAACATTATATAATTTCTAAACTAATTTAATGGGTTAAAAATATTGCAATCAAATACCAAATGTGTAGTTGAAAAAATTAAAACATTATTTTTTTTTCTTGTTGTAATTTGGGAAACGACAAAAATAAATAAAATCAATTTCGGAACATTAAAAACAGTTTACTGAAATAGTGTACAATTATAAAATTGTAGTGAAAAATTGTTGCTACTTCTTATTAACATTATTTGGTAAAGTTGTTGATGCTGACGGTTATTTTTGTAATTACAAAAAAAAAATTAAAATGTTTTCAACAAGTTAAATTCCAATAAAAATTTATACAAACGTGTCTCTGTAGCTAAAAGATTTAAAAAATTAAGCTTTTGCTAACTTTTGGCGGTAAATTACAGCTATGCATGTGCAAATATTTAGTCCATGTTTTAATTCATTTTACGCCAAAAACGTTCTGATTTGTAAGTCTCTATTATTTACTATCTATTTACAAGCGAATTGCCCTTGAATCATGATTAAAAGCAAGAAAAACGTGAAAGCAAAAAAAATCTTACATTTATTAAAAAATTATACATACATTTGACACCTAAATCTAGGAAAAAATAAACTGAGTTTAATTTTTCTTTAAAGTAACTACTTAAAATTTTCTTTTGCAATGGCTTTTATCGAAAATATGTTTTATTTTTTTTTTATTTCTTCTAATATCTATGCACAGTACTACAACCGTTAAGTACTTCATATACATACTTCTTACAAAATTACAACATCTATTTAGTCAAGTGCATGCCAAAACAGAAAAAAGTTCTTCTCAATATTCTATATTGTTGGCACTGTTTACATTCGAATATCCATAGAAACACAAAAAAGTAGCTTGTTTCACATAAGGGTTAATCAATTCATTGACGACAAAATATGAAGAAGGCAAAATATGGATTCAGTGCAACTGAATGCAAAAATATTTACAATAGTAGCGTATATAATTAAAAACATAAAATAAAATTAAAACTTTTTAAAGCAAAAAAAAAAAAATTAACTGGAAAAAATAAGAGAGCGTTCCTAATTTCTAATGCAACTAGGATTCGTTTGTTTAGGCTTCCAGGCCTGTTGAGGCGTTGCATCCCGTCACGCACGCCTCGGCAGCTTAGAAATGCTACAGATCTGTAAAATAGAAATGTTTTAAATTTTTATTTCAATAAAAAAGTAAATTTTTACACTACTCACTCATTGTCTCCTGTTGTATTTCCACCTTGTACGAGGGATTGTCATAGGCGGCATCATTTTTGCGTGGTGGCGTTATCGACGCCGTTTGATGTACACGTCTTCTGGTTAGAATGAGTAACAGCACAACTGTGGACATGACTGCCAAAGCAGCAACTACCGAAACAACCACAAGTGGACCATAGTAATCACCAATTGGTTGATCACCACCAGCACTGGCTGTGAGTAGTTTTCCTAAATTGATGAGAAACAAAGTTAATGGCTTAAAAATACAAAAAGTCAGACGATGCGAGCCTACAAAATCTAGGTATCTAGTTAAAAATTTTGACATTTCGGGAACAAAAGTAAAATACGGTCCTGATACAAGAAGATTAACAGAGCTAACACAGAATCTATCCTAGTCCGATTTTTCATGCAATCAACGAAAACGCTATCGTTGAATTCGAATAGCTACGCGTTCGCAGCAATTCGGATTCAGTGATCGCACTCTCGTAGATTTCACGAAAAATTGGACTACGGTGGATTCTGTGACAGCCACCATAAGCTCCAAGTATGTAGGCTCACGCGGCTCGGTAGCATCAAGCTTTCAATTAAATACCACACAAGGTATATGGGAGTAGTTTCGGATAGTGAGGAATGCAGGCCATTAACGCCCTGGTGCTTGGGGTCACCTGTCGGGATGCATGGCTACACAGAAATATAGACCAATATTATTCTATGGCACTTTGGTGTGGTGGAATGCCGAAAAAAGTCCTCATGCCCGGGTATTTTCGAGATCGTCTATCTAGAGTCCAACATGCTTATAATAGGGGAAGGTCTGTGGAGCCTGCCTTGCATACAATTGCGAAGTGGATGGAGGAAACATTCGCTCATAATGATGCTACAAAAGAGATATTCTTCGACACCGAGTGTGCTTTAACTACGTTCTGATCAGGGTTGCCACTGACGAAAAAAAATATTTACCATCCACTTGAAAAAAATCTACCAAATCTGGGGAATATCTACAAATAACTTTTTTAAAATTATTTTAATAAAAACTATAGTTTTGTTATTTTTTATTTATTTTAATTAAAACTGTAGATTTGTTTTAATTTTTTTTTAGTTATTTCAATAAGAAAACTCTTTTTAAGAACTTTTTATTTAACTAGTTATACGGTATTTGAGTCATATTATTGGCATATTCTCAGTTTCCTTCAACCAAAAGCGGAAGTTATGAAGCTAAAGGCAACAGTGAAACTTCTTTATTTAAAAAACTTCAACTCGAGTTGTTATAGACAAATACATTGACTCAAAAAAGTGATTTTATTTTAATATTCGCACTATTTTTCGAGTAAAATTTTTTTATTGCTTTAACTAAATCCAAAAAAATCGAGGATTCAAACTATATACAACATAAATCCAAAAATTTTCGTCTAAATTTCGATTTTTTTACTCTGAATTTTTAGAACCATTTAAGGTTTGGAGTTTTGAATCAAATACTATTTGAGTGTAGCCAACAATGTGCTGCTTAAAATTCCCGTTGATTTTTGTTATTTTTTTTTTCTTACATACCTGTCAAATTTTTCTTTATATTTAAATAATCATTTAAAATATTTAGGCAATCAAAAGCTCCTAAAATTAGTTTTGAATGGAGCGCGATATGTTCGCCTTATATCAATATATATTTATACGTATGTAAGTATGTAAAAAGCATGCAAAGAAATTTATAATATATTTAAAGATAAATACGAAAAATAAATCGGGAACAGAAAGTTCATCAAAAATCTACCAAAATGAGAAAAAATTTACCTTTTTACCAACCCAAATTTTTTCTACCAATTTTGGTAACAATTTACCAAAGTGGCAACCCTGGTTCTGATGGAGGCAATAGATGAATTACGAGATAAGCTCGCGGTTGAGAGCAAGTTCATAAAGCTAATCTACGACTTGTTCAGTGGCAGAACTTTCGCAGCTAATTGTGACAGCGCGTACCTGCAGCGTAAAGTGAACAGAGACATCCCGAAAAGTATAGCAGTCTAGCCTCTGTTCTGTATCGCGGCCGTAAACGATTGATAGAGGACATTCAGATAAGGTCTGTTTCTAGACACAATACACGAACCAAACTGAAGTTATTTAAGCCTAGTTAATCCTCGGTAACTCGCTCGTGGTGCACCCTACACCCCACTACTTATAAGTTTGGCTATGTTTGTTTTGCTACTTGTGTCTGAATACTCTAATAAGCCATTGACCCACTTTATCAGTTGATACAAGCTGGTTGCGTCCGCTCATTCGATTAAGAAACAATTGCTTTAAAATTGGCTTGGGGTGTATGGGACACCGCGCGAGTAACGACGTACTAAAACTAATGCGCGAATAAGGGAGAGTTAAGAAGCTAGAGCGCATACACAGGCATGCCCTCATCAGCATTTCAGACCATTTCCATTTTGGGGACTGACGCAGGATGACACTTTAAGTCAAGGAAATCATCCTTGTGGCGAGAAGGGGAACAGTGGATTTTTTCTGGGATGGACCGAAGCTGACTAGACATATCGCTCAAGGGTATGGCGTAAATAAAGGAAATAAGTTTTTACTCTAATACCTAAGAGACAGCTAGGGCATTGGGCTCGCTCTAAATTGCGGCGGAATACCCTTGTAATTAGACTTTTATAGGCACTAGGCTACAGAGGCATTATGGTGAACTACGTGGCTGCCGGACTGAAGAGAAAGAATATCCTTGAAACGAAATTACTGGGGATGGAGCGAGTAAGAGCCACACTGACCATCTGCATTCAATCTTCCACTATTTAAGGACCGCATTTCAGCTCGGCAAATATTGGGCTAAACCAAGAACAATCACAATTCCAAGGTACCTCAGACCCAGGAGGGCTCATGGGCGGTCAAAGGAGACCCTTATGCTTTAAAGCCAGAGCACGTACTTTTGGCGGGCTTCCTGACAGGGCCGAATTCACGTAGAGAGACAAAAAATACCACCTGATCCTTCTTGAACTGTACACTTTGTACTTAAAAAAACGCTGCAGAACTTTTGGTTACGCGCGTCGTTTCTTCAACGGAGCAGTGGTTGCCGTTCAAAATATGGTGGTATCACAAAGCACGACCTCTATCATGTCTACGTGTGTCCACAACTAGAGACGACCAACGCAAACTAACCTAGTTATATTAATACTATCGGTTGCTGAATTTATTTCTGTAGCTGAACATTTTAAATACAGGATAACACCTGAATACCCCTAACAATCCTACATTTTCACGAACTTCTAAATACATTAAAAATTTTGTAATTACCCAAGTCCCTGAAGAATGTATGCATCCTTTCGAAAGCATTAAAAACTTCAGAAGAAAAAAGGATTTTGCAATTATGAATATTAACTACAAAAATGTGTCCATCACATTAATTTCACTGCACTTACCAGTTTTTCCTGGCGTCGCTGGGCCACCTGGCTTCGTCATGAAGTTCACCACATTGCTCTTTTTGATATTGCCATTTGTCAGATACATTTCCAACCACAGATGATACCTAGTGCCTGGTTTCAAATCCATAATCAATGTGCCCGTAGTGCTATCACGTTTGGCCACTTTGAATACGCTCGAATCCTCCTTGCCAGCATCGCTCTGATAGATAGCACGATAAATATTCACATATTTATCTTCCGGATATGGCACACCATTCCATGACACTTCTACGCTCTGCGACTTCACCTTGGTCACATTAACCGTTACATCGAAGTTGTATACATCCACTTTCGGCGCTGTGCGCACCTTAATCATATGACCGGCCAAGAGTTCACCACCATGCCCAGCCAGCGGTATATAGAATAGACCAATTTCATAGCCAGTATCTGGCTGCAAATTCTCAATAGTGTAAGTGGTGAGCGTGCGATGTACCAGCGGTGTGGATGAGTATATTTGACCAGTCAATTCTTTGTAACGCAACTGTATGCCATCAACATATTCCAACTGTTCATCGGAGATCTTCTTCCACGTCAGCTGCAACCAAGTAGAGTTTGTTTCGCTAACATTCAATTCGGGATCTTCAATACGTTTAAAGACGTCCTTGAAGTCGGGACGATAATCAGAGATATGTGGTGGTGGTGTAATCGTACGATCAGCTGGCGTACTAACAGTCAGTATCGGACTCGACGGTTGTGCATTCAGATCACGCAATATCAGTGTAATCTTGACCTTGTACAGTGAATTGGGTTCCAAGCCGGGCAGATCGAATTCCATCTGAGAGGTGGCAATAAGATCTTCGGGTGGTGCGAAAATTTGTTGCTCCCACGTTGTGGTATCGTTGCCAGGGCCGTTCGTGTAACGCAGCTCCACGCGCCCATGTAGATTGACATAGGTTGGGGGTACTGTAAATATTATGCGAATGGTGCGCGGATCAATGGCTTCCAGATTGAGTACCTCAATGCCGCTTTGCAGATTGTTGAAGCCTAGGAAAAGCGTGAAAGAGGGCGAGAGAGAGAGAAAGATAGAAATTAAAACTTGCTGCGGGTATCATCGAGTAGGAAATGGGGTTTCTTGAGTGTTTTAAGTAATTTCCTGAGGTTTTGTGGACTTGTGTGTGTTTTGCTAAGACAAGTACTTTATCCACTAGAGACCTGATATCCAGTTCAAAGCAAATTATGTTCACTAAACTGGGTCGTATTGCATATGTTTGTGTGTTAGTTAGCAAGGCTGTTAAAAACATAGAAAAGTTAGTTTGAAGAATTGAAGTACGCATGAGACTGTTACATTGTTATTACAATTAAGTTTTTCAAGCATTGACAGGCAAATGAATGTGTTTTTATGTTAGTTAATTGAGGCTGAAAAATTAGGTAGTTCTATAAAAAACATCTGTGATGAGTTAGTGCGGCCAATTGCTTCTATATTTCGCCTATTTCCGTTTAAGGGTTAATGAAATTCTGCTTGTGTGCGTATGTATACTACTACTGCTATGGCTATGTTATGTATGAATCAACCTGTTTGACTGGAATGCGTAGAAGCTGGGGCGACAACAGCAGGCAGTATGCCATGTTCGGTAGAATGCGCGGTTAGACCCACCGCGCTCGTAGTCGCTGCAAATGTGTTTGAACTACTCGCCGATTGCTCCTGCGGCGGCGACGCCGGCTGCGGCTGATGTTGCAATAAATTACTATTGTTATTGCTATTCACATTCGCCGAATGTGCTGCATGTGGCACATGAGCAGGCTGCCCGAGACCTGGTACTACGGGGAAACCGCCATAAGCCACCGGCTGACCATCAACAATCGCTATACCGTGCGGTGGCGGTGGTGGCGGCAGACCGCTATGCACAATTGGCACATATTGTTGATGCAATGGTGATTGACCCGGCTGTAGTGGGTGTGGTAGCTGCTGTTGTGGTGGTGGCAGTCCATTGGCGCCACTCTCATTCACATGTCCATGCGGCCCATTGTAGGCACCCTGCACGGGCGTGTGCTGCAAGTGTTGTAGAATGTGTTCGATGCGCACGTGTGGAGGCAAATTTCCGGGTGTGGCTTTGAAGCCTGGTGCTGGTCCAGGTGGTCCGCCCGCTGGTAGCATGCCTGGTGGGTGCGCGGCCGGTGAACCAGCACCCAAGATGTTGAACAAATCTGATTGACTAGTTGGCGCAGGCGGCTTACCCTGTGCGATGCCGTTTGGACTAATATCGTAGGGTTCGTAAGGATTGTAGGGGTCGAAATGATCCTTTGGTGGCTGTGCGGGATTGTAGAAGCCGTATGGGCCGGGGTGGCCAGCTGGCGGCAGGTGGGGATTGTAATTAACAATGGCGCCGCCAGGTCTGCCAATCTGTATGGGTATAAAGCCCGGTGGCGCGGTGTCTTGCTCATCTTGCGGCTCGTGTACGTCGTATTTGACTTCATTCTGTTGCGGCTTCACAATGACTGGCTTCTTTACGAACTTTTCATGTTTGTCGTGTTTCTCGGGCCGCAGTTCACCAAATGCTGAGGCGCCCTTTGGCGGTTTGCCATCGAGGGTTGGGTAGAAGGCGTCGCCAGGTCGTGCGGGTTTCTCGTGCGCTTTGCCTGGGTAAATATCATTTTTATCGCTGGAGACGTGCGCTGTACTGCTGCCGGTGGTGTTCGGTTGCTCGGTGGTGGATGCTGTGCGGAATGTTGATTGATGCGTTGGATAGAGACAGGTTGTTGTTATGACGTTAAGTGACATTGGAGATTTGTTTATTTACAAGAAGACGATTTGATTTTATGCATTCGATGATGTTAATATTTTTTTTTTTATTTAGATTTAAAATTTGCATTTAGATGCGATTTTGTGTAAGTGCACAAGACAATATGAAGCACATTAAGAGTTACGAATAAAAGAAAAAAGTACAAATAATAAATTAGAATTTAGTAAATAATAATGAATGATTTGAGTTCCATAAAAATACCCGAAAAAAGCAAATGTAAATAGTCCTAAATAATCTGCGATCACAAGGACCTACATATACATATGTGACGATAGCATTATTTTTTACCAACCAAAAACGATCTGATCTAATGACGTAATCATGCTTAGGTGTTTTATTTATTAGCACATATGAAATGAAGTTTATGAAAATATTTCAAAAATGTCTCAAATCGATATTAAATCGTAAAAAAATTAGCTATGCGCTATTTATATAAGGAGAGAAAGGTTAGTCTTGAAGATATCTGCATGCAACATTTGGACTAAATTCTTGCTATTTCTTACTACCTAAAGACTAAAATATCTGGTGAAATACTTGCATTACTATGACTATTTTTTTTTAAGTAATTTATTGACATCTAACGGAAATTTTCCAAATGCGGATTCTAATTCGAACTCCTTTTCAAGTAAACGATATCGAAATTTTCTCGGCTCAATTTGGTTGTAAAAATTTAAATCTCGCAAAGCAGAAGAAGATTTTTTTCTTTCAAAGACACAGATAAGGAATAAAAAACCCCTGAGTTCACCATGGAAATTGGTAATGTATGTATGTATACTAAGGCGAAAGTCTTTCATAAGAAAATTGTCAATTCTGGCAACTATCTCGAAAGCTATTTTCTGTCTTTCGAAAGACTTAATTGAAAGATCTGCTAAGGAGGAGGCGATATTCTGTTTTCTAAAAATACAATCACATTAAAAATATTGTTTTCATAAATAAAAACATAAAAATGACAAGTAATTAAATAACAGTTCTCGAAAAATTTAATAAAATAAAAAAAATATATATGTATGAATAAATATAATTTTTTTAAATATATTTTTTTAAACAATAATATACAAAAATTAAAAGAAAATTAAATTTAAAAAATTGTATAAAAAAAAAATTAATAACAGGATATTAAAACGTAAATGATATAAACAATTTCTTTTTGAAACAATAAAATCTAAATACTAAATAAAGGCAAATTCAATAAACAAAAAAAATAAAAAAATAAAAAAAAAATTATTACTTCAATTAAAAAGAACTTTTGTTTTTAAAACAACAAAATGTGTAAATTAAAGGAAAATTTAATTAGAAAAGAAAAAACTCAAATAAAAAATATGTTTCTAAAATCTAAATTATTAAAAATATATACTGATGGTTTTAGCGACCTTTCTACTTATAATTTAGTATTTTGCAGGCTCGAGGTCAATTTAAAATTTAATTTTTTTTTTATGAAAACACAAGTTCCAAACTCCACGTCAAACAGTGCGGACGTGTAAATTAATTTGCCCAGAGGACGGTTACCGAAGCGTAACCGAAATATATCGAAAATAAACACCAAAAAAACTTGTATTTTCATAAAACATTTGTTTAAAATTGACCTCGAGCCGGCAAAATACTAAATTAAAAATATATATATATTTTGTTTTTAACAATGAAGAATAAAAATGATAAAAAAATTGAAAAATGATTTTCTAAAAATTAAATTAAATAAAAAGAATATTTTTTAAAACAGTAAAATCTAAAAACTAAAAGGTAATTAACTTACAAAAATATTAAATAAAAAGAAGAAAAAATAATAACTTTCTAAAAAAATAAATGAAATTAAAATATATACATAAAAGTTGAAAACTAATGAAATTTAAAAAAAAATTAAATAAGTTCCTGAAAATTAATTGAAATCAAAAGAACATTTTCATTTTGAAACAATAGAGCCTAGAATTTATAAAAAATTAAATTGAACAAAGGATACTCAATAAATTCTAAAAATTAAATGACATTAAAAAAAAATTCTTTTTAAAACAATAAAATCTCAAAATTAAAGGGAAATTGCATTAAAAAATAATATATATATATAAAATAAATGAATAAAATACTCGCCTAAATCTAAATCTAAATAATAAAAAATGCATATGTTTTTCTTTTTAAAACAATGAAATATAAAAAAATACAAAATACATAAAATAAGTTTCTAACATTTAAATGATATTCAAAAATGTCTAGTCTCCATAAAAAAACTAAAATCCAAAAATTGAAAGAAAATGAAATGAAATAAAAATAATAATTCCACTGCCCGAAGATTCGTACTTCAGTGCTTTGCTCACTCGGCTATTGATATACAAGTAAATCTCCATTTGGAACTGTTGAAAAAATCTTTTCACTGCCAATTTAGCAAGGGAGCTTTTATATGTAAGACTTTCGTGGCAGAATAAACAAAACTTTTCAAACAATCTTGCCTACTGTCTTTAAATTGCCTTTCACAAGACTTACAACTATCTTAGCCAGAATTGCCCTATAAATCTAAGGTTTTAGTAGATGGGAATGTCTCATGAACACGCAAAGACTTTGAAATAAACATAGACCGAGGGGAGGTTGCGGATTAACATAAAATAAGAGGCAAGTTGAGAGTACGTTTTGAAACTCTACTTTGCTTATGTTGTCGAAACAATCATAACATGGATCCACTTCATGTTATCCGGAATAGATAAAATAGATATATAGAAAAATATAGCCCATGCACCATGACACGGGTTGGCCTTCCTTGCAGTGTTACCAGAACTTTTCCAGAAAAAATACTAAACGGCGAAGAAACCAAAGCGAAGAAGAGGAAGCTAACTGCTAAGTTTAAGATAAAAACGGTGTGTGCTTTAAACGAAAGATATTTCGCAGTCGACAGATGTCAATCCCGAAGAGATCCTTAGGACTGGATAGATAGTACGATTTAATGTGTTAGGAGAAAGTTTAAAGATGTTTCCTCCCTATCATCGACTATACAGCTGTGATATTGAGGATCCTGTCTGGTATTTAGTCTGACTGGACAGCGTAACGTCAATCCACCCACCGTAATTTAGCGGTTCGGCTTTATGGGACCGAGAAGGTACTCACCATCTCAATTTTTTCGGTAAGACCGATTCGATGGTGATTTTCCTGGCCGACCCACACAATGTAATTGCCTGCAATATCGCTATGGTCTGATTGGGAAATCATAAGAGGTAATTGAAGGTGAGGTCAAGCATAACCCTATTAGCTTTGCGCGCACAGTGGGCGAACATAGGGCCCTGAGTCATATTTACTACAATTAGCTACTTTTTAATGGCAGCTACCTCTGCCTGGAAAACGCGATAGAGGTCTGGAAGCCTATATTTGGGGTTGGTGGAGAGCTCACTACACAAATAATCTGTTTACCGACCCTTCCGTTAATCTTCACTCATTCATCTTGCAGTTTACAAGTGCTTTTTCATAACGACTGCCTCTCGTCCACTCATTTGAGTGCACGAAAGCCTATGACTTTTGAAACCGGGCATATTTTTTAGAATGAAAAATGTACATTATTTCGGAGAGATTTTGCAAAATTTCGAAACAATGACAGCATTGGTATTTCTTTTGATTACATTCATGTCCTTGGTTAATATATATAGTGAAGGAAATAAATAGCTAAAAAAGCTAACTTTTTTTTTAAACCTAAAAAGAACCTAAATATAAAAAGCTAAATGTAGCCGAAAAAATCTAGGATGGCTGCACCGCTCCCTTGTGGCATTTGGCGGTTCTGAACGATTATCTATTAATGGAAATGCAAGACTGCGATCCACATTCAAGCTGAGGCTGATGATGCTTGTGCACTAGCGCCAGGCCTATAGAAAAATTCCAGGTAATTCTGATTGAGATGGATTAACGATGCACTGTGCATAATCTTGCTGTCATCCGCTGAGAAAAAAATTTGAAGGTCTCAAACTTGCGTCAAGCTGAAATTAGAATCGAGTATTGAACATTTGCGGACAGTGTCAGGCTTATGGCCTGAGTCCAGCTGTAGTAATTTTTGTTTTGGCAGCTTCATTCAAAGTGAGCATCACATATTCTGCTGTAGTATGGCGGCGAGGAGTCTTGGTCAAAACCACGATTTCTATGATAAACAAACTGCAAACGAGTGTGTATTGACATTACGGACACTATTAGTACAAAATTAGATCTAGCTGTTTGGATTGTTGCACGGCGATACTAGTTTCATGCACAGAAAGTTATTTAGAAGGTTGTCCGAACAAACCCTTCGTTTTTGGTCCCAAGTGAAGAATGGAAAGATGAAGGTACTCTATTCGGGAGCTCTACAAAAATATTATATACTGATGACTCCAACACGAAAAATGGAAATGGAGCTGATTGCCAAGCTATTCTAAGGCCCCTGGAAAAGAGGCTTTCAGACATAATCCAAGGGGCAGAATATGATGAGACGAGTACAATAGTATAGAGGGTTTTATTTGCAGTTGTATTCAGATTTATCAAAGAGTCTGGAAATTCTGCGAATGGGAAATGAATATTTTCTCCTATTATTTTTTCTTTTTTTTGTCCTCAAGTACTATGGGCCAACAAGACTAAATGCTTAGAAAATCTTTAGAGCTGAGAAGAATGTCCTGTGGCAGCACGGTAACAGGGGATGTCATCACCGACTGACTTTGTCCGGCCCTACCTGTCTTCAAAAACTAGTATTTCATATGGAGCACCAATCTGGTGACTTTCAAACTCAGTGTCCAGCTGCTGTGCACCGAGTGCAATGACATCCTACCCAAACGGAGGCAGGTGTCAGGGTTTAGGGTTCGGGAAAACCGCTGCCTACCGACTGCACCATACTAAATACCTTGAACAACTATAAACCCCGCGCACCGCAACCGAGCCGCTGTGGCTGTATTGAGACTCAGAGTTTGAAGCGCGTAGCTTCACTTACTGACGAATTGAAGTTGGAATACGAAGTAGGTTCAAGGACTATCATTGGGCAAACTGAAGCGTTTACCTAGTTACGGTAAAATGCCTAAAACACCATGCAACCGCGAGATCGCCCGTAAACATTTTTTCAGATAGATAGGCGCCAATTTAGGCCCAAGGAAAGCTTCATAAATGCTGTGCTGAACCATCGATTTCAATGAATAATAAGTGGTTTATTGATTTCCGTTGTTATGGTACCAGCACAAGTAACGTAGGACGTTGAGTTCGTTCAAAGAGGTCGTCACGACGGAAGTCATCGATCGAATCCTGAAAATAAAGGTATCTCTTGGACATGAAAAAGTAATCCGCACGATGGATGCCGCGATTGTTCACACTCGATCATAAGAGCAACCGTGTGACGACTTCAAAGGAGTGTTTGTAGCTGTAGACCAAGGAATAGCCAAACAGTGCACTTCTGCATGTGAACTGGTACCAATGACAAAGTGGGTCTGTCTGCCAGCAATGTTTTGGCTAGATCGGCTGGCTCCCTGGTAAGATATTTCGGTTGAATGAGGTGACCCTTTCTAAAACGTACGTCCATTTTGAGTACTTTGAGAAAATCTATTTTTTGGGAGGTATACAAAATTTGGAAAAAAGCTAGGCTAGAAGAGGCTTAAAAAAACAGCCGTGAGCACCAGGTAATCATAAAATTTGATGCGTGATACAGTGCCGATCTAGTCCCCAATGGGCCTTAAATAGGCTCGAAATTACCCTGAAATGGTCCTTAAAAGGCCTCGAAACTGTCAAAACGGTCAAATAAGTCGCGAACTTGTTCTAAAATTGTCTCGAACAAGTCTTTAAATGGACCATTTCGGTACCTCAATAGTCCAAAACTGAACCGGAACTAGTCCCAAAATGTTCCTAAATATGTAAGTCCTGAAAGAGTCTCGACATGTCCTTAATACTTCCAAAATAATCCGAAACGAGTCCTGAAATGTTCCTGCAATAGTCCTGAACAAATCTCGAAATGATCACGAACTACTGCCCAAATTGTACTCAAATAGTCCTGAATTAGCCCCAAAATAGTCTTGAATAGGCACCGAGATGATCCCGAACATGTCCCAAAACGATCCCGAAATGGCTCAAGACTAGTCGGGAACAAATCGCGAAATGGTCCTGACATAGTCCAGAAATTTTGAATTGGACGTTTGGACCCAGTAGACGCAATTACAGATTTTCTGCTAAGCTACACAAAAAGAGGTTAAAAATTTTCTGGGGGTTAATTTATATCCTAAAAATAAGTGGAAAAGATTTCGAGGTCCATTAGTCGACCATATTTGCTCATGCGTTCATGGATTAATCGCTGGGCATTTCATGCAAGCTACCCAAACCTAAAGCAATAAGTTCCTAAATAAATCCCAATAATTCGTAAACCGTTGTTTACCCAAGCCTCCTCCCTCACCTGCGAACCTTTTGAAAATAGCTACGTTGTTATATTACTTTAAAACTATTTCCAATATTTACCGCTTAAATCATTAATTCCATGCATTGGTGGTGGCAACGCAGTGGAAGCCTCAACACCATCACCGCCACTCAGTTTGGGCGCAAATTGCGCGCAGGCCCAGTGTTTACAGCACTCATCGTCGGGAATGGGCAGAATACGTGCCTGCGCCGGATGGCAGGGCAAATCGGGCGGCGGCAAGGCAAGCACGGGCGGACAAGCTGGCCGACATTCAACTTTACCGTTCTCACAATAGCAATGCTGCTCACAACCTGTCACACGGAAGCAACGCAATGAGGCGAACGCAGCGTGAATGAGAAATGTAAAAAAAAAAATAAGAAAAGAAAAAAGAAAATGCGGTTAGTGTTAATTGACTGTTTGAATTGATAGCATTGTTAGTGTAAATTAAATGTACAGTACGTGTGCGCTTGCGCTTGCGCTTATAACGCTACTCACCAGTAAGATTGGTCGGTATGGGTGACCAGTTGTCGAATGTGTGATCCAAGTAAGCGCAGGTGCCGTTATCCACACAACGCATCTTCTCCGGACAGCAATTCGGTGCCTTGGCTTCAAAATCAGCTGGCTCCGGTTCCCAGCGCAAGCAATGTGGATTGAGCAAATCCAAACCGAAAGTTGACGGACATTGCAGCTTGGCACAGTGTACACCTTCGAGCGTGCAAATGCATAGCTGTTCGCAGCCATCGTGAAATTGTTGACCATCGCGGTAATGTTGTCCCTTGTATTCGCAATCGAGCTGCTCGTGTCCACCGGAGAGATCGCGCGCTTCCTCGGGGCCATATTGCTCGTCGCCAATCGAGTTTTGCGCTGTAGGTGGGGATGCTGTCTGTTCGTGATCGTCGAGTGTGACATCGCACAATTCCAGTTGGCAGCATACGTCCTTGGGATCTTTCACATACACACACTTATCGAGGCGCGTGTGATTGCGCTCCCGACAACGTGGTTTGCAATTCATCACACCGCCTTCATCGCAGTGACAGATCTGTTCGCAGCCGATCTCCAAACGTTCACGGAATTTGTAAACGCTGCCGTTGTGGTGGCAGTCGGGACGAGGCGTTTGTGAGGAAGCTGCGCGCGAGGTGGTTCACAGTGTATGTACGGAAGTAAATGTTTACAATGTTGGATGTATTTTTTTTTTTTTTTAATTTCATTGGGCACAGCAAGTGGCGGGCGGTATGTGTTTAATTGGTTGATGAATTGATAGCATTTTTGTGATTTTATAATTTGTTTTTTGTTGAATGTTGTTGCAAATTAAATGAGAAAGAGAAAAAATATGCGAATAAGCAAAATGTGGCAAATAAATTATATGAGATAATGCAATTTAAACAAAAGCGTTTATATCAATGGAATGCACTTTATAACCTTTATAAGCCGCAGTAAAAATTCATGTCTATCGAATGATCTTGAAAATGTTAAAATTTGTAACCTCTCCTTTAGTTATTTTGCGAAAACAATTGGATGACTCAAGTTTTCAAATTTCCCCAAAAAAAATTTGTTCCGCTAAGCAATTGAAGTGACTTATTCCGAATTCATGAGAATTTAGCATGTATTGTATGTAAGTATTTATGTGTGAGTGCTTGAAGCATTTGTTTAATATTACCTACACTTGTGTGAGTGCAATCGCCGAAAAAGCAACGGTAAGTTCGAACTGAAAAGGTTCATTTTATATGGCACACTTTGGTATTTATTTCCGCATTTGATACGCTGATAAATGGCAGCTCTGATCAGTACTACATATATATGTAAGTACTCTTAGGTTAGGTTAGCTTAATGTGCTGGTCAGTTAAAATAACCAATTCACTTAGACCTCGTAGGTCGTATGATAACAATGTGAAACACGGGAGCTCTTATGAAATGTAGGATTGGTTTATTCCTAAAGAACTGTTTACCTAAAAAGCCTGCTCTGCTCTGAGCTAAAGCTGACAACTGCCTTCCAAATCTCTGTACCCTAATTTTACCTCTGGTTTCATGCAGTGGAAGACTTTGTATTACATTCCTTGGCTAGCTCATCGGCCCTGAAATTTCCATCAATATCTCCCGGTATCCATATGAATCTGACCTTGAAGACGGTGCTTATATCGTTTAGAACTGCCAGGCATTCCTGTGCAACCATTGATATTAGCATTACCGCATTCCTTGATTTAATGACACCTGGCCCTCTGAGAAGACATGAATCGTTTTCTTCGTTACGGCATGTTTATTAACATAAATATCCCCTCTTTTATATATGGAACTTACGCCTGATAAACATTGCAGTAGTCCGCGTAGGAATATATGCAATACTCCCTTCTCCATGATCCGGTGTTAGCCACTCTCTTCATGACGGTTTATTCGACATAAAGGGCCTACCGATGATGGGTTTAGAAATGGAGTAGTCGATTTCGTGGTTATAACTACACAGAATGTAATATATAAAAGCGTAGCGGAACCGTTGCCATTTCCATAGTCTCATACCTGTTTTCTTAGTAGATTTCCTGCAGACAAATTGGTTAGCACTTTACGCGCTTTGTTTGGGTTAGTTCTTAAAGCACTTGAGATGCTTGGAAACTCATGTATAAAAGTAATTCAACATTGGTCTTCTTAACTATTTCCTCTACTTACAAATATAAAATTTCTACGTAAACTTCCTGTCTAATATGAGTCCTAGATGGTTAACATTCCATTCCCAAGAAATCTCTATACCCTTGAAAGTTAGCGGGCGGATTGTAGGAAACGTACGTTTCCTTGTAAAGAGAATTACTTCAGTTTTATTGGGATTTATTCCGAGTCCCCTACCCTCTGTCTAGTTTCTAAGCGTGACCATATTAGAGCGCAGAATATTCATTTGGAAATGTAGATATTTGACTTTGACCCTCCCTTAGGGGTGCCTCTGCAGACCTGTCTGCTTAGTGTGGTGTTGCCTAACCTTGCGGTAATGTTTCTTCTGATGAGTGTAGCCTCAACGTTAGTGTTACGTTCAAAATTTTCTAAGGGTTGCGTTATGGCGTTTGCATTAACCCGGCTAGCGAGTGCAAGGTGGTTTCCGTAGATCTGTCTTTCGTGTAGACATGTTGTGATGGTGAGAAAAGGCTAGTTGTTATCATACTCCGTATATATTCAACCTCTAGCTTTTCTAAAGCGTTGCCCAGGAAAGACGTTAGACTAATGGGTCTGAATTTTTTGGGATAAGTATGAGAGGGTCTACCTCCCTTGGGTGTAGAGGCGGCGTTCGACTCTTTCCCGCTTACCGAAACAAAGCCATCGTTAAGACTGATTCTTATAATAACCGCAATAATCGGAGATATAAAAACCCGTGATTGCTGCAAATCTGCCGGGTGGATGTTTCGGTGATTTGTAGCGACGAAAAGTTTTAATAGCCTATTCCGCTTTCGAATTTCTTATCATTAGATTAACGATATCAGATTGCCGCGCCTCATTAGCGAATTAGCTATGCTCCACTGGATTGTTATCTGGGAAGCGTGTATCTTGGAGGAGACCTAATTATTCCTTGTTCATCGTACACACATGGACGTTCCCTTGACCCTCAAACTAGCTTAGGTTACATGACCACTTTGCAAGTATTCTTCTTAAACTGGCCGTTTCCATTAAGAAACTGGGGAAAGTGAAGTGACTTCGTGTAGCTTGGGGAACAAACGTAATGAATGGATGCTTTTGAAAATTTTAATTCATGGAAAAAATGTGCCATATTTTAGCTGTGTGCTAAGCTTGAAGTATCATGTTTTTTGAGTAGGCCTATCAGTTTTTCGAATTCACTGAATTTTCAAAGTTTTGAAATTATGTATTTAATTTTCAATTTTTACTTTTCTTGTTGTATTTTCGAATGTGTACTATTTTACACAGTTGAAAGTCACAGCAAGTTTGAATATTTTCACAGGTTTAGAAAACAACGAAAATTCCAAAAATTTTTAATATTATAAAATTGTTAAATTTCCTGAAATTTTTTATTTTTAGGATAATTTCCAAAATTTCAAATACTATTGAAATCCGAGCGATTCTATAAATTTTGGTAAAATGAGAATATTTTGAAATGCGAAAAATTATTGAGATTTTTAAAATTTTTATATTTTCCAAAATGTTGTATTTATTCTTAAATCTATCCTAAAATGTAAAAATGTGAAACATCACAAATTGTGGGAAAATTCTTACGTTTATGGTACTTGTGTATAAAAAATAGAAAATTCTTAGAATTCTAAAATATATTAACATTTTTGAAAAAATTCCAAAATTTTTCCACTTTTCTGAACTTTTCCAAAATTTTGTACTGATATAACAAAGTTGGAGAATTTTAAATTTTTTGAAAATGTTGAAAACATCTACGTCCAAAAATTTTTTGAATCTTCAACAATTACGAAAATTTTTAAATTTTCAAAAAAGACGAAATATCAAAATGTTTTAAACATTCGAAAACTTTTAATTTGGTTTGATGAATTTTGTATATTCGACACTTTTACTTAGAAAAAATTTGTTAGAATTCCTACAATTCTCGAAGTTTTTTAAAAATAAAAAATTTCTAGAAATCTAGTATTCATAATTATTTTGAATTATTCTGATTTACTAAAATCTCTCAAATTCACAAAGTTTTGAAAGTTTAGAAAATTTTGGAATTCCACTCAAGTTATTTAAAATGGAAAACTTCAAGAAATGCAAAACTATCAAAACTCCAGATATCGAAACGGGGCAGTGTTGCCAGTTTAGATATTTCTCCCCCCATTTAGGGTTATTTTAGGGAGAAATAGATATCTTTAGCAATTTGTTTACATATAAAAATTTAATTTTTTTGTTCTAAGAGAAGTCAAAGAAAAACAGGAAAATATTGTAACTTTCGAACAGTGTTATATTACATGTACATATTTATGCATGTGTGTAATGGAACACCCTATTTCCAATCCAAAGTTCGCAGTACGAACGTCGCTTCTTTTTCAGTCTCATAGCATGGGAACTGTGACCTGTGCTTCCAACATCAGTTTGCTATCCTGAATTATACTGAGCTATTTCCCTTTAATTCATGATCCGCGATAAAAGTGTAGAGCTCAGTTGGTGGACTTAACCAGTAGACCCTACGAAGTGTTGACGGTTATATAAAAACACCATCGTTAAATTTGTACATTCCAATACCAAAAACCACAAGAAAGGAAAGATACCAGCGCCCAGACTTTATCCTCTTCACGATCAGATACGAGTATTTTAATTCATCTTTTACGAAAATGTTCAATTTTCGCTATCAACACAAATCTTCAATGAAAGTTACTACGTGCAATTACCCCTTCAATAAATTTGTTCATATTCACACACTCACCATTCACACCACCTTCCGGGGAGCCAATTGTGTGCATCAGACCGCATTCCATAGTCGCGCAACATTCATCGACGGCCATTTGTCGGCAATGCGCTTGCGCATCCAAATCCATATGCGGAGCACCTCCAACCAGTTTGAAAGTGTTGCCCATGCAACGTGGTACACAAATCCATTCGCCACGATTACACGTGCAACGCTCATCACAGCCGCGATTCATTGTTTCGCCATTCTGTAAAGAAATAATGCAGAGGAAAAGAAGTGGTTAATAAAACAGGTGACGACGACAGCAGCCTCAGAATAGATATAAAGAGCGCGAAATTAACAACATTCACATAAATCAAGTTACCAACTGTGAAATTATTGAGCAATCAAATGCGGAAATAAGTGGAAGAAACAAACGTACATACATGTATAAATATGGGCTAAAATATGGTATATACATACCAAACCGCTTTGCTGAAATGAACTTGTCTAAGACTTGCAACATTCATACATATGTACATATGTACATGCAAACCTAGCTATTTTTAATGTCTTATAAGAAATTACATTGCTCTGAAGACAAATCGTTCGATTGCTTTCTATTAAATTGTTATTTAACTACCGCATAAAGAATGATTTAGTGGAGCAAAGTAATCAAGCTATAGAGACCGTAACGGTTATGATCTTTATAATAAAAATCATAATTTCATCGTTAAAATTGCATTTAATTTTCTTCAATATTATTTGATTGTTATTTTGTATTTTTTTTTTTGATAAAAATTAACTTTTTTTCTGATTTCATTTTGTTATATTATAACTAAAGAATTCAAAGCGTTGCCACCTCTGGTGGAATTAAAAAAAAAAAAAAAAACTAAGTGCAGAAATAGATTCCTCATACCAAAACACTCCTTAGGCATGTTTTTATAAAAAATTTAAGCACTGCTTTGCGACACTACAGCAAAATGATAAGAAACCTATTTTCGACTTTTGACAAACTCCAAACACACGTAAAAGAATCCTTCTGTGCTATATGCGCATGGTCTAACAAATCTTCAATATAAATGGACCCACCCTAATGTACTTATGTAAATTTATTTCAGTTAAAATAGAAGAAAATGTGGGGTTCCAAGTCTCAGAATGTACTTATTCGCACATACTCAAATTAACTAAGCCAACCGCCTATGTATGTATGCATCTGAAGTTAGGTGGTCCAAAACAAAAAATATTAACAATAATAAAAAAATATAGCCCCGTTTCAAAGCGCTTAAAGTTTTCCATATGTTTTATTGGGGGAAAAATAATTTTCCATAGAAATGGTATAGAATTCATGAAAAACAATATTTTTCGATAGGACAACTATGTTTCTCTTCAAGAGACTTCCAGAAAAAATACCCAATTGTTTATTTAACCATTTCCTATTATTAAATATTTTGTATAGGAGCCCTGAAGACATCAAAAAATGCAATGGATATTATTGGCAGTCTCCTGAAGAGAAACAAAGTTTTTCGAACGAAAAATATTTAGTTTCTATTCCACGACTTTACTTTTTCCCATGAATTTTTGGACGACCCTATTATACATATGTACATATGCAAGCCTGCCCAGAGTTGGTAGCATATTTACACATGTTTGTGTAGGCGTCTGTATATATGTGTTTTAGGGTGGTCGTTAAATGTAGTAAGCAATTTTTTACATTGGATTTCCTAAGCCCCAACCCCTACTTCGATGCTACTATAGTCGAAGATATCACATATAAATTTTGGTCGCGATTGGAGACGGTTAAGACGTGTCGCAAAGGGGTCAAAGACCAGAAGCCTCTATGGAAATTAAAAATAATTTTTTTTCTTACCTAATACCCAAAATCGATACTACTATCACATATAAATTGGAGTCGGTTAAGGCGTGTCGCACAGGGGTAAAACTTCAGATTACACTATTAAAACGTCTTAACCGTCTGCAATCGGGATCAAAATTTATATGTGATATCTTCGATTTTAGTTGTATCCATTGTGGATATTAAATGAAAACAATATTTTTAATTTTTGTGAGTCTCCATAGAGGCTTCTGCCCTTTGAACCCTTTGCGACACGCCTTAACCGAATCCAATCGGGACCAAAATTTATAAGAGATATCTGTGATCATGGTATTACCGATTGCCTGTTACAAAAACACGTTGCTCTGTGGTGGCTACAAAAAAGAGGGAGTAATAAAAAAAAAATGTGTGGGCTTTTAGAGCGCAATAAAGTTTTTTTACTACTCATATTAACTTCCGCACTGAAGCATTTTCATTTTACTCGTAGTATCACTTGCGTGCTATTTTGGTATTATTCAAAAAAAGCAAGAAATTTATTTCCGATTAACCTTCGTTCAGAGGTTTTGCAATTTTAATTTGTTTAGCTCAAAACTGGTTGCATTTTGGCAGGTGCGAATTTTATTGCTCGTTTGCAATGTTATGCAATGATCACGCTGGTGTGCATCATAAGAAAAATAAAGCATATGACTGAACTGAAGGTTAACCATCAGGTGATTGAGAGACATCTGAAGATTGAGAAATCGCAATTTAGTTAACATAAATTTTTTAAATTTGAGGAAATTGGCGAATAATTAAAACTGGAATTTTTTCTTCTTTTAGTGGCTTTGGATCATGACATGAAAAATACGAATATTTCATTGCGATTTTATTTTGCAACAAATATATCCGCGTTTAGAAAGGCGCAGTAAGTACTCTTCGTAAAACTAATATTGCAAATTGATATAATAAATACGATAACCAAGCAATAACGCAACATTGAGGAAGAGTATTTTATTTTAATCTTTTATGTTTAGATTTTCTTGCCTCAGAAAAATTTTTTCATTAAAAAAGTCGTAATTTTTTGATATATCAATATACATATTTATCATTAATGATTCTCTAACAGGAATTGTATCGATTTTAATATTTAATAATAACGACTATTGTATTTCGATAAATGTGTTGATACAAATTTTTTTGTGGCTATAATATCGCCATTGATATATTTAACGTTATAATCTTGTGTATATGTATGTATTAATATACTAGGTTTCATGGCCGATATATTTTTTGATATTTATCAAGCCTTTTTCGATTTATCAATATTGATATCACTAATGATTTAGTTACGGAAAAGTTATCAGTACAACAGATTTATCGATATTGTTATCGACATATTTAAGATATTTTTGGATTTGCATATTATTTGGATAAAAGAGTCGCTATTGATTTATTTATCGTTATAGTTTTAAATAGCCCAATCGTACATTAATCGGTTTGTTTATCAAAAGCGATTTTATTATCGATATATTGTTTTTTATAAGAAACTCAACGATGCTACTTTGCCCCGATTTATATTCATCTATATTTTTTTTTAACTTATCGATAGATATTTACAGCACGTGAAGATAGCTACCAATGTCAATTTATTAACACGGCAATTTTTGATGCACATAACTTATTTATCTTTATTTGTCGATTAAAATATTTACTGTTACCCCTTTATATATGAGTTTATTTCGATAGTTGTGTCGAAACAATTTTAATTGCAGCTATCGACAACGTCATCGATATATTTGTCATTATTATAGATATTTTAGCCGTATATTGATCGTATTAGTTACGAATATCGATTTTTTAATCGATATATTTATCGATATCGACCACTGAAAAGCTCATAAATAGGGACTCATAGCCACTGGTTTACTAACAGCAATTTTATCGATATACATGACTTATTTATGCATTGTTATCGATATATTTATTAAGACATTGATCATTTCGATAAATATGTCGATAAAATTTTGAATTTATCGTCATCATAGATAATATTTTTTTTTGTCGTTATATTCATCGATTTATTAACCGGTGAATCTATCAATATCGATTAAATTACTGATATATTTATCGATTTTGATGAATATTGTTATCAATCTCAGTGTTATTCGATATAAATTTTTCGCCTTAGTCATCGATAACAAGCCCAATGTTATGCAATATCATTATTCAAATCCTTTGGTTTATATGTATATTCATATCATTAGCATCCATTTCTGTAATACGCTACATCGCTACTATTTATGTCTTTCCGACGTCCTTGAAGCTACTCATTCTTATACTAATCAAAATATACTCGTATATGCATTTATGTGCATACAAAAAATGTACGCACGTGCATTAGACAACAACAGCGACATGATGTACATATGCAAATATGTATCTGTCAAATCATCATTCACTGTTCAGAAAATTTCCTATTCAATAAAAAACAACTTTAGCAGAGTTTACTAATTGACAGTGACGTTCTAAACATTTAAGCGCTTTTTCTACTACATTGGCTATTTTCTTTATTTCTTTATTTCCATTAACAGTTGCGCTATTTGTTGTAATTAACAACAAATCACATTAATGCTGCGCAATCGCCTCAGCAACGCTAGCGACAACATGCCGTTTCAGCAAATATTTATTACCAACAATTTTATTAACACACAATGACTTATTACAAAACGTACAGCAGCAGCAGCAGATCAAACCATGGTAGGCAGACAAAGCCGTTATGTGGGTTGATTCAAATACTCTACACGTCATCCGCCTGCTGAGTGTCTTATATGTACCAAGTATGTACTCTCTGCCAATCAATTATGCATGCACGCAGTTTTAAATGCGGTATATTATAACAAAAAAAAACTAAAAAAAAAAATATGTATGCGCCTGTGGTTGTTCGGGCGGGTTTGGCATTATTTGCTTTGTTTGCATTCGGCTAATAAGGAAATGCCATAAAAGGTGTTTTATACAAATGCATTGAACAATATTTAATGGTAGAAGTGAAACGAAATATACGAGTTTGTTGCTTAAGTCTTTAGTTTTTTGTTTAATTGAAACTTGTTTGTACATAGAAATATAAAGAAAACGCTCAAGCTCTTTAACCAGTTTTTATTATATCAATTGTTAATTCTTACTTTCGTTTCATACTATAAATTTCTATGTTTATTCTATAAAATATTTGTGGTTTAACAGGAACTGCAAATCAAGTTTAAAAACCAATTAAATTAATATTTTTAGCACAAATTTATTGAACAGGTAAAGCACTTAAAAAACTAGTTTATCCAAAAATTAGCCCGCGCTGCTGAAAATTTTATCTAATTCAGCTTTTAAGTATCGCCCGATCTTAATTGCTAAATGTGGCGTACAACATGTTTTGCAGATTTTTTATTGCCATTGTCATTGAGACAGCATGGCATTTTGTGTGCTTAATTGCAAAAAATTTTGAATTTTTCATATCTTTGGCTGGCTTCTTCGTGCCAGTTATATTGTGTATGTAAATATAATTTACCGGTAACTTAGCTAAGTTAAAGTACCATTTATACCTATGCTTTCAAACCCCCCTAGGGCAGCTGCTTTTTCGTATTAAAAAAGCTTCTTATGCAATTTATTCATATTTGGAAATGAATGGCAATTTAAATTCCAAAAGTTTTTCGGCTACCCTTCAAAGAAGTTTAGAACTTCGGAAAGTAATTTCCAGTCTGACACTTTAGACATCTTCGAGGAAGCTAAAGCATGTTACTTCCTGAAAGTAAGGCGATCCTGCATTTCTATAGCCACTCGGAAATTGGGCTTCTTAGCTGTACAAGCAATACTCCTAAACGTATAAAGCAAAGTAAAAATGGCCATAATGCACACGAAAGCATTGCGTTATGTTAATCTGTTTTCAGGCGCCCACAGAATTAGAGGGCAATTCTGGCTAAGATAGTTAGTTGGTGGGGCTTTGTTTATTCTGTTACGAAAGTCCCTTGCCAGCTTTCATGGTGAAAAGCCCTTGAGCAACAGTCGCAATGGCCGAGTGAGCCAAGTACTGGTGTAGCATTCGAGAGATCCGAGGTTCGAATCCTCCGGCATCGTAATATTTTATAAATAATTTTTTTTTTTTTAAGAAAAATATGTACATAAACATGGATGATTTCAGCGTAAAGTCTACCGCGTAAAAAAATTAAAGGACCTATATCTTTATATAATATATACTGGTTATGTTAGCAGAAGAATTTTCGCCAAAAATGATTCAGCTGTTTAATCATAAAGCAGAAAAGATTTCTACATTTAAAAACTTGGAAAATTAACTTTAAACATTTCCCGTATAACTACAATAACTTTTATGCAAATAGTCTTGCCCAATTCGTAGAGTTTTGCATTTTTGTAATCGAAGTCAAAATCCACTTCTGCTTTTTTGTAAAGTCACACCAGCGCGTAAGTTTACTAGTATTTTTAAATCGCTACTATCAATAGTTGTAATTTATTTTTAATGAATAAAGGGCCATTTAATTTCTATGCAAATCTAGAAAAACCTTTTTAAATTTTTGACGTTTTCAATTATTTTTTTTTACATTTTATGATATGAGCGTCACGTAACGCCAGATTGGAAATACCTATATATTTTTTAATTTAATTTAAATTTTAGAAACTTATTTTAGGTATTTTATTTCTTTCTTTTTATTTTTTAAACAAATTTATTTTTAATTTTTAAATTTTATTGCTTTAAAAAGTTTTTTTTTTTAATTTCATTTACTTCTTATTAGATTTTTTAAACAAATTAATTTTTAATTTTTAGATTTTATTGTTTTAAAAAGAATTTTTTTTAATTACATTTAATTCTTATTGCATATCTTTCTTTTTTTAATTTAACTTTCTATAAAATTGTAGATTTTATTGTTTTAAAAAGAAAATTATTATTTTTTTTTGATTTCAACTAATATTTAGGAACTTATTTCATATTTTTAATTTAATTATTTCTTAGTTTTGTGTTCAAAAATATACATAAAATTTTTTATTTCATTAAATGTTTAGAAACTTAATTTTCCCCTTTTAAAATTTTATTTTTGTTAAATTTAATTGTCTTTAAACTTTTAGAATTCATTACTTTAAAAGTAAATATATACGTTTTTAATTCCATTTAGTTTTTGGAAACTTATATATGTTTTTATGTAATTATTTTTAATTTTCTTTTAAATTCTGTTTTTTAATAATTTTTAGATTTCGTTAAAAAATAGTTTTTTAATTTCATTTAATTTTTAGTAACATATTTATATTTTTCGTTTTTTATAATTCATTTGAATATTTTTTTTGTTTTCATTTATATTAGGAAATTAATTAATTTTTCCTTTTTAAGTCTTTGTAAACATTTTTTAAACAGAAAATTGTTTTTTATTTAATTTAATTTAGTTTTTAGGATTATATATTTTTTCTTCCTTTTAATTTTTTGATTTGATTTTTATAAAAGAAAGATATTTATTTTAAATTATAATTATTTAATTCATATTTAAGAAACATAGTTTATTTTTTTTCTTTTTTAATTTATTTTTTTTTAAGAAAAATATATATATTTTAAATTTAAATTTTACAAAACTTATTGCCAAAAAAAAAAAAACACAAAAAACGCTAAGGCCGCCCCGTCAGCAGTGCTTTCAATTAGTCTTTCAACAGACGGAAAAGATTTTTCAAGACAGTTGCCAAAATTGACAATTGTCTTACGAAAGACTGTGGTGAGTTGAAAGGCAGTTGCCAGAGTTGTCCTGTTAATGGCGAGCGGGCTCTGAACGGTTCAGTCTTGGATATTTTAATATTGAGGGCTTACCATAGATCGACACCCCTAAAATTCAGAAAGGCCAGCATACATTTGGGGTTTCTATTGCCCATAATAGACTTCAGTTTAACTGTACAGAAAGCGTGTGACTCGACTAACTGCTCTTTTGATGAGGGAAGTGGCTCTGGGTGCACAAGCTGTCAGGCAACGACCGGAACAAAACACTTACTGTCGTATCTGTAACTCATCAATAGCGTGAAAATTGGTAAAGCAGTTTAAAGTACTTGGAATTACAAAACAAAAAAGTGAATAATAGCGAACTTCAATAGTAAGTAAGTATCTACTATTTTTGGCTGGCTTGGATTAACGATTAATGTCAGCACAATATATTTTGGCGTGGCCTGAAAGGTCAACATTTTCCTTTCTCTCTTCTCTGCAAATTTTTTTGAGATGTTTCACAATAAATCTCATATATTTTGCTACTTTCTAGTTTCCTTAAACGACTTTTTAAATTTTTTAGTCCTTAAGCTCAATTCAACTTTTCCCACCCAATTTCCTAACCTGCTTTGCACTTTCAGTGCACTACTTACACGTTCCGATGTATCAAAAGTTAAATATTTTTTTTTTTTACCAATAAGTATATATTTAGGCAAAGTGGAGCAACCACCAGACAGATAATGCCAAAGTAAGCAAACATTTTTCAGCTGCACATAAAGCAACAGCCACTTTGCCGTTGTGTGGCCATTACGGCTGCTGCAGCTGCTTTTGCGTTGCATGGCAAAATACGAAGGCAAAAGTAATTGTGCCGGTGTTTGCGTGTGTGTGTGTATGTTAACGATGCAAATGTTTGTTTCTTGTTGACTTACCCACTCGCGACCATATTAGGGCGGCTGCGCGCATTTTTCAAGTGACTTTTATGAAATTGTAGCGCGGCGGCGTACAGTGGTTCACGAGAGGAGATAAGTCAAATCTTTAATAGGTCTTCAGATTTTTACTCGAGTTATCGTTTGCATAGACGGACGAACGGACAAATAGTCACCGCTTAATCGATTTCTTTTTTCATTGTGATCATTTGAGACGATTTTGAGGTTAGATTTATATGGGAGTTATGCTTTAAAATAAACCGATTACGCACATTTTTATTTTGTTTTTTCTTAGTTTAGATGTAAAGAATTACACACGAAAAACTAATGTCCTACGCCAACTCATAATTTTTTCAAAAAAAGTAAAGGGCGACACCACTGTACAGCGGGCGAAGCAAACAAACCACCTAACCAAAAAAAAAAAATGAAATATGCAACATGGCGTGCTTGCTTGCTGCAACTCTTTTATTTTGCATTAATTTTTTGTTTTGTTTTTTTTTTCTGCTGTTGCTTTGCATTTTTCACTTCACTTTTTCATTCAGGTGCAAATTCGCAATTATTTGTGCATTGTTTTGTTGTTTTGAGTTTTTTTATTTTTTTTTTATTTTATTTGCAAGCCCCCTTGTTTTTGGGACATTTTTTATGGCAACTATTGGAGCGTCAATTTTTATTATTTATTTCTTTCTTTATATTTTATTGTTATTTTATGGAAATAAATCTCAAAAATTTGTTGTAACCTCTTTTCGTGTAATTTTTATTTTTGTTTTGTATGAATAAACTTTATTTTAAATTTAAGCTTTTTTTAAATTTTGCAATTGCTATTTTAAAACCACTCGTTGCCATTTGCAAACTGGATTTCGCGTTGCAATGTGAAGCCACTTTGCTTTGCTGAAAATCTGATCAAAACATTTTGATGTGAGCGGCATTTCTCTGTTAAATTTTTTTCGTTTTTCCAAATGACTTTCTTTGCATTTTTTGGAAGGTTGTTTGCAAACGGTTGGTTCCGCGATTGCCTCGACTCGAAAACTGGTCTGCGCCAATTTAATTATCAACAATTTACCCGATTACTTACTTAAAAAATAAGTAAATATTTGCGAAATGGAAAGCAAGTTTCCGCAATGGTGGCAAGTGGCTGACGGAAAATATATCGGTCTGGGTGGCATGATTGCAAAATGAGTTGATCATATGATCCACCAATGGAGTATAGATAAATGTGATTTGTACAATAAACTCACAGTTAACAGTTAATCAGTTTTTTCTCGATGTTTTTTTGGTCAAAGCGAACTTTTACAAACTCCAAAAAGCCATGAGAGCAAAAGAGATGACTATGTGATCTCTATACTTGTACGGCCTAGGTCAAAAAAGGAAAGAGATTGATAACTGTTCCAAAATGTACGAACTGTACAGAAAGCTCAATTCTGGTTTTAATCTGCTATCGCATCAGATCCTCAGCGTTGGCGTATACTGAAAAAGTTTACGAATTTTGGAAGAGAGATCGATAAATCACTATTTATGTCCGTAAACTCAGCAGTGATGATGAAATTTGTGTACAATATCAAACGTACAATTCCAGTGTGTTCACCAACTTCCCAGTAATTTTTCATTTGCTCATATATCCCTACCAAATCAACCTCAAGATAGCTAAAGAGCGAAAAATTATAGGCAAGATCGAACAACGCCGAGACCAAACAAAATTTAACACCGCACCAAAAGCATGAAAAAAATAAACTTTAGCTGAGGAATCGGCGACCGCAGAGTCTGCGAAGTTAGACGTGTGTACTATGTACCTATAGGACCAGGGTTCTATCACTGGTTCGAGCAAATTTTATCTAACAGCGGTCGCACTTCGACAGGCAATGGCAAAGCTTCGAGTATATTTGTGCCTGGAAAAAAACTTCTCATAAAAATCATTTCCCGTTCGGAGGAGGCGTAAACTTGTAGGTCAGTCTATTTGTGTTAAAAAGCCAAGACGGACCCCACCAAAAGGAGTAGAAGCTCGGCCAAACACTTAGCAAAAGGGTAATCGCCAAAATATTATTATTATTTTTAAAATATATTTAACAAAGATTTGTGATTTCGAAAGTTATTTCTTTAGAATGACGATAAACCGTGACGAACTGGAGTTGATCTTTTGATTGAGACCGCATTGTGCAACAATACTAGTACTGAAAAAGCTAAACTAAATAGGCTTGGAGGATTAGTCATCGATTTTGTCACTCTTTACAAGAATGCTACCTGTACTAACCATTTCCTTGTGCGTGTCGGATGCTTTGGTTTTCAAAAACTTTGAGCTGACCTTCAGGGAAGTCTTCGGCTATTTTATTAATCGTATCCTGGGTCTATCAGTATGATTTAACCTCAGACTACCGCCATCGTCCACCAAACACCCGCTTGCCCTTCCCGAAGTCCCACTATGGGATTTGATCTGTGACCATCTGCACCAAGCTGAATAAATGATGTTCGCTGCGTTTGATAATTCTTACAGAGGATTGCGCTCAGTTAATGCCCTGAAGGTCTCTCGGACTTGGCAAATATCTGATGTTTCGGAGTACGGCATAGTAGCCTAGGAAGTCGTGCGTTACAACCAAATTGATTCTGGGCACAAGTGAAACAACCTTTAACGTTTTTAGAGAAAGGGCATACGCTGCTATTATTGGTAAGATGACAAGTAAATTAGCCGCAAAACCGATGCCAGACATGTCCCTAAAAACAGTGAATCGATAATATATTTTGGCTGCTTCTCTTTAATATTGGTTGTTGGCGTAGTAACTTTATGCCCTGGCAATACGCAAACCCGTTACTCAACAGTTTACTTGTTTGGCTTGTGGAAGCGTTATCTGACCACTTGGCCAGGACCCAATTAGCGCTGAGAGTACCATTTTGATACGCTTTCATTATTTTTTCTTGGATCGCTAAATCTAGGGGCGACAAATTCAACATAGCATTAAGAGCCAGTCCTGACGTTGTACTCGTAGTGCCTCTAATGCCTTTACACACGCTCCTCTGTAGTTTAGCGGACAATATGAGATTAGTTCTATTAAACAGAGGAAGCCTGAATTGGGTTATTTTAGTTTCGTTGGTAAACAGCATCAATTTTGTTTTGTGGCCCAGCTGTGTAGCTCGAGCAAAGCTCCTTCTAGGATTTCGCTAATAGTCGCGGGGCAAAGACTTGATATCTCCACCCCTACATCATCTGCATCCGCTACTACCTCCACTACAACTTTGTTGAGATCCAGTAAAATATCGTCGAGTGCTACCACCCATAACTAGTTGAGGGGACAGGACTCCCACTTGGGAAGTTCTTCTATTTGCATAGAGGGACAGTTTTGCTGAACCAGTGTGTGATATTATGATTATGTTTATAAGAGAGCCATGAATCAGAGGGGAAGCTCGGCAAACACTAATAAATTATTTATTATTATTATTCTAAGTGATCCACTTCAATATGTAGTCAGATATTTTCATCTTTACAAGGGAATGACTACATGATTCAATGGTTATATTCTTGAAGGCCCCATCCATGGCGAGGAAAGCCACCAACGTGCACTACTTGTAATGATCTTGATTTACGTATGAATGTAGCTTTCGAAATTTTGGAGTTTTTCAGAAAATACCTTATGTGCAAATATTATAATATCTTCAAAACATTTAAGCTGCCTTTACACGTGTCAATTTCTGTCGACTGAGAAATCGGACAGCCAAAACACTTACATTTTACGATTGAATTGGCATTTACACTGGCTGAACTTAGTTGAACGACAAAAATCGACCCGTGTAAAGGCAGCTTTAGCAGATTTATTGGTGTGAAGTCTTTAGCTTTTACGTGATTAAGAATGTAGACAACTTTAACTTTTCTCCGGCTTTGTGGGATATTAGACAAGCTGATACTGGCTACTTAGGCCCTTTCTATCCAGAATACCATGAGCTCCGGCAATTTCTGCAGCATTAACGGTATAATACCGTCTGGGTCAGGGGTTTCCCATAGTAACCTAGTCCTACTTTTAAGGAAGGCCAGGGAACCAAGGAAATATTTCCAGAGTTTGTCTGCCCATATCATACATCGGCAGCGCCGCTTATTAAGCCTTAACTTAACCGTATTTGTGGCTTTGTATTGGAATTTTTTTTTCAATTCTCTTTTATTTGCCAGTGTTTGAATTAAAAATAATTTTAATTACATACCACCATATCCACTATATAGCTTTTCTTACTGCACATTGTTTGATTTTATATAACTGAAAGTGCTGCCACCAATTTGCTAGTTATTATATTAACTATTTTTGCTTCACCACCAATTGTTACTATAACTACAATTGTACAATAGTTCAAAGTTATTCAACGCTGCAGGCCAAATGGTACTCAGCACCTTCCGCGCCCATAATTAGCGGTTGACCAGCAATGAATAGAGTGCATGCGAGCGAACACTTGTTGCCGGCCGGTACTCATTAAAACGCTGCCTAGCTATCGGAATGCCTGCCGTCAACACAGGTTTGTGAGAGCGCAGTCAGTTGTAAGTGCTTACATACACCTGCAGTTACGTGTGCGATTATACGAGGGTAATTTGAAAAGTCAGTGACTTTTGGAATAAAAGTTATATTTTCCGGCAAAACAGCGTTTTATTTGTCAATGTTTTCTCCTTTTAGCTCGATGCATTGAACCCAGGTTTTTCGTTCCAAATAATAGGGGTTTTCAAGATCCCCAAAATAAGCGTTTGTTCCAGTGATGTCCTTTTCATTCGACCCAAATCTCTTACTGTACAGCAATTTCTTTGGGTTTGGAAACAGGAAATAGTCGCTGTGGGCTCAAACTGATGAATATGGTGGACGGGGTAGGAATTCGTAGCACAATTGATGGATTTTCTAATAACACTTTTTTCTCGGCTAAATGTGGTAATTTTTGCTTCAAAGTAACATCGAGTCTATCTAAAATCTCCGAACAATATTCGCTGGCAGTCGTTTTGGCTTTTTCAAGGTAATCGATATAAGCCACACCGCGTGTATCCCATTAACTTATTGGCCTACATACTCAATTTGGCCTTATTTTGTGCGCGCTTTTGATAGTTTCATGCTCTCAGGTGTGATGTGGTGGATCCATATTTCGTCCACTGTTCCGAAACGGCCCAATAATTCATTGGGATTGCGTCCAACACTCGTTTGAAGTTGGCACACGGTTACGCTGTTGGTCGAGTGAATGCACCCATCGTGCAGACCGATTATTTACATATGTTTAAAAACTCAGTAAACTACTTCTTAACCATTTAAAGTGATGGTGCAGTATAGTATTTATCAGGTCTTTCCTTGATTTCGGAGATGGTCTTTTACACGTAAAATAATGTCTGGTCAGCATACGAAATTTACTTTTTTCAATTTCGTGAAATTTTACGAGGTTCTCTGCTATCAAACACAAACTATATCGAGCCCTACCTGCCAAAAAAACATAAGCGACATTTTTTCAAAATTTTATTTTTGATTGAGAAATGTTCCTAGGGCATACATGTAGATACATTTCTGCATCAAAAATAAATTTCTCGATATTATGCAGCATACTCAAAATATTACCGTAGTCTATTATCAGATGGCAGCTGAAGGGAGCAGTGTTGCATTTTAATTCCCTGACTTTTTCAATTGCCCTCGTACATACATATTCACATGTGTTCATATACATATGTAGATACATATTCACTTGTTTGTCCGCCTCCGTTTTTTTGCAGTTTATTTTGCTTTCATTGATGCATTTTTGTGGTTACATACATATGAGTACATACACAAGTGAAAAACGCGAAGCTCGCAAACATAAAATAAAAATCGAATTTTACTTTCACTTTTCAATATGGTCTGCAAATATTTTCATTTATTGTCGTGTTGTTTGCACACTGCACAAGGCGGCAGTGAAGCGTTCAGTCGGCTCGTCGTGACGCATGTCATGCCAATAGTTGTTGTAGTGGACATGCATATGCCACATGCCACCACCAATCGTCTGCCGCCTGTCGCATGCTACTGCGTACCGCATTCCATTTGCCACATACTCTTAGATACATACATACACGGCAAGTCGTCTGCAAGTCAATAGCTTGCTTGCAAGCGTTGTTTTTCGAATTGTTGCTATTGATGATGGCGCAATGTGAAATCTCTTTTGCATATTTAAGTAGCTGTTTAAGTGACTGCTAATGGGCGTGGCACTGCTAGAGTGTTGGCCTTAAATGGCTGATTTTCTCTGTCTTCATATTGCAGCAACCAAGGTTGAATTGGTTTGAACCTTTGGTAAATACATTTCTTTGTGGTGGCAGCGCAGTAAAATTTGCGCAGGAATGCCATTAAAGCAGTTTTTAAGTTGGTTTAAATACACATAGGTACGTACATATGTACATATTTGCGCACGCGTGGATGGCATGTACACCTTTACTTAGGTTAGGTCAACTTGCCTGATAAACAAATTCGAAACTTTCTTCGGCTGAGATACTTTTTAAGTGGAAAGGGAGACATCTCTGGTGGGGCAGTGCCGACTTTGGCGCCTAAAGCAGCGATGGGCAGAGAGAGCTTTTACTCTGCACGCCCCTATAATGAATATATAGAAAGCTTAAAAGGGCTTTGCCCATGGTAAAGGCGGTGCCCATCACCGATCTAAGGACTAACAGGGTAATCTAGCAACTAGTTCAACGATATGGTAAAGAGGAGGTCTCATTCCTTTTATCTTTTAGCAATAGGTTATTTAAAAATTAAATAAATTACAAAAAAAAACAAATAATTATATTTTTCTTTTTAAAACTATAAAACCAAACATAAAAAAAAATTTTAAGAAAGCAAAATCAAAATTAAAAATAAATAAAAATTTCAAAAATTAAAAGAAATTAAGATATTCATATTTTTTGTTAAAAAAAAATAAAATCTAAGAGTAAAAGTAAATAACATTAAAAAAAATATTTTTTTTAAAACAATAAAATCAGAAATTTAAAAGAAAATGAAATTAAAGAAGGAAGAAAGGTCCTAAAAATTACATAAATGAAATAAAATAAAATCTTTTTAATGCTAAATCTAAAAATAAAAAGAAAATTTGATTAAAATAATTAAATTAAAAAGTGTAGAGCAAGTTCCTAAAAATTCATTGAAATAAAAAAAGTATTTTTTTTTTAACAATAAGATCTAACAAATAATTTTTAACGAAAAAACAAAACCGACTTCAATCATATATAAATGTAAGATTATCATTAATTTCTTTATGATCCAATGATCAGATTTAAGCCAAGTTAATATGGGACCAACTGCGAGGTAACACCTTTCCTTTAAAAAAGAATTATAGCAATCGGTTAACGCGGTCAAAACTTATACGGTAGCATACATAAAAAAAAGAAAAAATATTCCGACGAATTGATAAACTTTCTCCTTTTTGTGAAGTCGGTTAAAAATAGAAGAAAATGTAAGCCAAAAATGAAAAAAATGTCAACTATAATAAATTGCCAACAACGTTTCGACCGACTGCGGCATCGCAGTAGGGGTTAGCGACCGGGCAGCACAGAACGGTCCAACCTCGTGTGGTGCGCAGTCCTGAACATGCTCTAAAGTGACATCAGCCAAAGAAGGTGTTGCCCTTGACTGATGTAATGTTATGGAATATCTTAGTCTGACACACCTAGCAGATTGTTGGAGGAACTAGAAGTTGTTGGTGGCGGCGTGTAGGTGGGGATGCGGTTGTGTCTGTGGCGTGGTCTATTGGTGTGTTGTGTTGTGGTGTGGTCGTGTTTGTGTTGAGTTGCTCGGGCGGACTCTGGTGTGCCGTGAAGGCGGCGTGGTCTCTGGCGCACGCAGCAGGTGTAGCTTTCTGGTCCAGGATTTAAATCGAAGCCAACCCTGAGCAGAAGAGTACGGAGCGGATGATTTCCATGAATGAACAACGTTTAAGAGATTTCGCCAACTTAAAAATGGTTAGATCGCCGAAACAACAGCCCTTAGTCGGATAAAACCCGAGTCATTCCGATACGAACATATTAGAGGGTTGCCACCTGTTTAAGAAATCAAATTAAACTTTATTTAGGTAATTGAAATATGCATTGTGATGATGTGGGTGTCAGACGAAAGAAGTTTGAAAATATTTTGAAGAGGGGTTGCCACCTGTTTAGAAAGTTAAATTTAAATGAATTATTTCAATATAGGTATGAACCGAAAAGTCTTCATTTAGAAGAGTATCCACCTATTGAAATGTCAAATTCAACTTGAATTAGCTAACTAAAATAAGCATCGCAGTATGAGTATCAGACGAAAGAGGTTTACGAGGGTTATCGTCCTAAAATATTTTGAAGAGAGTTAAAAAAGGAAAATGTGTAATACACCTATATTTTAGGCCGAGTTAAAGTAAATATGTTGAGGCATACTCTCAGCGAAGCGGTTGAGGACAAACTAGTTGACTATTAAAGGCTCTTTCATTTAAAATTTCACTCTATTTCTCTTCGAATTCCTCATTTGAGCCAAAAGACATTATGTTTGAGCATTAATGAATACAACTTTCGTAAAAGTTTCCTGCGCGTTATTTATTTTTCATGCCCAAGGGACGAATAAGTGTAAGCCTGCGAAATGAAGTGGATTTGGTGCTAACAAAAAAAAGTAAGTAGCCAATAACTAGGTTATATAAACAGTACATCTGTAACTCCAAGTGATTGATTTTTGTATGTGTGTGCTTTGCATATTTTAGCGGCAAAAAGTAAAAATTAAAAACTTCAGCACTGACACGATTTTTCTTTTATGCCATTTTGTGTACTCAAATATTACGCAATTTATTTGGAGCCCAAGCGAACGATCGTTAAAATAAACCTCAATGTTCAATTTGGTGAACGTGAAGAAAGTGAAATGAAGCGTCGCTGAAAGCTGGTTTTCGAAGTCGTGCGCCGATTGCAAAATGACAAGTTGTTTACCTGAATTTATTTATTTATGTTTTGTTTCTTTACGTGAAACGATATAGTGTATGAAAATTTGTAACTTTAGCCAATGGAGTGAAGCTTCGCGTATTGATTAGCGAAGACACAAATCGTTCAGCAACGGTCAAATGGCAAGCGAAATACTGTGTATGTTTTGAGTAATTTCCAGTTGTGAATAAATAAGATTCTTAGAAGTAATTACCTAATATGTATGCGAAACGCTATGTTTAACATTTTGTTTCATAACTCCATAGAATAAATTCCTTTTTTGCTTGGTTTGCAAATTTTTATTTTTCCCACGAAAAGGTACCTCATTCGCAGTCGAAATAATGATGTCACACACTATATGAATTTTTTCTCGCACACACACACATATATATCAAGAAATTTTTTAAGTACACACGCACTCACCTTGTACATCTTCTCATCACTGCCAGTGCAGTCTTGCAGCATAGCCGCTGCGGCCGCACCCACTGCTGCCTTCGTAACCTCGGTAATCTTCAGTTGTTGTTCTTCGCCTTCATTCGCACTATGGTTATTGTGATTGTGCTCTACAAATTGCTTCTCCTGTTGTTGTTGCTCTTGTTGTTGCTTTTGTTCGTGCGTATTATGCGTCACATCCATTTGATCGTCTTCATCCATGTTAATATCGCTTAAATCCAACAAAGCGCCGCTCTTATGTACAACACTTTTGTTGTTGTTGTTGCCGTCGCGTTCTGTGGTCACAAAATTGTGGTATTGATAGTTCAATGGTACATCGTCATTCTCCGCCGATATGCTATCGCCCACAGATCGACCCTCGCCATGATAGTAAAAATGTTGTGGGTATGGTGTTGATGACGAATCTTCGTCGCTTTTAAGTGTCGCCTCGCTGTTGTTGTTGTTCTTGTTGTTGTTGACTTCTGATTTTGTTGTGGTTGTGATTTCAGTGGTCGTGTGATCATCTACGTGCATATGATTGTCAGTGTGTTGGTGCTGTAGCTGTCCTTCGACGATCGGCACCACAACTGGTTCTTTAATCGCGCTTGATGGCGGCGTTGTTGTCACAACAGGCGCTTCTTCGGCTCTATGCTGCTCGACTTCGACTATATTCATTGCACGTCCACGTTCTTCATTTGTTGTATTTGTTGTAGTGATCATAGCAATCGCTGGTACTACAACAGCCAAATTATCTTCTGCGTTTGCTTCGACTTTTTTTGCCACTTCGCTGCCTTTCTGCGTTGTCGTCTCTAAATGCGACTCTGTCGAACTATTTAAGTCCTCCGCGATCAGTTTGAAATCTTCCTGTTCGGCCAAACGATCGTGCTGCTCGGAGAGTATGTGCGCGTGGTAGGGATCTTCTTCATGCCGCGCTGCTGGCTCACCCCCCGCCGCTGTTGCATCTCTTTCATTTTCCTTCATTGCTGCCGCCATCATGGCGGACATCATCGATTCGTCACTATTGCTGGCAGTAATCAGCGTTGCCGGATGCCGAAAATTGTTCAAATCTTTGTCATCCTCTTCAAATTCATGTGAGATCTGGTTGATCAGCACCTCAGCGGGTGTGTGCACGATCTTCTCTCCGCCATGTGTGTCATTCACACCCTCCGCATGCGCATTGCTCTCCAAAAAAGGACTGTCGAGTGGTTTACTTGGTTCCTTGCTCTCAGCGAAAATGTCATTTGCGGTCGAGGAGATCACATGCTCCGTCGAGTGTTCTTCGTCGCCATTGTGCTCGTGCATGTGATCGAGGTGCGCTACATCGTCGGCGTGCTCATGCGTGTGATCGTGCTCATGCGCGTGATCGTGCTCATCCTCGTGCTCGTGTCCATGATGTCCATGTATATGCTGTATGTGTTCCGCGTCGTAGGGTGTTAAGTGCATATGCGGCGGATTGTGATTGTGCTCTGCTTTGTCCACCTCGATAATGTGTTGCGCATGCTCGGCCAATACATGCGGCAGTATAACGTCTTCCTTTGTGCCTGGTGTCGCACTTGTTGTTGTAGTTGTTATCGTTTGATGCGTCTCAACGCCCGCATCATGCGGCGCAATATGTTCTTTGGCCTGTCGCTCGCTGCTGTACTCGCTTGTGGGCGCAGTTGTTGGTTCAGTTGTAATAATTGGCTCTATTGTTGTTATTGGCATTGCTAATGGTGGCGCAGGCGCACTATTGTTGGTGATGGCAGTACTGGGTGCAGCGCTGTCAGCGTGTTGCGTCGTCTCAGCTGCGCGTAAGGATGCTTCTGTTGTAGTTGTCGATGAGGAGATGGTTGATGGATCTGTAAAAATAAAATGAGTTATTGATGAGGTACTTGTTGCTGCAGAAAATCAATATCTTAAAGATCTATTGCTGCAACTTGGGAAATATTGCAAAAATCTTCACAACTAGACACACGCAGTCGACTATGTAAAAATAGATTTATATTACTTTTTGCATAGTTTGGAGAAATATGTGTAGAATAAAATTTCCATCTCGTGCCGATAACGGCATCGATAAATATATCGACAAATGCATATATCAATAACAATATCGATTATTATAGCGATAACAAAATCTATAAATACATATAGCAATAAAAATATTATTACATATATCTTATATCGATAAATATATCATTAACAATATCGATTAATATATCGACAACATTATTGACAAATACATATACAAATAACAATATCTATTCATATAAAAATAAAAATATCGATAAATATTCACTAACAATATACACATGTGCACATATCGATAAATATAGCAATGACAATATCGAATATTACATCGATAACAATATCGATACTTTTATCGATAAACCTAAGAATTGCAAAATCGATGGATTTATTGATAACAGGATTGATAAATATAACGGAAATTCCGAAATAGTCGCGAAAATCTTGAAATGGCCCCGAGAGTCCCGAAATGGCCTTGGGAATCTTGATTTAGTCGCGATAATCCAGAAAATCTCTAAAATCTCGAAATGGCTCCCAATTTGAGATGAGGTGAGTAAAGGTGTGGTGAATTTAGGAGAGAATGGGTGTGATTGTTTTAATTGTGGGGAGTCAAAGTGTTAAGGTGTGGTAGGAACTGAGTGGTGAGTTCCTGTGTCTCAATCTATATCCTTTTCTAGGTACAGTAGTCGGAAGTTTTAGATTTAATTAAAGAGGAAGGTTCTATAATTTTTTTTTCTTTGCTAGAGCTTCTCAAATATTGCCAAAACACGATTTTTTGACACTTTGTCCTCATTATCCTCAAAATCTGGAGCTGATAGAAATTTTATACTTACGGATTTGTAATCAGCCCGAAAAAGTCTATCAAAAATGGCTTCAACATTTGCCACATTAAAATTAGTGTTGCACTGTGTAATTTTTCTAAAAACTCAACAATAAAAAATTTAATTTTCGTGGATATTTTTTACAACATTAAAAATTTTTCTGTGGATTTTTTTTTTTGCTGTGGGGGAACCCTACTATTTTTTTATTATGTAACATTTATTAACAGAAACTCAAAAATACATTGACTACTCACTGCTATATGATGCACAAACACATTTTGCCACACCTAGGTAGCATACATAACTAACTCAAAATTGTTTATATAATAAATTTTTGAAAATAGAAATAAATTAATTGCTCTCGAGTTAAAATTGCATATTAAAAGTAGAATTTAATTTTTAGCTAATTTTAACGCAACACAAAAACATACAACAATTAATTACTACTGGCTGTTAATTGTACGCTTATAAAATAAAATAAAAGTTGTCTAATCGCAAAATCAAAATAATTATAATCAACTACCTACAAGAGACTTATGCGAGCGTGAATGCTTCAGTACATGACTAAATCCATGTGTATGTATGCATTGCATTCGCGGTACGGTGAAACCTCGATATAACGAAGTTGAAGTAGTTTGACAAATACTTTGTTATATACATTGTATGTATATTTGTAGAATACCAAAACCTTTGGCTAGACCTTTTATAACGGGACCCTGTATCTATGGAACATCTTTGTATTGGAAATTTTGCAAGAATGAAGTTTTTTTATGGAACTAACCAAAAATATTGTTATATCGAGCTTTTCGTTTTTTCAAAGTTCGTTATATCGCGGTTTCACTGTAAATGCAGATTTGCTTGTAAGCATTTATGTTCAAATACATTAAAATTAAATATATGTTTGGAACGTGCTTCTAACATATCCGCTGAGTGGGCACGACATAAGCACGCGTGAAAAACGTAAGCGCAAATAAATTTATATGCTTGCAAATCTATTTAGTATAAGCAGTATGTGGAAATGTAAGTAGAAGCAAACAGTACACATTGGAAAGTACGGTGGCGAAAATATGAATAGGCACGCAACATTTTAAGAAGTTTTGGCATTTTTAGTTTGGTTTCTATTGTTTATTATTTTTTTATAAAAGATGGCTTACTGTCTAACAAAAACCAAGTACAACAAATATATATTCATCAAAACTTCAAACTTTTTATTCAGAGTTTAAAAGACATTTTAGATATGAAGTTTTGTAGACCATTAATTTTTTGTTGTGTAAGTTTAACGTGTTTTAAAAAACTGAAAATTTTTCGCATTTTTTTTTGATGGTGTTAAAAATGTTTTTCCATATAAAAAAATTCCAAACGTCAACAGTGAGCACTAGCTATCTCAAACTTGCACTTTATTGTGCTTAAATTTAATGGGCTATAAAACTGCACGCTAAGAACAGTTTTAATAAATTTAGTCCTACTTTTTGTACAAAGTTTGAAATTCGGGCTATACTTAAAAGCAATAATAATGAACATTAAATAAACAAAAGAAAAATAGCCCTATTTACATATATTTGCGCCACTGCATGTATACTACGTATGTAAATATACATATGTATATAAATATGTATGTAACTGCACCACGTGCTATGTGAAGGGATTGATATTAAATGGCAAGAAAAATAGTAAACAAAATATTGAAACAAAACTAGATATGTTTTTTTTTATTAGTATGAAAATAAATGTCATAGTCATGTCAATCGTTCTGAGAAAGCGCCATAAAAAGTTAAGCAATGCAAAACTAAATAAAAGAAAATAAATAAGAGGTAGGAATTATTATTATATACACATTTTCTTTAATTAATTCACTTTTTTTGTTTATACACATTTTATAAACTTCACTTTGCTTACATCGCTGATAAGTGTATACCTATTAATTCTAAAATCCATTAAGCTTTCTAGCATAAGTACAAAAATACTCTTTACGTGACTGATGTGATGCGCGATAGGGAAATCAAAAGGTAGTCGCTTGAATAGAATTTGAAACAAGTAATTTTTAAGCAAAAAACAAAACCGACTTCAATTCTCATATAAAAAAAAAGAATTATCGTAATCGGTATACAAAAAAAGTAATAAAAAAATGAAAATAAAATATAAAAAATAAATAATATAAAAAAAACTTTTTAATATACAACGCTTTTATAAATGGACTAAAAAGTTGAAAATAATACTTCTTAGTCCCATAGAATTTGTTTTGATAACTTTTGATTTTGAAATTTTAGCAAAAGTCATTATAAACAATCTATGAAATTGAAAATGAAAAGCGTGGAGCGCATGCAATACAAAGCATTCGATTTAATTGACAATAGTCAAACTACATAACGTAGACCTAAAATTTCTACAGCGAAAGTTGAACTTTGAAATCGATTTTAAGCGGTCGTTATTCATATACCCACATACATACAT
>NW_023458555.1:27210651-27235886 GCF_013731165.1 Rhagoletis pomonella | reverse complement strand
TCGATTTTGCACATTACAAAGAACGGACGTGTTAGATTTATTTTGTCATACATACATTTAATACTATTGATATCCGGGCGATTCTAGAAATTTTGGTAAAATGAGAATATTTTGAAAAATATTGAGATTTTTGAAATTTTTATATTTTCCAAAATGTTGTATTTATTCTTAAATCCATCCTAAAATGTAAAAATGTGAAACATCACAAATTGTGGAAAAATTCTTATGTTTATGGTACTTGTGTATAAAAAATAGAAAATTCTTAGAATTCTAAAGTATATTAACATTTTTGAAAAAATTCCAAAATTTTTCCACTTTTCTGAACTTTTCCAAAATTTTGTATTGATATAACAAAGTTGGAGAATTTTAAATTTTTTGAAAGTGTTGAAAACATCTACGTCCAAAAATTTTTTGAATCTTCAACAATTACGAAAATTTTTAAATTTTCAAAAACGACGAAATATCAAAATGTTTTAAACATTCGAAAACTTTTAATTTGGTTTGATGAATTTTGTATATTCGACACTTTTACTTAGAAAAAATTTGTTAGAATTCCTACAATTCTAAAAATTTTTAAAAATAAAAAATTCCTAGAAATCTACTATTCATCATTATTTTGAATTATTGTGATTTACTAAAATCTCTCAAATTCACAAAGTTTTGAAAGTTTTGAAAATTTTGGAATTCCACTCAAGTTATTTCAAATGGAAAACTTCAAGAAATTCAAAACTATCAAAACTCCAGAAGTTTTATTAGAGACTCCAAATCAAATATCGAAACTGGACAGTGTCTCCAGTTTAGTATATTTCTCGACCGATTTAGGGTTATTTCAATGAGAAAAGAGTTATCTTTAGCGATTTTTTCACATATTAAAATTTTATATTTTTTTGTTCTAAGAGAAGTCAAAGAAAAACAGGAAAATATTGTAACTTTCGAACAGTGTTATATTACATGTACATATTTATGCATGTGTGTAATGGAGCACCCTATTTCCAATCCAAAGTTCGCAGTACGAACGTCGCTTCTTTTTCAGTCTTATAGCATGGAAACTGTGACCTGAGTTTGCAATATCAGTTTGCTATCCTGAATTATACTGAGCTATTTCCCTTTAATTCATGATCCGCGATAAAAGTGTAGAGCTCAGTTGGTGGACTTAACCAGTAGACCCTACGAAGTGCTGACGGTTATATAAAAACACCATCGTTAAATTTGTACATTCCAATACCAAAAACCACAAGAAAGGAAAAATATCAGCGCCCAGACTTTATCCTCTTCACGATCAGATACGAGTATTTTAATTCATCTTTTACGAAAATGCTCAATTTTCGCTATCAACAAAAATCTTCAATGAAAGTTACTACGTGCAATTACCCCTTCAATAAATTTGTTCATATCCACACACTCACCATTCACACCACCTTCCGGGGAGCCAATTGTGTGCATCAGACCGCATTCCATAGTCGCGCAACATTCATCGACGGCCATTTGTCGGCAATGCGCTTGCGCATCCAAATCCATATGCGGAGCACCGCCAACCAGTTTGAAAGTGTTGCCCATGCAACGTGGTACACAAATCCATTCGCCACGATTACACGTGCAACGTTCATCACAGCCGCGATTCATTGTTTCGCCATTCTGTAAAGAAATAATGGAGAGGAAAAGTAGTGGTTAATAAAACAGGTGACGACGACAGCAGCCTCAGAATAGATATAAAGAGCGCGAAATTAACAACATTCACATAAATCAAGTTACCAACTGTGAAATTATTGAGCAATCAAATGCGGAAATAAGTCGAAGAAACAAACGTACATACATACATGTATAAATATGGGTTGAAATATAGTATATACATACCTAAGCGCTTTGCTGAAATGAACTTGTCTAAGGCTTGCAACGTTCATACATACATAAATATGTACATGCAAACCTATCTATGACTTATAAGAAATTACATTGCTCTGAAGACAAATCGTTCGATTGCTTTCTATTAAATTGTTATTTAACTACCGCATAAAGAATGATTTAGTGGAGCAAAGTAATCAAGCTATAGAGACCGTAACGGTTATGATCTTTATAATAAAAATCATAATTTCATCGTTAAAATTGCATTTAAGTTTCCTCAATATTATTTGATTGTTATTTTGTATTTTTTTCGATAAAAATTAGCTTTTTTCTGATTTCATTTTATTATATTATAACTAAAGAATTCAAAGCGTTGCAACATCTGGTGAAAGTTTTAAGAAAGAACTAAGTGCATTCCTCATACCAAAAAAACCCTTATGGCATGTTTTTATACAAAATTTAACGCTTCTTTACGACACTACAGCAAAATGATAAGAAACCTATTTTCGACATTTGACAAACCCCAAATTGATTTTAGAGCCATATTTTCCGCGCAAAATTTGCTCAGAATTACACGTAGAAGAATCCTTCTGTGCTATATGCGCATAGTCGAAGAAATCTCCCATACAAATTGACCCACCCTAATGTACTTATGTAAATTTATTTCAGTTAAAATAGAAGAAAATGTGGGGTTCCAAGTCTCAGAATATACTTATTCGCACATAGTCAAATTAACTAAGCCAACCGCCTATGTATGTATGTAAATGAAGTAAGGCGGATGCATATTAGGGTGGTCAAAAACAAAAAAATATTAATAATAAAATAAAATTATAGCTCCGTTTCAAAGCGATTAAAGTTTTCCATGTATTTTATTGGGAGAAAAACAATTTTCCATAGAAATGGTATAGAATTCATGAAAACCAATATTTTTCTATAGGAAAACTTTGTTTCTCCTCAAGAGACTTCCAGTAAAAATACGCAATTGTTTATTTAACCATTTCCAATTGCTAAATATTTTGCATAGAAGCCCTAAAAACATTAAAAAAATGCAATGGGGGACCCATAAAAAATCGTTAGTATTAAAAAATTGTATAGTAAACAATTGGATATTTCTTCTGAAGAGAAACAAAGTTTTTCGAATAAAAATATTTAGTGGTCCTTAAATGTCGTAAGCAAATTTTTACATCAGATTTCCTAAGCCCCAACCCGTACTTCGATGTTACTATAGTCGAAGATATCACATATAAATTTTGGTTCCGATTGGAGTCGGTTAAGGCGTGTCGCACAGGGTCAAACTTCAGATTACCCTATGAAAACGTCTCAACCGACTGCAATCGGGACCAAAATTAATATGTGATATCTTCGACTATGGTAGTATCGATTTTGGGTATTAGGTGAAAAAAAAAAAAAATAATAATTTTAATTTTTTGAGTTTCTATAGAGGAATCTGAACTATGCCCCTTGTGCGACACGCCTTAACCGTCTCTAATCGGAACAGAAATATATATGTGATATCTGTGATCGTGGTATTATCAATTGAGGGGATGATACTGAAAAAAATCGTTAATTTGATCTTTAATGAGCACCCTAACGTGTATGTATGCATCTTCCGGTTACTAAAACACTTTGCTCTGTGGTGGCTACAAAAAAGGGGGAGTAATAAAAAAAAAATTTGATGGGCTTCTAGAGCGTAATAAAGTTTTTTTTACTACTCATATTAACTTCCGCACTGAAGCATTTTCATTTTACTCGTAGTATCACTTGCGTGCTATTTTGGTATTATTCAGAAAAAGCAAGAAATTTATTTCCGATTAACCTTCGTTCAGAGGTTTTGCAATTTTAATTTGTTTAGCTCAAAACTGGTTGCATTTTGGCAGGTGCGTTTATTGCTCGTTTGCAATGTTATGCAATGCTCACGCTGGTGTGCATCATAAGAAAAATACAGCATATGATTGAACTGAAGGTTAACCATCAGGTGATTGAGAGACATCTGAAGTTTGAGAAATCGCAATTTAGTTAACATAAATTTTTTAAATTTGAGGAAATTGGCGAATAATTAAAACTGGAATTTTTTCTTATTTTAGTGGATTTGGATCATGACATGAAAAATACGAATATTTCATTGCGATTTTTTTTTTGCAACAAATATATCCGCGTTTAGAAAGGCGCAGTAAGTACTCTTCGTAAAATTAATATTGCAAATTGATATAATAAATACGATAATCAAGCAATAACGCAACATTGCGGAAGAGTATTTTATTTTAATCTTTTATGTTTAGATTTTCTTGCCTCAGAAAGATTTTTTCATTAGAAAAAGTCGTAATTTTTTGATATATCAATATATATATCATTAATGATTCTCTATTAGAAATTGCATCGATTTTAATATTTAATAATACCGTCTATTGTATTTCGATAAATGTGTTCATACAAATTTTTTTGTGGCTCTAATATCGCCTCTGATATATTTAACGTTATAATCTTGTGTATATGTATGTATTAATATAGATTTCATTGCCGATATATATTTCGATATTTATCAAGACTTTTTCGATTTATCAATATTGATATCACTAATGATTTAGTTACGGAAAAGTTATCAGTACAACAGATTTATCGATATTGTTATCGACATATTTAAGCAATCTTTAGATTTGCATATTAATTAATGTAGCTTGATACGTATATTTATTTGGATAAATGAGTCGCTACCGATGTATTTATCGTTATAGATTTAAATAGCCCAATCGTACATTAATCGGTTTCTTTATCCAAATCGATTTTATTATCGATATGTTTTTTTTTTTTATAAAAACCTCAACGCTGCTACTTTTCCCCGAATTATATTCATCTATTTTTTTTTAAACTTATCGATAGATATTTACAGCACGTGCAGATGCCAGAATGCCAATTTATTAATACGACAGTTTTTGATGTACATAACTTGTTTATCTTTATTTATCGATTAAAACATTTATTGTTACTTCTTTATATATATTAGTTTATTTCGATAGTTTTGTCGAAAGAATTTTAAGTGCAGCTATCGACAACGTCACCTATATATTTGTCATTACTATTGATATTTTAACCGTACATTAATCGAATTAGTTATGAATATCGATTTTCTAATCGATGTATTTATCGATATCGAGCACTGAAAAGCTCATAAATAGGGACTCATAGCCACTGGTTTACTAACAGCAATTTTATCGATATACATGACTTATTTATATATTTTGATATCGATATATTTATTAAGACATTGATCGATTTATAGTTTTATTAGTACGCTTTCTATGTTTCGATAAATATGTCGATAAATTTTTGAATGTATCGTCCTCAAAGATATTTTTTTTGTCGTTATATTCTTCGATTTATTAAGCGGTGAATCTATCAATATCGATTAAATTATTGATATATTTATCGATTTTGATGAACGATATAACTTTTTCGCCTTAGTCATCGATAACAAGGCCAATGTTATGCAATATCATTATTCAAATCCTTTGCTTTCGGTAATACGCTGCATCGCTACTATTTATGTCTTTCGGACGTCCTTGAAGCTACTCATTCTTATACTAATCAAAATATACTCGTTTATGCATTTATGTGCATACAAAAAATGTACGCACGTGCATTAGACATCAAATCAAAAGATATCAAATCATCATTCACAGATCAGAAAATTTCCTATTCAATAAAAAAACAACTTTAGCAGAGATTACTAATTGACAGTGACGTTCTAACATTTAAGCGCTTTTTCTACTACATTCGCTATTTTTATTTCCATTAACAGTTGCGCTATTTCAACAACAAATCACATTAATGCTGCGCAATCGCCTCAGCAACCAACAATTTTATTAACACACAATGACTTATTACAAAACGTACAGCAGCAGCAGCAGCAGCTCAAACCATGGTAGGCAGACAAAGCCGTTATGTGGGTTGATTCAAATACTCTACACGTCATCCGACTGCTGAGTGTCTTATATGTACTAAGTATGTACTCTCTGCCAATCAATTATGCATGCACGCAGCTTTAAATGCGGCATATTGTAAAAAAAAAAAACTAAAAAAGAAATATGTATGCGCCTGTGGTTGTTCGGGCGGGTTTGGCATTATTTGCTTTGTTTGCATTCGGCTAATAAGGAAATGCCATAAAAGGTGTTTTATACAAATGCATTGAACAGTATTTAATGGTAGTAGAAGTGAAACGAAATATACGAGTTTGTTGCTTAAGTCTTTAGTTTTTTGTTTAATTGAAACTTGTTTGTACATAGAAATATAAAGAAAACGCTCAAGCTCTTTAACCAGTTTTTATTATATCAATTGTTAATTCTAACTTTCCTCTCATACCATAAATTTTTATGTTTATTTTATAAAAATATTTGTGGTTTAACAGGAACTGCAAATCAAGTTTAAAAACCAATTAAATTAATATTTTTAGCAAAAATTTATTTAATAGTTTAGGCACTTAAAAAAACTAGTTTATCCAAAAAGTAACACGCGCTGCTGAAAATTTTATCTAATTCAGCTTTCAAGTATCGCCCAATCCTAATTGCTAGATGTGGCGTACAACATGTTTTGCAGATTTTTTATTGCCATTGTCATTGAGACAGCATGGCATTTTGTGTGCTTAATTGCAAAAAATTTCTTTATTTCTCTATTTATTTAGTTATGCTGTGTATGTAAATATAATTTTCCGGTAATTTAGCTAAGTCAAAGTATTATTTATACCATACTTCGGCCAATGCATTCAAAGCCTCCTCGTATTAAAAAAAAGCTTCTTATTCAAAAATTCGCTCAAAGAACATTAAAAAATATGAAATTTATTTATATTTGGAAATGAATAGTAATTTAAGGGCAAAACATTTTTCGGCTACCCTTCAAAAAAGTTGATGCGACATACAGAACTTCGGAAAGTAATTTCCAGTCTGATGCTTTAGACATCATCGAGGACATAAATTTGTAAAAAAATTGAACCACTGGTGCCGCTTATGTCAAAATGAAAAGTACGTTCGACATAAAATGCATGTTTTCTTCCCGTTAAAAATTCTTTCAAGAACAATATTAACAAAACTTTTTCAATGGAAATTTTAGTAACGTAACGCCAGGTAACGTCACATCAGCTAATTCAGCTGTTTAATCATAAAGCAGAAAAGATTTGTACATTTCATAACTTGGAAAATTAACTTTAAACATTTCCCATATAACTACAATAACTTTTATACAAATAGTCTTGCCCAATTCGTAGAGTTTTGCATTTTTGTAATCGGAGTCAAAATACACTTCTGTTTTTTTGTAACGTCACACCAGTAAGTTTACTAGTATTTTTAAATCGGTACCACCAATAGTTGTATTTTTTTTTTAACTGAATTTAATTTCTATGCAAATCTAGAAAAACCTTTTTAAATTTTTGACGTTTTCAATTATTTTTTTTTACATTTTATGATATGAGCGTCACGTAACGCCAGATTGGAAATACCTATTTATTTTTTAATTTAATTTAAATTTTAGAAACATATTTTAGGTATTTTATTTCTTTCTTTTTATTTTTTAAACAAATTTCTTTTTAATTTTTAAATTTTATTGTTTTAAAAAGATTTTTTTTTTAAATTTCATTTACTTCTTATTGGATATCTTTCTTTTTTTAATTTAATTTTCTATAAAATTGTAGATTTTATTGTTTTAAAAAGAAAATTATTATTTTTTTTTGATTTCAACTAATATTTAGGAACTTATTTCATATTTTTAATTTAATTATTTCTTAGTTTTGTGTTCAAAAATATACATAAAATTTTTTATTTCATTAAATGTTTAGAAACTTAATTTTCCCCTTTTAAAATTTTATTTTTGTTAAATTTAATTGTCTTTAAACTTTTAGAATTCATTACTTTAAAAGTAAATATATACGTTTTTAATTCCATTTAGTTTTTGGAAACTTATATATGTTTTTATGTAATTATTTTTAATTTTCTTTTAAATTCTGTTTTTTAATAATTTTTAGATTTCGTTAAAAAATAGTTTTTTAATTTCATTTAATTTTTAGTAACATATTTATATTTTTCGTTTTTTATAATTCATTTGAATATTTTTTTTGTTTTCATTTATATTAGGAAATTAATTAATTTTTCCTTTTTAAGTCTTTGTAAACATTTTTTAAACAGAAAATTGTTTTTTATTTAATTTAATTTAGTTTTTAGGATTATATATTTTTTCTTCCTTTTAATTTTTTGATTTGATTTTTATAAAAGAAAGATATTTATTTTAAATTATAATTATTTAATTCATATTTAAGAAACATAGTTTATTTTTTTTCTTTTTTAATTTATTTTTTTTTAAGAAAAATATATATATTTTAAATTTAAATTTTACAAAACTTATTGCCAAAAAAAAACACAAAAAACGCTAAGGCCGCCCCGTCAGCAGGGCTTTCAATTAGTCTTTCAACAGACAGAAAAGATTTTTCAAGACAGTTGCCAAAATTGACAATTATCTTACGAGAGACTGTGGTGAGTTGAAAGGCAGTTGCCCGAGTTGCCCTGTTAATGGCGAGCGGGCTCTGAACGGTTCAGTCTTGGATATTTTAATATTGAGGGCTTACCATAGATCGACACCCCTAAAATTCAGAAAGGCCAGCATACATTTGGGGGTTTCTATTGCCCATAATAGACTTCAGTTAGTATTTAACTGGACAGAAAGCGTGTGACTCGACTAACTGCTCTTTTCATGAGGGAAGTGGCTCTGGGTGCACAAGCTGTCAGGCAACGACCGGAACAAAACACTTACTGTCGTATCTGTAACTCATCAATAGCGTGAAAATTGGTAAAGCAGTTTAAAGTACTTGGAATGGCAAAAAAAAAAAATGAATAATAGCGAACTTCAACAGTGCTAAGTGTCTTCTATTTTTGGCTGGCTTGGATTAACGATTAATGTCAGCACAATATATTTTGGCGTGGCCTGAAAGGTCAACATCTTCCTTTCTCTCTTCCCTGCAAATTTTTTTGAGATGTTTCACAATAAATCTCATATATTTTGCTACTTTCTAGTTTCCTTAAACGACTTTTTCAATTTTTTAGTCCTTAAGCTCAATTCAACTTTTCCCACCCAATTTCCTAACCTGCTTTGCACTTTCAGTGCACTACTTACACGTTCCGATGTATCAAAAGTAAAATTTTTTTTTTTTTACCAATAAGTATATATTTAGGCAAAGTGGAGCAACCACCAGACAGATAATGCCAAAGTAAGCAAACATTTTTCAGCTGCACATAAAGCAACAGCCACTTTGCCGTTGTGTGGCCATTACGGCTGCTGCAGCTGCTTTTGCGTGGCATGGCAAAATACGAAGGCAAAAGTAATTGTGCCGGTGTTTGTGTGTGTGTGTGTATGTTAACGATACAAATGTTTGTTTCTTGTTGACTTACCCACTCGCGACGACCATATTAGGGCGGCTGCGCGCATTTTTCAAGTGACTTTTATGAAAATGTAGCGCGGCGGCGTACAGTGGTTCACGAGAGGGAAACAAGTCAAATTTTTAATAGGTCTTCAGAATTTTACTCGAGTTATCGTGCGCATAGACGGACAAATAGTCACCGCTTAATCGATTTCTTTTTTCATTGTGATCATTTGAGACGATTTTGAGGTTAGATTTATATGGGAGTTATGCTTTAAAATAAACCGATTACGCCCATTTTTATTTTGTTTTTTCTTAAGTTTACGCCAACTCATAATTTTTTCAAAAAAAGTAAAGGGCGACACCACTGTACAGCGGGCGAAGCAAACAAACCACCTAACCAAAAAAAAAAAATGAAATATGCAACATGGCGTGCTTGCTTGCTGCAACTCTTTTATTTTGCATTAATTTTTTGTTTTGTTTTTTTTTTCTGCTGTTGCTTTGCATTTTTCACTTCACTTTTTCATTCAGGTGCAAATTCACAATTATTTGTGCATTGTTTTGTTGTTTTGAGTTTTTTTATTTTTTTTATTTTATTTGCAAGCCCCCTTGTTTTTGGGACATTTTTTATGGCAACAAGCGGGAGCTATTGGAGCGTCAATTTTTATTATTTATATCTTTCTTCATATTTTATTGTTATTTTATGGAAATAAATTTCAAAAATTTGTTGTAACCTCTTTTCGTGTAATTTTTATTTTTGTTTTGTATGAATAAACTTTATTTTAAATTTAAGCTTTTTTTAAATTTTGCAATTGCTATTTTAAAACCACTCGTTGCCATTTGCAAACTGGATTTCGCGTTGCAATGTGAAGGCACTTTGCTTTGCTGAAAATCTGATCAAAACATTTTGATGTGAGCGGCTTTTCTCTGTTAAATTTTTTTCGTTTTTCCAAATGACTTTCTTTGCATTTTTTGGAAGGTTGTTTGCAGACGGTTGGTTCCGCGATTGCCTCAACGCGTAAACTGGTCTGCGCCAATTTAATTATCAACAATTTACCCGATTACTTACTTAAAAAATAAGTAATTATTTGCGAAATGGAAAGCAAGTTTCCGCAATGGTGGCAAGAGGCTGACGGAAAATACATCGGTCTGGGTGGCATGATTGCAAAACGAGTTGATCATATGATCCACCAATGGAGTATAGATAGATGTGATTTGTACAATAAACTCACAGTTAACAGTTAATCGGTTTTTTCTATACATAGCTCGATGTTTTTTTTGGTCAAAGCGAACTTTAACAGACTCCAAAAGGCCATGAGAGCAAAAGAGATAACTATGAGGTCTCTATACCTGTACGGCCTAGGTCAAAAAAGGAAAGAGGTTGATAACTGTTCCAAAATGTACGAACTGTACAGAAAGCTTAATACCAGTTTTAATCTGCTATCGCACCAGTTCCTCAGCGTTGGCGTATACCGAAAAAGTTTACGCATTTTGGAAGAGAGATCGATAAATCACTTTTTATGTCCGTAAGCTCAGCAGTGATGATGAAATTTGTGTACAATATCAAACGTACAATTCCACTGTGTTCACCAACTTCCCAGTAATTTTTAATTCGCTCAGCTATCCCTACCGAACCAACCTCAAGAGGGCTAAAGAACGAAAAATTATAGGCAAGATCGAACAACGCCAAGACCAAAATTAAACACCCTACCAAAGGCACGAAAAAATAAATCTTAGCTGAGGAATTGGTGGCCGCAGAGTCTGAGTAGTTAGAAGTCCGTACTAAATACCTATTGGAGACGGGTTCGATCACTGATTCGAGCAACATCTAAATTGGAAAAAGTTTTATCTAACAACGGTCGCCCTTCGGCAGGCAATGGCAAACCTTCGAGTATATTTCTGCCTGGAAAAAAACTTCTCATAAAAATCACTCCCCGTTCGGAGGAGGTGTAAAATTGTACGTCAATCCATTTGTGGTAAAAAGCCAAGACGGACCCCAGAAAAAGGAGGAGAAGCTCGGCCAAACAAAGAAAAAGGGTAATCGCCAAAATATTATTATTATTTTTAAAATATATTTAACAAAGATTTGTGATTTCGAAAGTTATTTCTTTAGAATGACGATAAACCGTGACGAACTGGAGTTGAACTTGTGATTGAGACCGCATTGTGCAACAATACTAGTACTGAAAAAGCTAAACTAACTAGGCTTGGCGCGTCGGCTCTGTAGACTTTGGGGATGGAGTTTCCAAAGGATTAGTCATAGATTTTGTCACCATTCACAAGAATGCTACCTGCACTAACCATTTCATTGTGGGTAAGCGATGCGTTGCTTTTCAAGAAGTTTGAGCTAACCTTCAGGGAAGTCTTCGGCTATTTGATTGATCGCATCCTTGGTATAACAGTATGATTCGACCCCGGGCTATCGTTATCGTCCACCAAACACCCTCTCGCCCTTCCCAAAGTCACACGAAGGGACTTGATCTGTGTCCATCTGCAGTAAGCTGAATAAATGATGTTCGCAGCGTGGTATACTTCTTACAGGGGAGTACGCTCAGTTAATGCGCTGAAAGTCTCTCAGACTTGACAAATATCTTTTATACTCGAGTAAGGCTTAGTAGCTTAGGAAGTCGTGCGGAATTCGAAGCGCTACATTCTTGAGTAAGCTTTAGCAAGGTCAGCCTATTGATTAATTCTAGGCACAGGTGAAACAACCTTAAACGTTTTTAGAGAAAGGACATACGCGGTTATTATCGGTAAGACGACACGTGAATTAGTCGCAGAACCGATGTTAGACATGTCATTAAAAAAACAATAACCGGACACAGTCATATGACACAAGAGACCACTGTACACCCTGGCAATATTTAATCAAATCCGTTACTCAACCAGTATCTACTCTTCACTTTACTGGTTTGATTTGTGGAAGCGTTATCTGACCACTTGGCCAGGACCCAATTAGCGCTGAGAGCACCATTTTTATACGCTTTCTCTGGCATCCTTGATTTTATCTGCTTTCATTATTCGTCAGTTTTGTCAAACTACTTAGGTTTGTCGATGAATATATTTATGTTAGTAATGGAGCCTTTGGGGATCTCCATACGATTTTGGAAGAAGAATTTCCGAGGAAGACCCAATTTTGGCTGCATGTTCGCCAAAGGAGCAACGCGCCGTTATCGTGGCTGTTAATCTTTAATTAATATCTTTATTAATATCTTGTTAATATCTTTTCGCCACCTCTTTGAAGGCTCCTATGTCTTTGGCAAGGTGATAGCGCGACCGTATCTTCCTCGCTGGTTTACAGATTTGAAGGTTTCTCTTCCGTTTTTGATGAGTATGAGGGAGCATATCATTGTTACTACTTTGGATTCGTAAAGAGATGATGCGGGCGAGCGGTTTCCAGGCTGTCACTGTAGATCCTGATTTTATGTCTGCGTCACCTTCCGTCAATTATCCAGTCTTCCACTTTCAGTATTGCAAAGACTTCCGGTTGAAAGGCCGTTACCAAAGCGAAAAAGCATCTGAAGTTACCGTCCAGATGCTCTAGTACTGTTTTAAGTCTTTGAGCCGTCGGTATAGAAAGTTTTCACCGAGCTTCCCAAGAGAGTATCTGGATCTCTCCATTGTTTCCTTGTAGGAAATCTAACGACGTACTTTCTACGAAAGGTGACTCCAGGTATCAGTTTATCAGTTCTGAACAAATCTCTGTGCCCAGAGCTCCCATCGTCGTGCCACAGACGAAAATAGTGCAGTCGACACATTGTTTTCATTACCTCCTCCTGAATCGCTAAATCCAGGGGCGGCAAATTCAACAGAACATTAAGGCTCGGTCCTGACGTTGTACTCACAGTGCCCGTAATGTCTATGCATACGCTCCTTTATAGCTCAGTGGACTAGTGTCAGACTAGTTCAATTAAACAGAAGAAGCCTGAATTTTGTTAATCTTGTTTTGCTGGTAAATAGCATTAGTTCCCTTTTGTTCGGGTTGACAACCTCACCACTTTTTATGGCCCAGCTGTGCAGCTCGAACAAAACTCCATCTAGGATTGCGCTAATCGTAAAGGGGGAAAGACTTGATATCGCCACCCCTACATCATCTGCATCCGCTACTATCTCCACTCCACCTTTGTTGAGATCCAGTAGAATATCGTCCAGTGCAGTGCAGGGATCGAGTAAATGCTTCGATTGTTAGGTTTTTGAAGGCCCCATTCATGTCGAGGAAAGTCATCAACGTGCACTACTTGTTATGATCTTGATATATGTATGAGTGTAGCTTTCGAAATTTGGAATTTTTCAGAAAATACCTTATGTGCAAGTATTACAATATCTTCAATACATTTAAGCTGCATTTTACGGTTGAATTGCCATCGATTGGTTGATTTTAGTTGACCGACAAAAATCTATTAGAAAATGGACCCGTGTAAAGGCACCTTTAGCACACTTATAAGTCTGAATTCTTAAGCTTTCTCGTGACTACTTCTTCCCGGTTTAAGAATGAAGACAACTTTAACTCTTCTCCAACTTTGTGTGATATTAGACAAGCTGATACTGTCTTCTTATACCCATTATATCCAGAATACCATAGGCTCCGGAAATTTCTGCAGCAGTAACGGTATGATACCGTCTGGGTCAGGATTTCTCTTAGTAGACTAGTTCTACTTTTAAGGCAGGTAGGGGAACCAAGATCCAGCGCATATCATGCATCGGCAGCCCCACTTATTAAGCCTTAACTTAACCGTATTTGTGGCTTTCTATTGGACATTTTTTTCAAATTCTCTTTTATTTACCAGTGTTTGAAATAAAAATAATTTTAATTACATACAATCCACTGCATAGCTTTTCTTACTGAACATTGTTTGATTTTATATAACTGAAAGTGTTGCCGCCACCTCGCAGCTATCATATTAACCATTTTTGCTTCTCCACCAATTGTTACTATAACTACAATTGTAAAATAGTTCAAAGTAATTCAACGCTGCAGGCCAAATGGTACTCAGCACCTTCCGCGCCCATAATTAGCGGTTGACCAGCAATGGATAGAGTGCATGCGAGCGAACACTTGTTGCCGGCCGGTACTCATTAAAACGCTGCCTAGCTATCGGAATGCCTGCCGTCAACACAGGTTTGTGAGAGCGCAGTCAGTTGTAAGCGCTTACATACGCCTGCAGTTACGTGTGCGATTATACGAGGGTAATTTGAAAAGTCAGTGACTTTTGGAATGAAAGATATTATTTTCGGAAAAAAAGCGTTTTATTTGTCAACATTTTCTTCTTTTAGCTCGATGCATTGAACCCAGATTTTTTGTTCCAAATAATAGGGATTTCAAGGTCCTCAAAATAAGCGTTCGTTTCAGTGATGTCCTCTTCACTCGATCCAAATCTCTTACTGCAAAGCCATTTCTTTGGGTTTGGGAACAGCAAATAGTTGCTGTGGGCTCAAACTGATGAATATGGTGGACGGGGTAGGAGTTCTTAGCAAAATTGATGGATTTTTTCTCGGCTAAATGTGGTAATTTTTGCTTCAAAGTAACATCGAGTCTATTTAAACAAACAACAACAACAATATTCGCTGGCAGTCGTTTTGGCTTTTTCAAGGTAATCGATGTAAGCCGGCCACACCGCGTGTATCCCATTAATTATTGGCCTACTGACTCACTTTGGCCTTATTTTGTGCGCGCTTTTGATAGTTCGTTGGTCTCAGGTGTGATGTGGTGGATCCATATTTCGTCCACTGTTCCGAAACGGCCCAATAATTCATTGGGATTGCGTCCAACACTCGTTTGAAGTTGGCACACGGTTACGCTGTTTGTGGAGTGAATGCACCCATCGTGCAGACCGATTATTTATATTTAACGCAGTAAACTACTTCTTAACCATTTAAAGTGATGGTGCAGTATAGTATTTATCAAGTCTTTCCTTGATTTCGGAGATGGTCTTTTACACGTAAAATAATGTCTGGTCAGCACACGAAATTCACTTTTTTCAATTTCGTTAAATTTTACGAGGTTCTCTGCTATCAAACAAAAACTATATCGAGCCCTACCTGCCAAAAAAACATAATCGACATTTTTTCAAAATTTTATTTCTGATTGAGAAATGTTCCTAGAGCATACATGTAGATACATTTCTGCATCAAAAATAAATTTCTCGATATGACGCAGCATACTCAACATTTTATCGTAGTCTATTATCAGATGACAGCTGAAGGGAGCAGTGTTGCATTTTAATTCCCTGACTTTTTCAATTGCCCTCGTACATACATATTCACATGTGCTCATATGTACATGTAGGCTACGTGCATATCTAGATACTTATTCACTTGTTTGTCCGCCTCCGTTTTTTTGCAGTTTGTTTTGCTTTCATTGATGCATTTTTTTGGTTACATACATATGAGTACATACACAAGTGAAAAACGCGAAGCGCGCAAACATAAAATAAAAATCGAATTTTACTTTCACTTTTCAATATGGTCTGCAAATATTTTCATTTATTGTCGTGTTGTTTGCACACTGCACAAGGCGGCAGTGAAGCGTTCAGTCGGCTCGTCGTGACGCATGTCATGCCAATAGTTGTTGTAGTGGACATGCATACGCCACATGCCGCCACCAACCGTCTGCCGCCTGCCGCCTGCCACCTGTCGCCTGCCGCATGCTACTGCGTACCGCATTCCATTTGCCACATACTCTTAGATACATACATACACGGCAAGTCGTCTGCAAGTCAATAGCTTGCTTGCAAGCGTTGTTTTTCGAATTGTTGCTATTGATGATGGCGCAATGTGAAATCTCTTTTGCATATTTAAGTAGCTGTTTAAGTGACTGCTAATGGGCGTGGCCCTGCTAGAGTGTTGGCCTTAAACGGCTGATTTTCTCTGTCTTCATAATGCAGCAACCAAGGTTGAATTGGTTTGAACCTTTGGTAAATACATTTCTTTGTGGTAGCAGCGCAGTAAAATTTGCGCAGGAATGCCATTAAAGCAGTTTTTAAGTTGGTTTAAATACACTTAGGTACATATGTATGTACATATTTGCGCACGCGTGGATGGCATGTACATCTTTACTTACGTTAGGTCAACTTGCCTGATAAACAAATTCGAAACTTTCTTCGGCTGAGATACTTTTTAAGTGGAAAGGGGGACATCTCTGGTGGGACAGTGCCGACTTTGGCGCCTAAAGCAGCGATGGGCAGAGAGAGCTTTTACTCTGCACCGGCCTATAATAAACGTTTAGAAAGCTTAAAAGAGCTTTGGCCATGGTAAAGGCGGTGGCCTTCACCGGTCTAAAGACTAACAGGGTAATCTAACAACTAACTTGAAAGCTCTTTACTGTCTTTCGAAAGACTAGTTCAACGATATGGTAAAGAGGAGGTCTTATTCCTTTTATCTTTTAGCAATAGGTTTTTTAAAAATTAATTAAATTACAAAAAAAAAAAAACAAATAATTATACTTTTCTTTTTAAAACAATAAAACTAAACTTAAAAAATTTAAAGAAAGCAAAATCAAAATTGAAAATAAATAAAAATTTTAAAAATTAAAAGAAATTAAGATATTCATATTTTTTGTTTTAAAAAAATAAAATCTAAAGAGTTAAAGTAAATAAAATTAAGAAAAGTATTCTCTTTAAAACAATAAAATCAGAAATTTAAATAAAAGAAAGAAAAAATTAAATTAAAGAAGAAAAAAGGTCCTAAAAATTGCGTAAATGAAATAAAAAAAATCTTTTTAATGCAAAATCTAAAAATAAAAAGAAAACTTGATTCAAATAATTTAATTAAAAAGTGTAAAGCAAGTTCCTAAAAATTCATTGAAGTAAAAAAAGTATTTTTTTTATTCTTCGACTTCTTTATTTGAGCTAATAGACATTTTATGTGCGCAATAAGAAATACAAGTTTCATAAAAATTTCCTGCGCGTTATTTATTTTCATGTCCAAGGGACGAATAAGTGTAAGCCTGCGAAATGAGGTGGCCTTGGTGCAGGCAAAAAAAAAGTAAGTGGCCAAAAACTAGGTTATATAAACAGTACATCTGTAACTCCAAGTGATTGATTTATGTACATATGTATGCTTATGCATATTTTAATGGCAAAAAGTAAAAATTAAAAAATTTAGCACTGACACGATTTTTCTTTTGTATGCCTTTTTGTGTACTCAAATGTTACGCAATTTATTTGGAGCCCAAGCAAACGATCGTTAAAATAAACCTCAATGTTCAATTTGGTGAACGTGAAGAAAGTGAAATGAAGCGTCGCTGAAAGCTGGTTTTCGAAGTCGTGCGCCGATTGCAAAATGACAAGTTGTTTACCTGAATTTATTTATTTATGTTTTGTTTCTTTACGTGAAACGATTTAGTGTATGAAAATTTTTAACTTTAGCGAATGGAGTGAAGCTCCGCGTATTGATTAGCGAAGGCACAAATCGATCAACAACAGTGGCAAGCGAAATACTGTGTATGTTTTGAGTAATTTCCAGTTGTGAATAAATAAGATTCTTAGAAATAATTACCTAATATGTATGCGAAACGCTATGTTTAAAAATTTGTTTTCCTAACTCCATTGAATAAATCCCTTTTTTGCTTGGTTTGCATATCTGTATTTTTCCCACGAAAAGGTACCTCATTCGCAGTCGAAATAATGATGTCACACACTATATGAATTTTTTCACACACACACACACACACACACATATATCAAAAAATTTTTAAGTACACACGCACTCACCTTGTACATCTTCTCATCACTGCCAGTGCAGTCTTGCAGCATAGCCGCTGCGGCCGCACCCACTGCTGCCTTCGTAACCTCGGTAATCTTCAGTTGTTGTTCTTCGCCTTCATTCGCACTATGGTTATTGTGATTGTGCTCTACAAGTTGCTTCTCCTGTTGTTGTTGCTCTTGTTGTTGCTTTTGTTCGTGCGTATTATGCGTCACATCCATTTGATCGTCTTCATCCATGTTAATATCGCTTAAATCCAACAAAGCGCCGCTCTTATGTACAACACTTTTATTGTTGTTGTTGCCGTCGCGTTCTGTGGTCACAAAATTGTGGTATTGATAGTTCAATGGTACATCGTCATTCTCCGCCGATATGCTATCGCCCACAGATCGACCCTCGCCATGATAGTAAAAATGTTGTGGGTATGGTGTGGATGACGAATCTTCGTCGCTTTTAAGTGTCGCTTCGCTGTTGTTGTTGTTGTTGACTTCTGATTTTGTTGTGGTTGTAATTTCAGTGGTCGTGTGATCATCTACGTGCATATGATTGTCAGTGTGTTGGTGCTGTAACTGTCCTTCGACGATCGGCACCACAACTGGTTCTTTAGCAGCGCTTGATGGCGGCGTTGTTGTCACAACAAGCGCTTCTTTTGCTCTATGCTGCTCGACTTCGACTATATTCATTGCACGTCCACGTTCTTCATTTGTTATATTTGTTGTAGTGATCATTGCAATCGCTGGTACTACAACAGCCAAATTATCTTCTGCGTTTGCTTCGACTTTCTTTGCCACTTCGCCGCCTTTCTGCGTTGTCGTCTCTAAATGCGACTCTGTCGAACTATTTAAGTCCTCCGCGATCAGTTTGAAATCTTCCTGTTCGGCCAAACGATCGTGTTGCTCGGAGAGTATGTGCGCGTGGTAGGGATCTTCTTCATGCCGCGCTGCTGGCTCACCTCCCGCCGCTGTTGCGTCTCTTTCATTTTCCTTCATTGCTGCCGCCATCATGGCGGCCATCATCGATTCGTCGCTATTGCTGGCAGTAATCAGCGTTGCCGGATGCCGAAAATTGTTCAAATCTTTATCATCCTCTTCAAATTCATGTGAGATCTGGTTGATCAGCACCTCAGCGGGTGTGTGCACAATTTTTTCCCCGCCATGTGTGTCATTCACACCCTCCGCATGCGCATTGCCTTCCAAAAAAGGACTATCGAGTGGTTTGCTTGGTTCCTTGCTCTCAGCGAAAATGTCATTTGCGGTCGAGGAGATCACATGCTCCGTCGAGTGTTCTTCGTGGCCATTGTGCTCGTGCATGTGATCGAGGTGCGCTACATCGTCGGCGTGCTCATGCGTGTGATCGTGCTCATGCGCGTGATCGTGCTCATGCTCGTGCTCATGTCCATGATGTCCATGTATATGCTGTATGTGCTCCGCGTCGTAGGGTGTTAAGTGCATATGCGGCGGATTGTGATTGTGCTCTGCTTTGTCCACCTCGATAATGTGTTGCGCATGCTCGGCCAATACATGCGGCAGTATTACGTCTTCCTTTGTGCCTGGTGTTGCACTTGTTGTTGTAGTTGTAATCGTTTGATGCGTCTCAACGCCCGCATCATGCGGCGCAATATGTTCTTTGGCCTGTCGCTCGCTGCTGTACTCGCTTGTGGGCGTAGTTGTTGGTTCAGTTGTAATAATTGGCTCTATTGTTGTTATTGGCATTGCTAATGGTGGCGCAGGCGCACTATTGTTGGTGATGGCAGTACTGGGTGCAGCGCTGTCACCGTGTTGCGTCGTCTCAGCTGCGCGTAAGGATGCTTCTGTTGTAGTTGTCGATGAGGAGATGGTTGATGGATCTGTAAAAATAAAATGAGTTATTGATGAGGTACTTGTTGCTGCAGAAAATCAATATCTTAAAGATCTATTGCTGCAACTTGGGAAAGATTGCTAAAATCTTCACGACTAGACACACGCAGTCGACTATGTAAAAATAGATTTATATTACGTTTTGCATCGTTTGGAGGAATATGTATAGACAGCCGCAAAAAAATTTTCTTCTCGTGCGTATCGACAAATTGATCTGTCAGTAACAATATCGATTATTATAGCGATAACAAAACCTATAGACACATATATCAATAAAAATATCGGTTTATATCGATAAATAAATCATTAACAATATCGATTATTACATCAATAACAATATCGATTAATATATCAATAAAATTATTGACAAATACATATACAAATAACAATATCGATATAGTATATACCGATAAAAATATCGATAAATATTCACAAACAATATACACATATATACACATCGATAAAAATATCAATAAATATATCATTGACAATATCGCATAACAATAACAACAATAAATAACAAAATCGATAGATATATCAATGACAATATCGAAAATTACATCGATGACAATATCGATACTTTTATCGATAAACCTAAGAACTGTAAAATCGGTAGATTTATCGATAACAGGATCGATAAATATAACGGGAATTCCGAAATAATCGCTATAATCTTGAAATGGCCCCGAGAGTCCCGAAAAGGTCTTGGGAATCTTGATTTAGCCGCGATAATCCAGAACATCTCTAAAATCCCGAAATGGCTCCCATTTTCAGGTGATGGTGTGGTGAGTATAGGTTAGAATGGGTGTGATTAGTTTAGTTGCGGTGAGTCAAAGTGTTAAGGTGTGGTAGGAAATGGGTGGTGAGTTAACGTGTGATGAGTTCCTGTGTCTCAATCTATATCCTTTTCTAGGGACAGTAGTCGGAAGTTTTAGATTTAATTAAAGAGGAAGGTTCTATAATTTTATTTTTTTTGCTAGAGCTTCTCAAATATTGCAAAAACACGATTTTTTGACACTTTGTCCTCATTATCCTCAAAATCTGGAGCTGATGGAAATTTTATACTTACGGATTTGTAATCAGCAGGAAAAAGTCTATCAAAAATGGCTTCAACATTTGCCGCATTAAAATTAGTGTTGCACTGTGTAATTTTTCTAAAAATTCAACAATAAAAAATTTAATTTTCGTGGATATTTTTTACAACATTTAACATTTTTCTGTTGATTATTTTTTTACTGTGGGGGAACCCTACTATTTTTTTATTATGTAACATTTATTAACAGAAACTCAAAAATAGATTTTCTTCAAAATTGCTACTTTCTCTACACCCTGAGCTAAAAAAATGTATATAAACAAAAAAATAACAACGATCGGGCTCGGTAGGTCTCTTAAAAGTTTTCACAGCTTTGATAAAAAATATAAATGAAATCGTGTAAAAAATGAAGGCTCTGGAATATTTTGATACCACTGTGTGTCGAGCGGTTTTGATCAGTGATACGGGATGATTATTGAAAATATTTTTATTGTGAATTTTATAAAATTTGTGTGACTCCAGTATGTATTTTCTTTGATTTGATATCGATCACAAGGGAAAATTTGAAAAATAAATAAAAAAAACTTCAAATAGTCTTAAAAAAATGCTAACAAACTTTCTCAAACCCTTTGGTACTTTTTCACCATTTGACCAGCTTGGACGAATGCAGGTGGTCCGATGCCCATCGAACGTTTTGAATTTTTAGCTAATTTTAACCCATCATAAAAACATACAACATTTAATTACTACTGGTTGTTAATTGTATGCTTATAAAATAAAATAAAAGTTGTCTAATCGCAAAATCAAAATAATTATAATAAATTACTTACAAGAGACTTATGTGAGCGTGAATGCTTAAGTACATGACTAAATCATGTGTATATATGTATTGCATTCGTGGTACGGTAAAACCTCAATATAACGAAGTTGAAGTAGTTTGACTAATACTTCGTTATATACATTGTAAATATATTTATAGAATACCAAAACCTTTGGCTAGAGGCTTTTGAGTCGTTTGTTTTCTAGGGACCTTTTCTAACGGGACCCTATATGTATGGAACAGCTTTGTATGGAAAATTTCTCAAGAACGAGGTTTTTTATGGAACTTAGCAAATGTGTTGTTATAAAGAATAGTTATTTTAGCAAAGTTCGTTATATCGCGGTTTCACTGTATATGCACATTTGCTTGTAAGCATTTATGTTCAAATACATTAAAATTAAATATATGTTTGGAACGTGCTTCTAACACATCCGCTGAGTGGGCACGACATAAGCACGCGTGAAAAACGCAAGCGCAAATAAAAGCATATCATTGCTAATAAATATGCAGTATGTGTGTAGAAGCAACAGCCACGCAACATTTTAACAAGTTTTGCCATTTTTATTTGGTCTTTTAATGTTTATTATTTTTTTTATAAAAGTATGGCTTACTGTCTAACAAAAACCAAGTAAAAAAAAATTCAAAATTTTTATAAGATTTATAAAAAGTTTCACGAATTTCGACAAATATTCATTAAAACTTCAAACTTTTTATTCAAAGTTTAAAAAACATTTTAGATATGAAGTTTTGTAGACCATTAATTTGTTGTGTAAGTTTGAAGTGTTTAAAAAAAAACGAAAATTTTTCGCAATTGTTTTTTTTTATTGATGGCCTTAAAAATGTTTTCCCATACAAAATATGTTCGATTTTTATTTTTTTTTTTTGAGAAAATGAGCAACACCTGCAACAAAAAAATTTCCAAAAGTCAACGGTGAGCACTAGCTATCTCAAACTTGCACTTTGTTGTGCTTAAATTTAATGGGCTATAAAACTGCAACCTAACAACAGTTTTAATAAATTTAGTTAAAAAGCTAGAAATTTTGATGGATTTTTTTCGAATTGTCCTACTTTTTGTACAAAGTTTGAAATTCGGGCTATACTTAAAAGTAATAATAATGAACATTAAATAAACAAAAGAAAAATAGCCCAATTTACATATATTTGCGCCACTGCATGTATACTACGTATGTAAATATACATATGTATATAAATATGTATGTAACTGCACCACGTGCTATGTGAAGGTTTTGATATTAAATGGCAAGAAAAATAGTAAACAAAATATTGAAACAAAACCAGAACAGTTTTTTTAATTGGTATGAAAAGAAATATAATAGTAATGTCAACCGTTCTGAGAAAGCGACATAAAAATTTAAATAATGCAAAAAAAATTGAAAATAAATAAGAGGTAGAAATAATTATTATATACACATTTTCTTTAATTAATTCACTTTTTTGTTTACACACATTTTATAAACTTCACTTTGCTTACATCGCTGATAAGTGTATACCTTCATCCTAAAATCCATTAAACTTTCTAGCATAAGTACAAAAATACTCTTTACGTGACTGATGTGACTCGCGATAGGGAAATCAAAAGGCAGTCGCTTGAATAGAATTTGAAACAAGTAATTTTTAAGCAAAAAACAAAACCAACTTAAATTCTCATATAAAAAAAGAATTATCGAAATCGGTTGCAGTTACATACAAAAAAAATAAATAAATAAAAAATAAAAAAATAAAAATAAAATATAAAAAAGACATCTAATATATGATTTTAAGATAATCAGTTAAGTAGAAAAACCTTCTGCAGTAAAGTATGCCGGTAATGAGAAGTTCGTTTTCTAGAGGCAACTCTATACGAAAAAAGTCAACAACTGTTATATAGGAAGTAATTTGCTAATTCATGAACCTCTTTTCTCATGACATAAAATATTAAAACTATTTAATGTCATGTTTCTATTACAACTTACAACCAGCTACAATAAAAAAAAAAAATTAAATTATTTGGCGCGTATTCGTACACATTTGACTAATTTTCAAGGCAAAAAATAAAACTAAAAAAAAATACTTTTATTTTTTGAGCAATAAATAAAATTTAAAAAATTACGATTCGTTTCTGGCAAATAAAATTCATTCAATAATAATTAAAAAGTATTTTTTTCTAAGTTAAAACCGTTACGAACTCTGGATTAAGGGAATGTGCTTCATCTTGAAAAAATTTTAATTTTTTTGAATCTTCTATGAAAATTTACAGAAAATAAAATATCATTTTCCATTTAAATTGCTGTGAAACCGGCAGTAAGTTTAAGCAAAAAGAATAAACCAAAAATTAAGTTTTATTTTCTAAGCAAAAATTAAAAGTAAAAAAAAATTATTTTTATTTTTTTGACCAGCAAATAAAATTAAAAAAATTGCGATTCTTTTTTAGCAAATAAAATTCAGTAAATAATAATTAAAAGTAATTTTTTTTAATAAAAGTTATAATCGTTACGTTCGCCAGATTTAAGGAAATGTGCTTTATCTTATTAATATTTTTACTGTTGGCCACTTAAATTTTTTTACCACAAATTCATGTATACTACATATAATTTCCCAAACGAAACACAATTCTTGGCCTTAAGATACTTATTTAGAAAGCAAATATTTTTTGTTAAAACGTCTCTGTGAATAACCTTTAAATCCTCTAAATGCATTTTAAAAAATTCTTCGCTCAGTGTAAATCAGTGATCGTACAACTGATTGCCTCTCAAGGAAAATATCAATAACAAGCAGGCTAAATGGTAATTAAAAGCTGCATTACATTTTATTACTCGTTTTTTTTTTCTCAATAAAACATTTGCAATACGTTTACTACGTTTATAGCGGCCAAAATGAAATTTAGTTTCACAACAGTAGCTATCCAATTTTCCATTTCATTGGAACTACTTTATTAGCAATTATAAATTGAAACAATAAAAACTGCATAGATACATAAGGGAGAAGTTATTGCAAAAAAAAAATATATTTGTATGTATGTAACTACATGTGTATATAAAAAAGATCGCCCATGCACACGCAAAAGTACATTGGCTTATCGCGTTTTATGATGAGCGGCAAATGCCTTGCGAACGCAACATAGACGAGAAGATGAATATGCATAAAAAATATACAACAAGAGCAACAACATTTCGATAGGTAAAAAGAAAAAAGGAAACATATCTGCAAGTTGGCGCGCACGCAGCTAAACGCAAGTCAAATAAAAAAAAAAAAGCTACACCGGGCACAACGCGATTAATAATGAAAATCCAAAATAACAATAACTACTCATAGCAACAAATAAAGCTATATAAAATATGTATGTAGTAATAACAACGAAATGATAGTAATAACAACACCACCAAGCTATGAGGCAACACTTCACTGCCACATCACGACGCTGCAACACTCTCTGGGTGTATGCTACACCGGCTATTAAGCAGCTGTGTCATGCTGTTGATGTTGTTGTTGTTGTTGCTGCTACATTTATTACATACAAGCTGCTCTGGTAATACATAGTAGATAACTATTTATGTATGCACCTCTGTGATGTAATAAATATAACGCATA
>NW_023458555.1:27206885-27210551 GCF_013731165.1 Rhagoletis pomonella | reverse complement strand
TATGCGTTATATTTATTACATCACAGAGGTGCATACATAAATAGTTAGCTACTATGTATTACCAGAGCAGCTTGTATGTAATAAATGTAGCAGCAGCAACAACAACAACAGCATGACACAGCTGCTTAATAGCCGGTGTAGCATACACCCAGAGAGTGTTGCAGCGCCGTGATGTGGCAGTGAAGTGTTGCCTCATAGCATGCTGGTGTTGTTATTACTATCATTTTGTTGTTATTACTACATACATATTTTATATAGCTTTATTTGTTGCTATGAGTAGTTATTGTTATTTTGGATTTTCATTATTACTCGCGCTGTGCCAGGTGTAGCTTTTTTTATTTGACTTGCGTTTAGCTGCCAACTTGCAGATATGTTTCCTTTTTTTTCTTTTTACCTATGGAAATGTTGTTGCTCTTGTTGTATATTTTTTACATACGTACATAGTATATGCATGTATGTAGATATGTATTTTTATATGCATATTCATCTTCTCGTCTATGTTGCGTTCGCAAGGAATTTGCCGCTCATCATAAAACGCGATAAGCCAATGTACTTTTGCGTGTGCATGGGCGATCTTTTTTATATACACATGTAGTTACATACATACAAATATATTTTTTTTGCAATAACTTCTCCCTTATGTGCCTATGTGGGTTTTATTGTTTCAATTTATAATTGCTAATAAAGTAGTAGCTCCAATGAAATGGAAAATTGGATAGCTACTGGTGTGAAACTAAATTTCATTTTGGCCGCTATAAACGTAATAAACGTATTGGAAATGTTTTATTGAGAAAAAAACGAGTAATAAAATGTAATGCAGCTTTTAATTACCATTTAGCCTGCTTGCTATTGATATTTTCCTTGAGAGGCAATTAGTTGCACGATCACTGATTTACACTGGGCGAAGAATTTTTTAAAATGCATTTAGAGGATTAAAAGGTTATTCAACAGAGACGTTTTAACAAAAAAGATTTGCTTTCCAAATAAGTATCTTAAGGCCAAGAATTGTGTTTCGTTTGGGAAATTATATGTAGTATACATGAATTTGTGGTAAAAAAATTTAAGGGGTCAGCAGTAAAAAATTTATAAGATGAAACACATTTCCTTAAATCCGGTGAACGTAACGATTATAACTTTTATTAAAAAAAATTACTTTTAATTATTATTTACTGAATTTTATTTGCTAAAAAAGAATCGCAATTTTTTTAATTTTATTTGCTGGTCAAAAAAATAAAAGTAATTTTTTTTTTACTTTTAATTTTTGCTTAGAAAATAAAACTTAATTTTTGGTTTATTCTTTTTGCTTAAACTTACAGCCGGTTTCACAGCAATTTAAATGGAAAATGATATTTTATTTTCTGTAAATTTTCATAGCAGATTCAAAAAAATTAAAATTTTTTCAAGATGAAGCACATTCCCTTAATCCAGAGACCGTAACGGTTATAACTTAGAAAAAAATACTTTTTAATTATTATTGAATGAATTTTATTTGCCAAAAACGAATCGTAATTTTTTAAATTTTATTTATTGCTCAAAAAATAAAAGTATTTTTTTTTAGTTTTATTTTTTGCCTTGAAAATAAAACTATTTTTTTGGTTTTCCTTTTTGCATAAACTTACAGCCGTTTTCACAAGCAATTTAAATGGAAAAGGATTTTTTATTTGCTGCAAATTTTCATAGAAGATTCAAGAAAAAAAATTTAAAAAATTGTTCACGTAAATTGCTATCGCGAAATTGGTTGTTAGAATACAGCTCTCAAGAAAAACGAAAAATTTATAAAAAATTACGTCGAAAAAATTAAAAATAAATTTTCTTCAATCAAATTTTCATAAATCAGTGTACACCGCTCGTATATTTATTTCTTCAAGAAAATTTACATCAGCAGCAAAGTACCTTTTCAAGCAACAGAAATAATGCAAAATATTTCGCCTAATGTTTCTTGATCGCTGTATACTAAGCTTTAGAAGCCAAAAGTAGCTTCAGGTAATATACTCAAAGAGTGGTAGTAAGCTAAAACTCGTCAAACAAATATCATTTAAAGTAAATATGTAACGCTCTTAGAGATAAGGCCTAATACCAAGATTAACTAAAGACTAAACCTAAGACAATTCCAAAGGCAAAAACGAATACGATTACGACGGCGAAGACGAAGACGAAGGCAAAGGCGATACAAATATGGATACAAACACGACCAGAAAAGTGAACATTCATATGAAGGCGATCACGAAGACCAAAATGGAAACGAATAAGAAGAGGACAGCGAAAACGAATAAGAACAAGAAGACGAATGCAAAGACAAAGACGAATACGAATATGGCAAGAAACAAGTAAGACGTATGATACAAAGAAGAATACAAAGATGGAAGCGATTACGAAAAAAAAATACGAAGAAGAGGACGAATATAAAGACGAGGATAAATATGAACAAGAAAGAAAACGAAGACGAATAACAGTACGAATAAGACCACGAAGTTGTATGAGAAAACGAATAAGAACAGGAATGCAAATACATACTACCTATTACCATTAACATTACCTTTGCCAATGCGTTTACCATTACCTTCACCATTGCAACAACCTTTATCAATACCATTGCCATCACCACGATTATTTTTATTTTTATATTTTTCTCTTTGTCTTTAGCATTTGCATAACAAAAAAAAACAAATACACAAATAAAGTTTTATTTTCTAAGCAAAAATAAATAAAAGTAAGCAAGTAATTAAAAAAATTAAAAACATGCTTTTGTTAGTGATTATTAAAAAATCTACACCCACACCACACACCGGCTAAATTTTTTTGTAATTTTCAGGGCAAATTTTAAAAATGTTGAACAACATGTCAGTAAAGTCATAAAATCATTAAACTGCGGCCGCTATAGACGAGTGATTAGAGGTATTGTATGTATGTACTTCCACCCGATGGAAAAGATTTGATGCCTAGTTCAACCAACATAAACCAGTTTTTTCGAATAGCGACCATCTGCTGCTGGTAAGAGACGGCGTTAAATTCTAGCTCTCCCCATTAGTGTCCCTAAGGCACACACTACAAATAGGAAGAGTAGTTCGCTAAAACACTTAGCCAATTGTGTACGAATACGCGCCAAATAATTTTTTTTTTATTGTAGTTAGTTTTAAGTTGTAATAGAAACATGAAAATAAATAGTTTTAATATTCATTTTCATAATATTATATCATGAGATAAGAGGTTCGTGAATTAGCAAATTACTTCCTAGATAGTAGTTGTTGACTTCTTTCGTATAGAGTCGCCTCTAGAAAACGAACTTCTCATTACCGGCATACTTTACTGCAGAAGGTTTTTCTGCTTAACTGTTTATCTTAAAATCATATATTAGATGCTTTTTTATATTTTATTTTTATTTTTTTATTATTTTTTTTTTGTATTTTACAACGCTTTTATCAACTTGCAATGTTGTGGATCCAGAAGCTTTCAATAAAAAAGCTCCTATAAAAAAGCATAGTGAATAGCGCGACATCTGTAGTGAAGTAGTGCATAGGGCGATAGCTGTAGTGAATAGGGCGAGGTAGATGACATCTAGATGTCGCCCTATGTACTACGTTTGCTACACCGGAAATAGACGACACGTCAATTCTTTAAATAAAATTAATTGGTGCTCGTTCGTATGTACATACATATGTAAATGCA
>NW_023458555.1:27161101-27206785 GCF_013731165.1 Rhagoletis pomonella | reverse complement strand
TAACTATTTATGTATGCACCTCTGTGATGTAATAAATATAACGCATAGCTAAATGTTCACATGGCTGGTGCTTTTATTTGTTTTATTTTTCATTTATCTTTCGGCGATTTCGATTTAAAATACAATGTGTAATACTCGCATTTATATTAACAACATTGCTTAAATATGAGTTGAAAATATGTTTTTTTTTCACTTGGTTACATTAATCGTATTCATTGTACAAATAAATCTCCATGCACCATTTTGTGAGATAATTTTTGCGAGTTTCTTTTTTAGACTTTTTACTGAATAATTGGCATCGTTTGATGTAATATTTAACTACGTAATCAGTGAAGCATATTTGTTTTTGATATGGAAGAAGACACTTGAGTTTGCTGATATGGTATTAATATTAGTTGTAGTAAATATGTAAACGTGTAATTATTTCGATGCAGAAGGTGTTGCAAAATATTTTTCGGCATAGCTTTCACTTTAACTAGGGGGTAGAAACTAGTAGCTTCGGGTTTGAAAATTTTCCGCCAAAAAAGTTGGGTTCGGTTTTGGACTAGCATTTTCGAAAATTTCTTGTTTTTTTTTGTTGCAAAACATTATAGACTTTTAGTTACGCAAGTTCCTTTGGTAAGTACATATGTATGTATACATCCCCCAATTAGCAGCGACCAAACTTATGCGATACTGCTGAAATTATTTGGTTGTAGGAAGGTTGAGCTTCAGGAAACATTTCGTTGTTAACTCTGCGTGTTTCCCATATGACCTTGCGATTTCACTCGCGAAATATTTATTAAGACGTGCCCTATTCGGATCTTCTACTAATAGAGGCAAACGCCATTGTTGCTCTCTTGCTTTGTTCCTCTCCTTTCTGAGCTCTTCCTTGATTATTCAAGGACAGATCATAAATAAGAGCTCAGGTTAGGGGACGTGGCGGCTGCCGTTCCTGGTATATATATGTTCCGCTTCCTCGTAACCTCTCAACCCCTTTGTATCCTGATCTCCAGAATCAGGTTTTTTTTAGCACACTTACTTAAAATGTCAAAGCCACCATGCAACAATTAAGAAAGGTCTTAAAAACATCAACAATAATAGTCCCCTCTTTTCAGAAGGCTCTGAAATAAAGTGTCGAGGTGGTGCAGAAAATTTCCAGCGGACTTTACTATCGAAAGTTCTTTTCAAGAGGAAGTCCTAGCTATTCGGGAGGCATGTAAATTATTTCCAGCCTCAAAACTTATTATTCTATGCTACAAAAGTATTTACGGTGCAAAAATATATTTTATCGAAATTATTGCCCATCACCACGTATGACTATTTCCCACTTTTCTGGCAGTGCATGGATTCGGAGCCAGTAAAACTGCTCCTCTTTGGAGATCAAGAAAGTATCAATCTAGTTTTTGATACCTTCAACTGAAGTGAACTCCCGTAAGGCCATTCTGCAATGACCAGAAAAAATTTGTAGTGTGATAGTGCAAGGTCTTGGCTATAAGTCCGATGTCCGATGGGTTAGGACTTCTAATGAGACATGTGGTCAAGCATTGCCACAGCTGCAGATTAATGAATAATGTCTGGTGGAACATTCCGGCCATTTTTCCGAAATCGCTCACTTCAATCGCATCAGTTGTTATGTGTAGATAGCCTCGTTGATCATGTGGACTTTCTTCAGAAGCTCATGAGTTTTACTTTGCTGTCATGGATGTTTGGCTTTTGGGTCGATGGTCCACGTTTGGTGTGCCTAACATTCGCCTTTTGGAGCAATGCAAAACCACTTCGCCTTTTACCGTTGAAGGAGCTTTAGGGAAATAAGTATATATATATATTGCTTACACATTGATAAAATTACACATACTGTGAAATGTGGTTAAATGATAATGCTTTAACATGAAGTTGGCTGCGACGTTGGCTGGTAGGCTTAAACACTACTGATGCCCTGTGTTTACAATCCTTTAAAATTTACTTGTATAACCAATACTGTTCTGGACAGCTGTGAAGGTAAGGAAAGCGCTCCAGACTCATTTTTAAATCCTCATCATGTCGGAGTGGTACTTCAATCCTACACTCTGCTTTTATAGAGCCAGAACGGGGGTTTTTGAAAAAATCCCGTTTTTGCACCCTAAAGGACGGGGTCTTATTGAGCTCAAAATATTGTACATAACAGTTACATTATACGACTTAAATCCACTAAAACTAAAATATGTGAAAAAAATTATTTTGCATTTAAAATATATGTAGGTATTCTAAAAAAAAATAAAGAAGCTTTAGCTAGTAATATGTATAACTGGTTTATCAGCTAAAGGCAAGCGCCACGAGATCGCTAGAGCAAGAGCAGTAATATACAGCCCACAAGCTAATGAACTAGCGTTTTGGCGTTGCAACAACTCAATGTGCGCAACGTGTCTTGCATGTCTTTTGAATGTTAAGCTGTCATGAAAAGGTTAATTCGCTGGCTGGAATGGAATGTAGTAAGTAAACAAATAAAAACCAAAAAAATTAAAAAAAAAAATCAAAAGCTGTAAACGCGCATCTGCAGAAAAGTTTGAAAAAAATCAAAACAACAGAAAAAAGGCAAAAATAGTCGGCACGAACAACAACTACATATACAGCAGAAAGAAATCAGTGGAAGCATAAATTAGTGTCAGGCGATTTGATGATTATGATGTTGATGGTAATGACTTGGCTGCATGATAAGGCTAAGATACTTTGGACAATGGCAGAGTTGCATATAACAAGCTTAAAACAAACAAAAATAAGCGTAAAAGCTAGTAGCGGACCAAAGCAACAATACGCCTAGCATAGCTAGCAAGTACTAGGTACAGCCATGATAGCAACTGACAGCTAAAGATCTATTGCTCAACACGAGAACTCGTAGCGGCTATTGGCATTTTGAATTAATGAGCTGGAAAAAAGAAGAAAGAGCTAAAGCATGTCCGTAGAGACCAAGAGTAAGGCAAAGCAAAGCAAAAAAACGTGCTAACCGCCGGTATATGTTTATACATATGTATGCCTTTGTTCGTTTGTGGTTGTGTATGCGAAGTGTTTGTATTGTTCAAAGTCAGCTGACTGTCAGGTTTGCGTCTTAAGTCTTTTGTTCTGTGTTTAGCTGGAGTTAATATTTCAATTAGGATTCATTTGCATATAGATACATATAACGGTGTAATTCAATTTAATTAGTTAAGAGTTGTGCTATTTATGCAGCGATGTGAAAGTCGCACATCCGCATGTATATGTATGGACATATGTACATATATATATCACGTAAAAGTAAGCGCTGTGTGGATAATGGCATCTTATTGTAATCGTTTATCTCAATAGATATTACAATAAAAACAAAACATTAGACTTGTATTTCTATTGAATCCAGTTATTGGTTTCACACTTCACTGTTACAAGCTATTTAAATCCATCCAGACAAAATTCTGTATAGTTTTGAAATTAATTTATTCACATTACCCCGAAGCAGAAGCGTTTCAGTGGCGATTACGTTTAATAAATCCAGGTCAAAAAGGTTCATTGCTTATCCTCACACAAAATACTTTATTTGTAAAAGTTGTATAGATTCTAAATATAACTTATGTATATAGGAAAATCTTTTGGTATCGGGAAATTTTGCGTACTGTCATTTTGTTGCTGCCACAAAGCAGCTGCACTGCCAAGTGCGGTTTCTATATATTCGTTAATACTACTAAAAACAAAACTAATGGTTTAAATGGCTAATTTACTTGCTAAAATATCGAGAAAATCAGGAAATTTATAGTGTTCATGTAGCCCAACTTATCTCGATTAGACAAAGGGCCATGACACCTCCCATGCAGACTGAATTTTTTTGTACTGCCATCTGTTAAAAAATTAACTTTAATTCAAAGCATTTGATAAGTTAAATGAATTATTACAATATCGATGTCGATCGAGTCATTGTGTACCAGAAATAGTGATTCTGAGGGAAAAAAGTATCATAACGGGTTCTAGAGATAATTGCATGATCTACACTTTTGTCTAACCTATTTTTATGATAAACCTTACCGTTTAGCTTAAAAATGGTAAAAAGCAATTTATGTGACCAATGACCTTGAATATATATTTTTTTTATAGATCTGGCATCGATAACGATACTGCCTGACAAAATGATAAGTTTAATTAATCCCCTTTTTTTATAAAAACATATCGTCGCAACTATGTCAAAATATCGAATGTGCAAAAATTTTTTTTTTCATTTTCGATATCATATTTTAATTAACTGAAGAATTCAGTGGAATTTGATTTTTCAATCATTTGGTAACCCCGCTAAATACAGTGCAGAAAGAAAATTTTTCCCCTGCGATTGATACCCATATTTTAATAACTTATTTACCCTCTTCCAACACCTCAAAAATATTCTTAGCGTTTAAAATAAAAATTTCGTAATACTCTTTTGATATTTCAAACTAAACTCGACATTTTTAGCAGGTGGCAACCCTATTCAAAATATTTTAAAACTACTACTTTCTGAAACTCCTTTCGTTTGGCACCCATACGGTGACACACATTTTTCTTACCTTATATGATTTTTTAAATAGGTGGCAACCCTTCTATAGTTCAGCTAAGAAACAAAGTTTTCAAAACCCATTTAGATTGATACCCATTTTGTATTCATTGATTTACTTTTTTAAATTATTTGAATATAATTTTTTAAAAGGTGGCAACTCTTTTCAAAAATTAAACCTTATTTCAATTGTAGACCAAATCTTTCAATTTGACACCTCATTTCGGAAGGTCGACTGAACGCTGCGGACATGATGGCATTGGTTATTAAGTAATAGACTTAAATTTTTCAACAGGTGGCAACTCTTTTCGAAGAACTAAAACCAGTTTGCACATCTACTAAGCGCTTTAATTTGACATCTCATATTTGAAAATTGAGTGAATGGTACAGATCTTTTGTCCTGGAAAAAAAATCCCTTCGCCTATTACATCGATAGATATCGATAATTTTATCATATTGGTGTTGATAATTATCGAAATTGTTATCGATTTGTAATTTATTATAAATATTTTCATCTGCATACAAATGTAATAGCTAAGATCATCGATAAAAATACTTATCGGTGTTATCGATTAATTAATTTGTCCGTGTTATCGATAGCTAAGTATAGTTGGCTTAAGGTTAGTTTACCGATAAAATTTTGGATTTAGTTTCACTTTTTCAACACTTATCGATGCATATACATGTTTACATTGTTCACAATGTGGTAATCGATCTCATTTTTAACAGTAATGGTATTCGCAAAAAAAACTTCATTGTAATGGCATATCTTTTAAATCCTATATATCTAAAGTTCGGCGGTTTTTTCCAATAAAAAATGTTCACAAAATCGAAGCTTACTTATCGCGCTACTCAACTTTGGTCATAGCAATTTACTAGATACCCATGTTCTCACTCTACTTATTTATTTTGCACACACACACACACATACTTACATACGTACATACATATATCATGTGCGTATAATACCTTTAAATATTATGTCACATTCAATGACTTTTGGAATTTGGATTTTTCACCTCACGCAGAAGTCATTCACATCGAAGAAAGAATACTGCGCTAACAATTCAATGCCCTCATAACTAAGCCATACTTAGACTTAGGATCTCTGCTTTCGAACGCCCACACGCCTTCCGATTTGGGCGCGCAGTGAGTAAACACAGACAAAGAGAAAACTATAAATACATAAATAGCGACGCAATATCGACGTGTGGCACCACGAATTGACCACCAAAAGCTTACCGAAATAACGGACCATGTGCATATTTAGTCATAGTTGTACCGTTATGATACACAATTTCAAAATAACTGCGAAATTTTAAAAATGGAAACATGTATAAACTTACAAAAACATGCATAAATAAATTTGTACCAAATATGGGCGACGAATGAATGTAATGACCGACATATGTATGTAAGGCCACGGCGCAGCTGGAAGAGTGAGTCATTACAACGAAAAGGTAGACTGTGCGTGCGTGTACTTACATAAATATGTACAAATCTACATGCATGTAGTGCGATGAGGTAATAATGGCGACAAGCTGCGCACGCGTACTGCTGACCATTCCAGTAATTAATGTAATTAGGGGCGCAAGTGATATGAATGTGCGCGTGTTTAAGAGTTATTTAATAAATTAAATTTGGATTTGTATGTGATTTTTTTTTTGTCTCACTTATAATTATGTATTGCCAATGTCAGCTATGCTGGACATGTCGAAGTTAATTTCAGCTGAAGTATTAGATGCCCTAGCCAGTCTTACTTTTAACCCTTGACAAGTAGTAGCCCCTTTTCATTAAATTATTTTTATGTATGTGTATGTATGTATGTGCGCATTCGTCTGTTTATATTTGCTCATTTATGAGCCCACACATGTATTAGCTTTCCGCTTATTTAACTTTTCTACGCATCCGCGTTGTATGCGGTGCATCAAATAAAAATATGATTTTTCATTTGTGATGTTTCGTATATATATATCTGTTTCCGGTCAATCGACGAAAATAAAGCAAAAAGGGGGATAGAAACCAAAAACTGCGTATATATGTACGTATACGTAATAACATACATACATCACATACACAAGTGCAAACAGAAAATACGGCTTTGTACATTTCCACTCCACCGCACTGTACATACATTTTATGTAAATATGTTTATATGTAAATGCTAATTTGTTGACTATTGGCGGCATCAATAAAACACGATCCAATACATCCGCCTCAGCGCACAGTGCCGCCATTGTGACAAAAATCGAAAAATACGTTGTCTGCACTATGAACGTTTTTGGGATTTTGTTGAAGGTAATTTATCCACTAGAAATAATTAAACCCAAATTTCTGCATAAAATAAATTATATGCCGCCAGGAAGCCACTAGAGTTAACCAATTTAATACTAAGAATTTTAATCAGAGCATGCGTAGGCTCTTCACGGAAAATAAATTTTGCAATACTTATTTTAATATTTCATATACATACATACATATGTAACTTTTGTATAATTTAAATAAATTAGACCTCAGAAACAGGTGGCAACCCTCTTTAAAATATTTTCAAGCTAAAACCTTCTTAAAACTCTTCCGTCTGACACCCATATTTTGATAGGTATTTCAATTAACTTGTAAATTAATTTGAGTTTAACTTTTTGAATAGGTGGCAATCTTCTTTCAAACTAAAACCCTCTTACTTCTCTTTCATCTCACAAATGCGATACGTATATATGTATGTATTTCAATTAACTGACGATTTAAGCTCAATTTGACTTTTTAAGCAGGTGGTAACCCTCTTCGATATACATAGTTTAGAAATAAAGCCTTTTCAAGCAAATTTATTGATACCCATTCATTGAAAATTCTTTTAACTTATTAAATAATTTCAATTCAACTTTTAAAATAGCTGGCCACCCTCTTTAAATATCCGAAAAATATTTTAGATGATCCAACTGAAGATTTCTTGAAGCTTTTTCGTGTGACACACATACTTTAATACGTGTATTTTATGTATGTAAGTAACTTGTGTTGTCTTGGAATAAATTCGACTTTTTAAACAGGTGGCAACGCTATTCAAAATATTTTTGAGTTAAAAACTTCTTAAACTTCGGACGTCTGACACCCGTATTCTGATTGAAATTATAATTACAAAATTATCATAGTTCAAGTTAAATTTGACTTTTTAAACAGGTGGTAACCCTCATGCGTATTGCCCAAAAATAAAAACTTTTCAAAACCATTTCGATTGACTCCCATATTTTAAAAAGGCATTTAACTTACTAAATTATTGAATAAAATTTTTTTACAAGTGGCAATCCTTTAAAAAATCAAAACCTTATTGCACATCTACAGGCCAATCCTTTCAATGAATTCTGCAACTACACATATTTTCCAGATAAAACTGCATTGGCATTGAAATTATGAAAGTTGTACAAAAAAAATTGCATTTTTGAATTCAGCGTCCTCAAATACACTAAGAAACAAATTTGCATTTAAATCTGTTTATAATTATATTTTTGTCCATATTTTATATGCCAGAGAAGCACTGTGCAGCGCCGCGTTTTCTTTTTGTTTATTTTCTGTTTCTTTTATTTACTTTTATAGTTTATTTTTATTTTCTGCCGACTTTTTCGTTTACTTTTAAAAGCCTTTCTCGCATTTCTGCTCTCATATCTTTTACATTGTCCATCACTCGTAAAGCCATACATGATTTTTTTTTTTTATTACCTAAGACATGCCTCTATCCTGATGTAAGCGCTTGATTTATTTGAGTGAAGTGCAAAACGTGCGTTGATTTAATAAATAGCAGTGCACCAACTTAAGCAATAAGTGTTAATAAAAAGAATATATACATTTAAATATATAAATATACCTACATAAATATACCAAAGTTAGCACCAACTTTTAACGCCTCTTATTTTCCTCTGCTAACTAAAATTGCAGATGCCTTGCTAATCTAAGTCCAGAGTAGAAACTTTGTGAAAAGTCATAAGCGTTTTTAAGTTAATTTAAAACTAGAGCTTGAATATCACACACCTAGCTTTTTCTCAAATTTTATTTAACTGAATGGCACAACTTTTTCTATTGATCATTCAAATTTAGTTCAAAAAATCCTTTTTGCGGGTGGCCAACCACAAAGTAAGCCTTCAAACTTGCTGGTTGAAATAAAAATAAATTATTTATGTTAATTTAGGATCTTTTTGAATTTTGTCATCAACTCTGGAGTGAACAAATGTAGCGCTGAATCTCATTTTATTCTCTTTATTTAGTGTTTATTAACCCTTTTTAACGTCTGCTCGGCCTTAACCACTTTTGTGTTAATATGCTAAGAATCGTAAGAAAATAATCACAGTTCAGAAGTTGTCGGTTAATAAATAGCTACATGGTTGACTTAGAGTTTTAACCAATTATGTGTTCGAGGTGACTTCAATTTACCTAATATTAATATATATAAATATATTAATAATATATTCGCAAGTGATAGGCTGAATTAAACTATTGTTGAATATATTAGCGCAATTACTCCTAAAGACAAACATCACTTGCATTAAGTATTAAAGCCAAACGTTTTCAGTTTTGCTTCAGTTCCGGCAAACAACAAATTATCGTTTAATTTTGCATTGTGCGATTTCTTAAGTTTTAATTACATATTAATTGGTATTAATTCGGATCATTTATTTGCTAACCCAGATACCTCTTATTTTTTCACAACTTAGAGATCAACTTTTGACCTTTGCTTTAATAATATTCCACTTAAAAATAATGAGAAATTACCGTAATATTGAAAATATTTGAAAAAAATATATTAAAAATCTTAAAATTAAGTTTTATAAAAAGTTTAAGTCTACGAAGTTAAAGTCAAAACGAATTCAACTCACTAAATAAATATCTATATAGTAAGAGTATTAGGGTTGTCCAAAAACAGCAAAGTCGGAATTGTAATGCTCTCACCCCCAAGGATTGTTCTATAATCGAAAAAAGTATACCCCTATTTTTTTATTTTAGGATCAAAAAATATTTAGAGGTCGCTAAAAGCGCACAAAATGTTCCATGTATTTTTATATGGGAAAAATTAAATTTTTCGTAGAAATGGTATAGAATTCTTGAAAATCAATATTTTTCGATCGGAAAACCCAGGTTCTCTTCAAGAGACTTTAAATAATAATACTCAATTGTTTATTTAACAATTTTTAATACTAACGATTTTTATTGGTCGCCCCTTTGCATTTTTCGGAATTTTTCGGGGACCTATAAATTATAGTTGCGATAAAAAATGGTTAAAAAACTGGGTATTATTACTGGAAATCTCCTGCAGATAAACATGGTTTTCTGGCAGAAAACTAATAATTTATAACTTATCTATACCATTTCCACGAAAAGTTTTTTTTCCCCATATAAAATAGAAAATAGAAAACTTTGGCTGCTTTGAGCGACCACTAAATATTTTTTATTTAAAATAAAAAACTAAGGGTAAAATATTTTTTCGGTATAGAACAATCTTAGGGGTTGAGAGCATAAAAATGCCGACTTTACTACTTCACATGCATTTTTGGACCACCCTAAAGAGTATGCAGTCTAATACAAAATTATTTTGGAATTATATCCAATCGAGGAAAGGTTGCTCCATTATACATAATGGCATTTACCTTAATGAAAAATCCGCGCAATCCTAATTTGTTCTCCGAAATTTATGAGTCAAATTTTGCTCAGGAGGGCGACATTTCTAACGACTAATGGTTTAACAGTAATTCCTCTATTGACCTCGGAGATTTAATCCTTTCCACTGAAGGCATATGGATGTTGATGGGCTAACTGCCGTGTCAATACATAATTTCTCTTCACTTCACAAAAGCATTCGACAAAGTATCGCATATAATGCTATCTACCAAACTTGCCTGCCTGAGCTTTCACTCATTCTTCTTGTGATAGGCGACTTCGAGCGGTTTTCTTTCAACTTCTGGAGTTACACAAAAGAGTTTGGCTGACTTCCTAAGTGCATCAATGCAAGCCATCAGTCTCTATTATTTCTAAACCGCCACCCCTAAGATTTCCGACCCATACCACTTTAATCTTCCCTTTACATTATTTATTCAGCCACATCTTCAATATGCCTATTTTTACTAATCATCTCACCACCAAAAGAATAGAATGTGTTCAAAAAATATTTCTCAAATACGCTCTTCGCTTCTTAAACTAAGTGGAACCCTCCTCTTCCCGTCTTATGCTTATAAATCTCAAATCTATGGATTGTTGCTATTTGCTGGAAATAATAAGGTTTAATGTTCCCCAACGTCCTCTTCGAAATTTACTTTCGTTCTATAGTGATAGAGTGAGAACTTATTATGCATCTACTGCTCTTATTGCTAGATCTATTTTGCCTACCTTGACCTTTCACTTTTAAAAGCACGTTTTTTATTAAATCTTTTGATTTGGGTTTTCTAGTAATGATTATATTTTTGCAAATAGTTTTAAGTTATTTTGTGCTAATTGCAGTCTGTAAAACTACAAGTTCATAGACTAAATAAATAAATAAATAAATAGAAAGATATGCTCTGTAATCACAACAAGCATTTGAAGTCGTTCTGAGGGTTCAATGTGACCATCAGCTAGTTTCTGTGATAGTTTCAAGAAGATACCGCTTCAGTTCATAGGGCAAACTCGATACAAAATCGTGTTTCGAATTTCCTTTTTTTTGTCAGATATTTGACAATCTGGTGGCCAGATAACAATCGATTTGCCTTCATACTAGTTCGGATCTTAGTAGATTTCGTCAAAATTGGACTACGATGAATTAAGTGATTGCCACGTCTATATATGTAGTATTCCTAACTATTTCCTTTTGTCTCTAAAAAACTTTAGTTCTTGCACGATTTAAAAGTTACTGTCTTCTTTAATACATTTTTTTACAATTATGTATGTAGCTTTGCTACTCATGCAGTGCATTTTTGTTAGTTTTAGAAGCAACTCATTCTTTTGGTTCTCAAAAGCCACCACCACCATCACCACCACCACTACCGTCATTAACTTGCCTCAGCCTATACGCGCATGAGTTTTGAAGACACAATTGGCCGTTGCCTTTTTTTTGCGATTCAATAGAAGTTGCAATTTTGTGGTGCCATCAACCACAATTGTCACACTCTAACAAAGCAAAAAAAAAAAAACAAAAAAAATTAAAAAATTACTGCTTCAAGCTAAAATCGTAAAAGAGTACAAAAGCAGGCGTCCACAATCTGCCACAACAATGAATCGTCATGCCATGCCATGCGTCCGCACTGCCAATGAGCCACTTAGCCGCATGGGGGTTATTGACATGAACCTTGAGTTTGTTCTGTGTGTCTGTGAGTGAAGAGGAAACTGAACTCCCTTTACTATTAAAGTTTTTGTATTTTTCTTGCTTTTCTGTTTTTCTTTCTGCTTTTTGCCTTTCGCCTTTTTGTTTTACTTATAGCTATTTTTCGTTTGCGCCCATCGCAGCACTTATTCTTGCTTTCACACAGTATTCAATATAACAAACGTATGCACCTACATTATAAATACATTCATCCGCATATTCGCAAAATATTTAGTACTCAGCCTAGCAGTTGTCTGTGGTGTTGGCAGTAATGGCGCAAATGCCATCGTCCACTAATTGGGGAAATTTCATTCAATTAGAATGCCATTCCATGTGGCTAAGTGGTCACTGGTGAATTGCCTGCGCATGTTGTACTATGCTGACAGCTGTTAAAATTTGATTACCTTCTTTTATTTTTAAGTACTTAGTTACAATTTTTGTGTAGCGAAAATATTACAGGAAATCACAAAGCAGCATTTGAATGCGTTACATATAATAAAAGACTTAAGCTGCGAACTTGTATTATTGATGTTAAATGCTCATTGTATGCTTTAAAAAAATTATGTCTTATCTCTGATTTCCCAAAGCAGTGTTGTAATCATGTGAGTGTTTTCTATATCTGAGTCACGCGATGAGTGTTACGAAAATTGTTTATCTGAAGTTTGTTGCTTAAGTTTTTAGTTTAATTTTCAGCAGCATTGAAATATGTGAATGGGTCTTTTACCTCAAATTAAAAGAAGGTATTCTGCGACGATCACAAAAGAATGAAGCAAGAATGCCAACGATTGGATTAGAAGAAAGTACTGATCTTAATCGGGTGGTCTGTATAATCGTAATGCTGTAGAAGAAATAAAATTTGCAGAAATTTAAGAATTTAGGCCAGTTAAAACCAAACTGATGTTGGCTTTATTCAAATAGGTGTATGTAATTTCTAGCAAAAGAATAGCCGCAGAATAGATTGGCCTGTCAAAGACCACATGAGTTGGAACAAGTAAGAGCAGCGCTGTCTTCGGCTATGCCGAAGGCTTCATACCTTTCATGAACATCTGCAAATTTTACTTTGACAGATTACTGCTTTTGAATACATCTGCATACATCGATAGAGGAGTTACATACTTATATAAAAAATCGCATCTAAACAATCAGAGGTATGGAAGATATACTTTATATGGCACCAATCTAAGTGATTTTCACTGCTATGTGATCGGTATGTAAACCGGTAACACAATTTATTGGGTTTAGTTTCCTACATAAAGAAGATATATCGCAAAAACTGGTATCTGAACAATCAGTGGTATAGGAGATAAAGCTTATACAGCATAGATTATTTATAAAATATCTTACGAAATTTATCGGTTTTAGCTGTTCAAATAAAGGAGTTTTACAGTAAAATCCCATATCTGAACAATCAGATGTATGGAAGATACATATATGTTATAGTCACCCGATCCTTGTTATTTTCACCGTAAGTATTCCGTTGATAATGAGTGAAAATGGAGCGAAATTTCATGTTCCTAGCTGCATAAATGGAGGAGTTATGATAAAAGACCTCATATCTGAACAATCAGTTGTATGGGGGCTACAGGTTATAGTGACCCGATCTTTGTTATTTTCACTGTAAGTCTTCTGTTGATAATGAGTGAAAACAGCGCGAAATTTCATGGTCCTAGCTACATAAATGGATGAATTATAACGAAAACTCTCATATCTGAACAATCAGTTGTATGGGAGCTATAGGTTATAGTTACCCGATCTTTTTAATTTTCACCGTAAGTTTTCTGTTAATAATTATTGAAAACAGTGCGGAATTTCATGTTCCTAGCTATATAAATGGAGGAGTTATAACGAAAAATTTTATATCTGAACAATCAGTTGTATGGGAGCTATAGGTTATAGTGACCCGATCTTTGTAATTTTCACTGTAAGTATTCTGTTGATAATGGGTGCAAGTACTGCAAAATTTCATGTTCGTAGCTGCATAAATGGAGAAGTTATAACGAAAAATCTCATATCTGAACAATCAGTTGTATGGGAGCTATATGTTATAGTGGTCCGATTCTTCCGGTTCCGACAAATGATTAATACATTATAAAAATACACCCACCTACCAAATTTGATCCGGATATCTCGAAAACTGAGAGACTAGATTGCATACAAACAGACGGACAGACGGACAGACGGACAGACGGACATGGCTAAATCAACTCAGCTCGACGTTCTGATCATATAAGTATACATTTTAATGGGTCTATCTCTTTTTGTTCTGGTACTTACAAACATCGGACCAAAGTTATAATACCATTTCATGCTCATGAATGGTATAAAAATGGTTCTACGCGCACAAGCACAGATGATAAGCTTTCTCTGGTGAGTTTGTCTCTTGTGAACTCTCAACTTCGATCATGTAGTGACTTCGTACCCAGCATAGGGTTGTCATATTTTACGCTTTCAAGAGTTGAAGAGTGTCAAAAACTCGTTGTCAAGCTCGTAGGTGGCCAGCCTATTAGATAGAACCCTGGTAGCCGTTTTGCTGCGTAAAAAAAATTATAAATGTGCCTCTCATAACACTTTTCAAGTTTAGTTATGGCACAGGTCAAGTTTGTCATCACGGCCTTAAAGACTGTAGGATATCTACCCATTGAATTATGTACAAAGTCTAGTAGTGCCGAGTCCATAATCCACTTCTATCCTTCATACTTTATCCCTCTTTGTATCAATGTTCATAACTAGGACCAAGCTGAGCAGCCCATTTACTCAGTCTGATCCGGAATTTCCTTCCAAAGGATATTTATTTTAGTATGGAGGCGGGAAATCTACATATCTCAAACTCATCCGTTGCTTGTTCTTATGAAGAGTACCGACAAATATTTGCAGATGTATCGAGTCTGCTTCTGCTTCAGCTAAAATATGGAAACAAGAGCATTTTCTTAATTTATGAAAATATGTTTAGTTATTTTTTGCAGTGCTTTGCCATAACATAAGCGACTCTATACAGGCCACATAGCTGGGGTGGATTAACTAAAATGTAGATGGGAATTCCAACTAAGCCTCTTATCAATGATGACGCCAAAATGTTCGACTCCAATGATAACCGAGTTAAGATTCGGCTTATACTTTCTTGTAAATGGTGAAATAAAAGTTTTTGCTGTGACTCTCGCTGGCTTATAAGTTGGATACCTAATACAGAACTGCATTCTTTATATAAATAAAAGACAGTAAAGCCAGATTTTCTTGTATCAATAACTACCAGATGGTCTGCTTAAACACCGGCACCGTAACCACAGTCCTGCAATTTTGTTAAAACAGACCTAAATAAGGTCTCTCTGGTAATCCTTTTATGCCCCTAAAGTTCGCTGAAGTGTTGCACTAGGGCGAAGTGGTATGTCACTCATAAAGAATTATGTCAATCCACCCCACAGAGGAGACCTATGCCTCTTTGGATCAATGCCGAATCGTCAATTGCAATGTCTATCATCACCTACCGCAAAATTGCTGCCAATAGCTAGTTAGCTTACCCGGTTCAGAGTCTAAAGATGGTTAGCCATGTACCTAATTTATGCACCTGACGAATTTCGTGCAGTATCCGGGCCACTTGTGGAGATGGCAGTTAGATACCTATTGTCCACTGTCTTTTTTTGTTTAACTAAATCCCAAATAAGCTGTCCAATGGTTAACTCATAAGAGACCAAGGTCATCACACAGCATGCAATGCAGTCAATGCCGAACAAAGCTCCGAGGAGCCGTCTCGATTGGGGAGTGATGATTTTTGAGCACCGTCAAGCTCATCTCCTTTATTTTCCACGAATAAAAGGAAAAGGCGAAAAGCCTACCGCATGAATCCTCGGTCTTACGATAAGTATGATTGAAACAGGAGGTGTATTGGCATAAAAACGTAATCAACGGCAGAGATTATCGAGAATTAGTATTCTTTACAAGTTTCTATTTGAATATCGTCATACAAAAGTTACTTGCAAAACACTTTTTTCCGCAGTTCGCAGATTCTTTTTCGTATACAGGACAAATAAAATAAAGGTTGCAATTTTATATTATCAGTTTGATGTTATGTTTGATCGAGTTAAAATATGAGACCGCCTACAAAAGAACATGTAAACAATAAATAAATAAAGAAAAATATAAAAAATTTAAAAACTCTTTATTTTTTATTCATAGTTTATGTCCAAAAGTAGTTAGCTACATGTTAGTTGGCATTTAATGCAGAAGAAACCAGTTCGCACTATTTTGCAGCCATCGCCCTTCAAAAGTAGTCAGTTACGGCCAAAGGAAATAGTTAATAAATAGTTATCACTAGTCGGCTGGTAGTTAGTTAATAGTTAGCTACAAACTAGTCCCATTTCCTGCAGGGTAAACCTAAAAATGTACTTTATTACGAGTATAATATTCATACTTTCAATGTCGCGAAACTCTCGTGGAAAAATGTATAATAATACGTAACTAATTAAAAACGTTTGACAATAAACTGTGCTCAGAAATTAATGGGATCTCCCTGCTATTTCCAGTTGCCTACTTTTGTTAAAAAATTCTCTTTAATTGCCTGTCAATCACCATTTATTTCTTAAGTTCTTAATGCTCGGTTTAAAGCCTTTCTATTAAATGTTGTTCTTTTTAAGCAGAAGGGGATTAACCTTTAATTTATTTACACGCACACACCCATTTGAAAATTTATACTGGAATTTATGGTAAATGTGTGAATGCTTCTTCCCCATATAGCTGCTGATTTACTAGCTTGCCAACAAACTACTTACATTAAATACATGCTTATACCCAGCGATTAGCCATTAGCCCTAAAGTTATAATACAATTTCAGGTTCAAGAGTGAATGCTAAAAAGAAAAAAAAATTGCTCGCGGCTTTCGAAACCTAAAATCAAATGAAGGTAAATACATATGTATGTATGCAGACATAAACACATACGTGAACATGTGAGTTTTAAGTTGCTCCAAGGTACAGACACATGAGTATATAATGAGTACATTTGTGTAAAATTTACGTATGCAATAGGTAGTCATACACACACCAAAGCGGATATACCTATACTTATTTGCATTTGAAAAAAAAAAACACAGAGTTAGGCACTTCTTTGGGTACGCGGCTCTCTTGTTGGTTTTGGTTGAAGTAGCTTTTGTATTTTATTGTAGTGGTATATGTTTTGCGTGCCACCGTGGTTTTTTAACATTACTCGCTATTCTTAGAATTCCGGTAATCACACAGAGGTTACCCAGAGAAGAGTGTTATAGAATGTTTACGGTAGAATAAAGTAACAGCAAGAAAACAAAGAGAGAGAATTAAAACTTTAGCTCAGAAAAAATGTGCAAGATACTAACAGGGCAATTTTTTTGTAGGACAATTGAAAAGCAGTAAGCAAGATAGTTTGAAACATTTTTTTTTTATTCTTCACAAAAGTCAACTTTTATTGCGAAAAGCTCTTTTGACAGGAAGCACATGTGCATGTTCCAAATGTTCTCCAACGGTCGCAATGGCGAGTTAGCAATATACTGGCGTGTCATTCGAGAGATCCATGGTTTTAAAAAGAATAAGTAAGAAAGTCTAAGTTCGGGCGGAGCCGAACATTAAATACCCGGCGCAAGTATTAAATATATGTTTTTTCACCTTTCCGAAACCTTCCGCTAGATGGTAAGCCAGGGTGTATCAATTTTGAGTAAATTAGCGTCCTTCAATTTCGAAATATTGAAGTTTCAAGCATTTCTGAAATTTACCGTTATATGAGAAGCGGCCATTATTTTAGTCCGATTTCAATAATTTTCAACGTTTTGCTTATATGTGGCAAGCACAATAACCACACCGAGTTTGGTACTAATTGGTAGAACGGTTACCGATATACTAATATGTGATCATAAGTGGGCGTGGCTACGCCCATTTTCCAAAAATTTATAATATTCTTATTTCTCGTCTAAAATTTATTATGAATAGCAATTTTGAGTGAATAATCTCCAGTAGTTACTAAAATATCGCAGTTTTCTTATTTCTGAAAATTACCGTTATATGGGAAGTGGGCGTGGTTAAAGTCCGATTTCGCCCATTTTCAATACCAACCTACCTTGGATTAAGGGAAACCTACATACCAAATTTCGTTGAGATATCTCAATTTTTGCTCGAGTTATCGTGTACACGGACAGACGGACAGACGGACAGACGGACGGACAGACAGACATGGCTTAATCGATTTCTTTTTTCATCCTGATCATTTATGTATACATTTGTCTATATCTAACTCGATTCGTTTTGGCTGTTACAAACAACCGTTATGTGAACAAAATTAATATACCCTTGTGCACAAGTGCGCTCGGGTATAAAAATATACAGTGCCGGACAAACGTATTGGCACAGAGAACTTTTCGCAATATCTGCAAAGCTTTTTATTCTAGTTTATTTTCGATAATTTTTTATAAAAATATAGTTCGTCCTACACCAAAAAACATAATAACTAAATCTCTAAACCATGATCAAAACTCAGGAAAATTCAATAAATATGCATACTAATTTGCAACTTTCTATTCAAATAAAAAAAAAAAAAATTCTAAGTATGTATACAGTTTTATAACCCATCTAATTTTAGTATAACCAAGTGCAAGCTTGAAGTTGCTAAAAAATTGCGTTAATTTTTGGCAATTTATTTCACAATTTTTGCAAGTTTTTCAATTTCTTCCATAAAAATTATGTTCGACAATTATTTTTTGTATGGAGAAAATGAGCAACATCTTCCACTAAAAAAATTGTCAAAAATCAACTAAATTTTTTGAATACGTCAGAGTGGCACTTTGTACTAAAATTGAACGGGCTATAAAACGGCATACTAAGAATTTTTCTAAAATATCTGAATAGAAATTCGCAAACTAGCATGCGAATTTACTAAATTTTCCTGAGTTTTGCGCAAAGTTTAGAGATTGTGTTTTATGCTTTTTGGTGAAGTACGAACGATATTTTTACTAAAAAATATTGAAAATAAATTAGAATAAAAAACTTTACATATATTGCGAAAAAATTCTCTTATTGCTTTAAAGAGAAATTTTTTTTTTTTTAATTTCATTTAATTATTTGGAACATATTTTATTTTTTTATATACATATATTTTATATAAATTTTTTATTAACAAATTTTATACATATAATTATTTTCTGTTTTAATTTAATTTTAAGAACTCTTGTTGCTAAAAGCCAAACAGAATAACGTTAAGATTCCCACGTTGGTCGATATTTTAATTCGTTTTTCGAAAAGAGCTTTCAAGATAGTTACCAGAATCGAAAATTTTCTTTCGACCAACTTTCGCCAATTCGTTTAAGCAGCTCTAGCTAGATGTTTTAGGTAAAGAATAACTATGTACTTTTGAAAGCAGACAACGATTGAAGAAGCTTCTAATCTTAACATCTTTATTTTAACCCTAACCCATTATAACGAGAACGACAACGATTGAAGAAGCTTCTAATCTTAACCTCTTTATTTTAACCCTAACCCATTATAACGAGAACACCAGTTTTAAAGCATAAGGAACTCCTTTGCCCGCCCACGATCCACCCCAAGCTGACATGAGGCTCGTCTGTCCAAGATGGAGCCACATCCTGTTATCCACACAGGACTAATCAGAATTTAATCCGGCGTAAATGAGAATGCTTACATTACTTATTGGCGTCACACGCCTACCTGAAAACCCCCGTAAGATTCCGTAAGTCTAAACTTGATGTTGATGAAGAGCTCATAGCAGAAAAACCCTCCGGCACCATTTCGTTAAGCCCTACAGTGGGATTGATCCCTAAATTGATTGACTCAGGTTTTTCAAACCGATTTCCACCGTTTTTTTTTTGGATATAAATATATGTGCATGGAATATTTGATACCAAGCTTGTTTAATTTGGATAAGCGGTTTGTGTATTATAAGGAAATGACTTTTATTTCAAAACTAAAAACTATTTGGCCAAGGTGACTTAAAAACAATAATAACTGTTATTTTCGGTCCCTGGTTGTGACACAAATAGAGAGATATAACTCTTACTCCACCTCCCAAGAAGCTTTTTTATGGTACAAGTAAACTAGGAGGTGTACCAAGGGGCGACCGCTGTTTGAAAAAACGATTCGTTACTTTTCTGGGAACAGAAATTTAGCCATGGAACTACCGAGTGGCAGTAGGAACATCTAAGCACTCAGCTACGGCGGTAAGCATACTAATTAAATCCAAAAAAAGTCAGAAAATGCTAAAAATTATTTAAAAGAATTTAAATAAGACCAAACGTGATTTTTTCGCTGATTTTTTTTTTTGGTTTAATTTTTATCTAAAAAAACCAAACTTGACAAGGGATAACGGAAATTCATTTCAAAATAAAGTAAAAAAAAATCTTTGTCTAGTCTTTTCTGAATAGAAGCTATCTTTACTGTTAGTAGTTTTATTGTAATTTTTGTTCATGACCTCATAGCAATTCAACTATGGAAAACTATGTAAAATAAACCTGTTTCTTTCTTTATTTCAAAAGTTGGAACCGGTTTTTCCAGTTGTAATTTTTCGAATCTTCGGTTTTGGAAACAAGCAAATAATCGCATTCATTGGTCCGCAATACGCCGCTAAACCTATGAGGCCTCCTCGTTGTGCGTTCTCTACCCTGCTTATCTATTGAAGCGCTCGCTATCCAGTTCCGCTCGACTAAAATACCACAAAATATAAAGTAGAATAACTATGGTGTCATCCTCTCATAATTTTCTTCCACTATTTAGAGAAAGCTTTAAGTAGTTTGATCTGGCGGAGTGCATATATACACTCTACGTTGCAAGCAGGCGCTTTCCCCTCAGTTGCGACATTTCTGTCCCACAGAAAGCTGTGGATGGGGTTGGTTACTACCTCCGGCGGCTTATTAGTCCTTACTGCATAATCAGCGGTAAAATTTTGTAAAATTAAATAAGAAAAATACGCGTGAAAGCTTGCAAATATGTGGTGCGTTTATAATTTTGACACGAGGTGTACTACTAATTTGGTAGTATAAGAAAAATAACTTCTTAAAATTATGTGCATTGAAAAGTATTTCGAGCTAGTATTATGTGCACGTACATTAATGAATTCGAGCAATATTTTCTTCAAATCCTATACTTAAGTATATATATGAAATTCAAGTTCGATTGCTTCTAAAACAGTATTAACTAAAACTGCCAATGCAGAGGTCATCTTCATTGATGGCCAAAGTAATTTTGTATATTTATAAGTAAGAGTTTGAAAATACTTATTCCATCATGATGACTGTATCAAAATACAATTAATCAAAATTCTGTTAGTTTGCGTATTAAACCGCTAATGAACTTACGCCACAATAATAACTAACACTTCATATAGTTTATATGTATGATTTGGCGATTACTTCCTATTACATATATATAAACAGCTAAATAAGAAAAACCTCTATCGTATAGTCTTATGGTCTGCAACTGTATAATAAAACACATTCGATATAACATTAACACATAACTAATCGTAAATTTATATACACATACATACATATCTATAGGTACATATAGCCAACCCATGGGAAGCAAGCGAATAAATATTTTCGCGCATTATATTTTACCACAAATTTCTCATCACTAGGCTAGGCTTAAAACGCTACCTAAGTTTGTTTATATATAAATTTGAAGATACATAAATGTATACACACATATATGTATCTTAAAGCACATTTGTAATTTTTTCAAATAAGTAGTTATTGCCGAACCTTTGTTGAACTCCAATAATTTTTCACCGATTTAAGCTCTTCTAAGCTGCTATTCCGCCGTTAATCTATTCTATGGAATCGGTTAGTTTCTTAAAAGTGCAGAACGAAGATTTGCTGAGCACAATTTGGCAAGAAAAAATTGAAGCTCAGCATTTCCTATGGCAAACAAAGAAGAGTACAGCATCACACATGTTTTTTTTTTTTTTTTGTTTTTTTTTGCTTTAGCTTTATTTTATAGCTTTTTATTTTTTAATTTTCTCAAGAACTATGTGACAAGCTGCGCAACTTTGACCATTTTGGCGATTGCTATCTAAATGTGAATTTCATGCTTGAGGTAAAACACTTAACGGCGTAGAATTGAGTGTAGCAAAGGAAAGGTACGAAAGGCGTTTGAAAATAAAGGAAGAAGAGGTTTTGTGGTCACTATTTTTAGATATCACAGAAAGAACCATTAATAACAATTATTGGATAAATTTGAAAAAAAAATAACAGTACTTAATGTATCTAAAATAACATTCATATGTTAAAGCGAAAAAGATTAGAGTTAAATATTTTTAACGCGAAATCTGTATGGCTTACATGAAGAAAAATTATAATATGCCATGGAAAATAATCTTTAACTACCAAGATTTTTATATTTAGATCACTGCAGAATTGTTATTTTTAATTTTTTCGATCAAAAATAGTCGCTAAATTTGGATGTTTATTTTTTCAATGGGTATTTTGTGATTTTTATTTTTTCGTAAAAAAGTATGGGATTTATGTTTTTTTAAAATTTTTAACCGTTAACATTGCGCTTTTATGACCGTTTTAAATCTTGTATGATTTGAAAAATTAAATCGGAGATTAAAGGTTATGGTATGATCGTAAAAATTAAGAACAAAATATATGTCTGTTAACTTGGTATACGGAATGCAGCAAAAAGAAAAAAAACTCTTCTGGGTAGTTCTAAAGTTCATGAAAAGGAAAAAAATTCTTATAATTTGAAAATTTTTTTTTTTTAATTTTGTATGTTCACTTAAAGGCAAATAAAAAACTGTTCTGATTACCTTTTCATAGCTCTAGAGTTCCTGACTAGTAAAAATAAAATTCCGTCAAATTAAGTGGTAAAAAATTAAAAAAAGTTGAAAAAGTTCAATGTTTGAAAAAAATATTAATATTGTTCTGAGTAGCTTTTCACTAGTTCTAGAGTTCCTGAAAAGGAAAAAAAGTTCTACAAATTTACGCCCAAAAAAATAATATAAAAAAAGTCGAAAAACTTGAATGTTTAAAAAAAATTAAAACTGTCCTGAGTAGATTTTCAATAGCTCTAAAGTTTCTGAAAAGAAAAAAATTCTGCAAAATTGCGCTGAAAAGAAATATATATAATTTTTAATTTTATTTAATTTTTCAGCCCCATTCTCTTTTTTGTTGAATTTATTTATTTTTATTTTTTTAATTTAAATCTAAAATTTTACCGTAAAGACCGTAAAGAGTTTTCAAGATAGTTGCCAGAATTAACAATTGTCTTTCGAAAGACTGTGGTGAGTAGAAAGACTGTTGCCAGAATTTCCCTTCACACAGCTAAAGGGGGTAAAAGGGGTAAATACCCATTCAAACATGAGACAATGGAACTTTGTACGCATTGGTTTAAGCCATTAAAATTACAACTTTCTCTCTTAAGCTTGCCGCTTGATTTAATCTAAGCCAACCCATGCAAAGACAACTAAAACCAAAAAGCAACGAAAAACGCACGTAGAAGCCAGCTGCCACAATGAGGTGTGTGAGAAAAAATGCCAAAATTAAAAGAAGCGAAAGAGAAATATCGAACGACCTGGAAGTTGGCAATTTCACTATCTCGCCAAGACACAAACGCACTTCGTACGAGACGCAGACACAAATATACATTCGTACTTGCAAATTATACATATGTTGTTACGCACACATTCACATGACTGCTGCAGCTGTCTGAATAACTAACCAGTAATTTATGAGATTTCCTATTGCTTGAAACAACTGGAAATGCAGAGGCGGCAATGTAGAGGAAAATCAATAATAAATCGCAAGTAAAACAGACAAAGAAACCAGTTGTTTTCGCGGTCATTGATAAGTCGGGGCCGTTGTGGTAGCCAAGGCTTCATGGAATTTCACACTCCAACATACTGGCAACTGAAAGCTAATTAAAGTATTATTCTTATTTTTTTAAGTTTGTTTGTTCATCTGCGAGATGGCGGCTGTAGCTGTGTATGAAATGGAATGTGCTAAGTTGGTGAGTTTTGCCGCAGCCTTTGGTGTGGAACACAGGTGAGATGGCGCTGCTGGATGGTGTATATAGTGCGGCATGCAACCAGAAGCATAATTGATGACATCAATTTGTGTCAGCAAAAATTTCCGCTGACATAAATTTAAAGAGTTACAGAAATGAAAATTTCAAAGCAGTTGGTCAGGTTGAATTAAATTAGTCTTGACGTGGGGTGTTACTATGCCACGGACAAAGGAATTGCGGGACGTAAAGCAATTGGGTGTGCGCTTAGTTATCTTTGTTTATGAATTATTAGCTTTAATTGATATATAAAAGGTGGTCCATATAGTGTTATTTAATCATGTGCTATTTTAATAATGAGACCTCTTTCGGCTTGGAAATATTGACAGAAAGTCAATATCATATAAACGCGGAACGAAATAACTCAAGCAGCTATGCAGCTCGAAATTGACAAAGATTTTTCTAAAAAAAAAAAATTTACGAAGCGCATTTTATTTCTCGTATAACTTAAGATGGAAAAATATTGTCTTGTAAATGCAGAATTCTTGCTTACTCATAAATTAAATAATTCACACATTAACGATGATGAAACGAAAATACATATGTATATCACAAAACTTCACTCACACATATGTACAATGTACATACATATGTATAAAAAGATAGCATGCAACTGTAATAACTGGTACAGCTTTTCAATTAGCGGGTGATAAGGCAATAAATATTTGAATTTAATTACCGTATTGCAACAACTCATAATAAAATGCCGCTTACCCAATGCAATCTGCATGCGTGACAAAGAGTCAAGGTGATCAATGTATGTATGTATGTATTGATTTGCTAAATAATTATCATTGAAGAAACTATGTCATTTGACGACAATTACCTAAGCTAGGCGGTGTTATTGTAAAACACGTTCACTTCATTTGTAAATGAAAATTAAGAAATTAAGCGATTTCTTTTCAGCTATAAATAGAAGCTCTGCTCGAAATGCATGGAAACAATTTTTGTTGACTTAAAAAATTTTTACTCTTTTAATTTTGATTTTTACGATATTGAGTGCTCAAAATCTGCATTAAATGGTTTAGCTAACGCATTAAAGATTATCAAGCGTGAAAAACACTGCATAGGAAAAGCGAATAACATTTATTAAAAAACCGAGATTAGTGTACCTTGTGATATTCAAGTATATTCGAGATCTTCTAGCATACAGAGAGTCTCGCATTTAGGCACAATAAAGATAAGCCACACAGGTTAGCAATACCTTGGAAAGACGTCTTCACACTAATGACAATTATTATATATTTATACGAGTATTTTCATAAAATCCATTTAAAAAAATTGTGTTCGAATTTTTGCAATTAGCTTAAAAACCTCTACTGATTTTAAATTCATATTTTCTATAATTCGTGGGCGCATTTTTCATGACTCATGCGTTAATCGCTTAGTCGTTGACAGTGAGTGGGAATTACAAGCGACTTTAGAAAAAAAATAAAAACACACACCATAAGCTCGCACATAAAAACATTCTAAGGCGACGCGTTTTGTCAAACATATTTAAGTTTACGGTTTAACGTTTGTTTCAAGTAAATCAGTGGTGTACACAAATATATGTACATATGTATATCAGGGTGGCGCAAAACCCTAGGATTGTTCTATAACGAAAAGATCTACCCTTTTTTATTTTGAAATCAAAAAATATTTAGAGGTCGCTCAAAGTTTTCCATGTATTTTAAATATATGGTAAAAAAAAACTACTTTTCGTAGAAACGGTATAGAATTCTTGAAATTCAATATTTTTTGCTCGGAAAACTCTGGTAATTGTTTATTTAACCATTTTTTAATACTAACAATTTTTATGGGTTCCCCATTAAATTTTCCAGGGTTTTTGGCAGACCTATAAAATATAGTTACTTGGAAAAAATGGTTAAATAAATAATAGGGTATTATTATTAGGAGTCTCAAGAGAAGAATACAGTTTTCCAATCGAAAAATATTGATTTTCAAGAATTCTATACCATTTCCACGAAGAATTGTTTTCCCAAATATAAAATGCGTGGAAAACTTTCAGCGCTTTGAATGACATCTAAATATTTTTTGATTTCAAAATAAAAATGGGAAATACTTTTTTGTTATAAAACAACCCTAAGAGTGAGAGCTATGAAATTCCAACTTAACTTTTTCACATGCATTTTTGAACCACCCTAATGTACATACATATAAATTTTTCTTCTAATAACGTTAGTGTAAAATTTTTCGTATGCCCAACTTGTAGAGCTGGCAAACTGTCGATGGCACCCTCGATATATCGTTTTTATTCACTATCGATAGTATAGAGTTTTTTTATTAGTTACACATCACTTGTACTGACACACTTTGCTTGGAAACTAAAATTTGGCAATAATATTTAAAAGAACATTTCCCTTTACTTTAACTTTCGTTGGTGTTGGCGGCTCTGAGCATGGGGAAGTTATTGATTGCAGTCTGCAAAATTTTGCCGATTCTCATGACAAGCCGATTCTCTAAAGAAGCGAAATTATAAATCAGCTTTATCGATCATATCGAATTTTTTCTTTCTAAACATCGAAAATATCGAATGGAGCCACTATCGATAGTCTGCCAGCTCTACTAACTGGTTTATATTGCAAGTACATATGCTTTGGTCATTACTGCTTATTTTATGAAATCTAGCTGGATATTTAAGTAACAAAATACTATAAAAAAAGGCATTAAAAATCACATACTGGATTATAATTTAAAAACATTAATGCATCACTCTTATATACATAATTATGAATACTTGAAATTTCTGGAAAAAGAAAATCCTTAATAACTCAAGTTTTACTTAAGGGGATTCTTATTTGTGTGAATGTAAATATTTAATGTAAACTCACAAACGCTTGCATATGTAAAGTACAATTTAGCAGTTACTCATAGCTTTTTCATGCAACAAAGTTGGTCTTTTTAATGAAATAAATATCATATAAATAAGTGTTCAGTGAGTCACTTTTACTAATTTTTTTCTTTGATGACCAGGTCTATCTATATATTAATGCGATAACATAAATTTTGTCGCCGTTCGTTTGGCGATTCTACCGAACCAAGAACGCCGTTGGAAAGGTATTTTTCTGTAGATGAGGAGAGATTTTATGGTTTCAAAATTGGTTGAAAATTACGGCCAAAATTGTCCTTTAGAAATTTTCGAATCGGTGTATAGTTGTTGTTGTAACGTGTTGAATTTGAGTTGTTTTTGCATTTTGTTAAATGATAATGATTGAGACAAAAAAGTGAAGGCAAAATTTAAGATAAAGACGAAAATGAAAACAATGAGTAATACATAAGAATAAGGGTAACTGAAAAGGTTTTCGAAGTTTTCAGTTATCGAAGTTTATCGAGTTATCCATTTTTATTGAGTTATCGCAACGTGTCGAATTATTCAAATTGATCAGTCTTTATTTAGTTGTCGAAATTTATACTGAGAAAATTTATTGTCGAAATTTACGGATAGTTATCGGGCTATAAAAATGTAGGGGATTTTCGAAAATTGTCAAGATAATGAAATTTATCATATTACTGATTTTTATTGTATTATGATTATTTATAGAGTTAACAAAAGTTATCGAGTTTTCGTAATGCATCGGGATTTTTTAACTTATTTAGTTATCGATATTTATTGATTTACTGAAATTTGTCGATTTTTTTAAATCGAAGTTTCTGGAATTTTCAAAATATATCGACTTATCGAAATTTCAAGGTTAAGTTTATATATAAGAATTTTATCATGTTAACAGAGTGTGACGAGTAATCGAAATTTGTCGATAACTTTCGAAAAATATGGAGCTATCGAAATTTGTAGAGGTATCTCTAGTTTATCGAGTTATCGACTTATATCGAGATATATATATTTTTAGATTATTGAAATTAGTCGATTTATCGGATTTGGTTGAGTTATCGGATTTTTTAGATTCATCGAATTATCGATATCTATCGAATTGTGGATATTTATCGACAAACTGGAATGCATCTTGTCAATTCGAAGTCTTCAAAAGATATACAAAATTTTAGCTACAGCAGCAGGAGATTTTCCGATAAGTAATTTTGTACCTGTATTGTATAAGTTAAACGACTTTCTAAGTTAGAAAACCTCTACAAGGCTCTTACGTTATTCGTAATATACGTAAATTTTACCTACTACGCCGTTTAGGTATGTTATTTTAAACAAATGTTTAATAAAAACTTATTTGCCTTCTGTATTGGTTTTATTGAATGAAAATATAAAGCTTTTTGCTTCTTAAACAAAATTATTGAAAAATTTATGGACATTCTCCATATATTTCGCGCATATTACGTGGCCCGTAGTTCGTCGTTTTCAATGTGTTCAGCACTTAAGGTTGAGAATTATGATCCGGGTATTGGAAGGTCTGTACAAAAAAAAACCGAATATCAGAATAGTGTGATATAGTGTATTGACATCTCGATATCCGGATATTAGATTCTAAAAATTGTCACCATACACTCAAAAAGGTCAAAACATTCGCGAAACCATGGGTCAACCTAAATACATCTGCATTTTTAGTTTTTCTATCTGACATAAGGATTTCGTTTAAAAGGACATTTTCGTTTGAAATAAATGATTACTCCAAAAAAATTATTCAAAAAAAATCCGTCCGAAGTAAAATAAAAATTTGGTTATAAATTTAAATAGAAAACTCTGTAGAATTAAAGAAAACCTAATTTTTTGATGCATAAGAACGAGTTAGTATTGAAAACTTAGGAATGACTATTAATATATAATTAAAAAATTCCTCTGTAGCTGTAAAAATTTCTGAAAATATTGTATCCAATAAATGCATAAGAAGAAGTAGACTAAACAAGTTCATGACACTAATGATACTTTTCACTTTGTTAATATGTAGCTTAATTGTTTGATGACGATAAAATTTGTATAAGCTGGAACTAATTAGAAAATGCCAGTTGCTGTACCCATATATGTACATATGTATGTGGTGTGTAGTCTTAGAAATAGTTCAAATACAATTAAGATTGAGACTTTCGCTTTTCGGTGATCATTTGGGTTGTTGTTGTTGCTGTTGTTATTAAAGAGCTTTTATTTCACATTAGTATTTCGCTACAAAGCAGTTCACTTTTGGTAATTGTCGATTACACTTAAGCGATTGTGAGGCGGTATCTAGAGCGCTACGGCAGTGAACAGTGATCATTGTACCAGCATTGTAAAAAGTGAATTGCAGTCAAATGGCATTCTTTTTATTTAAAATTTTTTTGCATAACTTGCTATGCACACGCTTTACGTACTGAGCGAAGAGTAAAAAAAAAACACTAAAAAACTAAAAACAAAAAATGAAAGTAAAATGAAATAGAAACGACTTGTGCACAAGTAAATATGACTACAAAGGCCAAAAATGAAATCAAGGTCTTTTAGAGAATAAAATATAAAATATTAAGTAAAGTATCGCAGACACACAAATATATTATACATATATCTGAAAAAAGTGGTGGACAACTTTTTGTTTTATTGGTAAGCCATTCACTCTTTTAAGCGCAAAACTTTGAACTTTGAGGACAAGTTTTTTTATTTCTTTTTTTTTTTATATTGCAGAAAAACTAGTTCTTCACTCCAACCAGTGCACATGAATAATTATTTAAAAAATTATGAGCTGTCTTGGCAAAGTGGCTTCAAAATTTAGAGTTTGCACTTTGCGCCGAAGTCAAGTGATTAATTTCAGGTTTCCATATTCTACAAAAATTGATGTATTTAATCACGAGCACACTGATTTCTGTATTTACTACATGCATTTGCTAGCTGAATTGCTAATAGCTAACAATATAAGATACACAAATATTCGAAAGTCATTAAATTTTTAATTTTTTATTTAAAACTTGAGTTACCCGCCTACGCCTTGCGGTGGCGCAGTCTAATAGAATGGAAATATGAATGGAAATATCTGTGCACTTCACGTTCATCTTCAAGTACTCTCGAACGTAATTCATACATCCCGAAGCGAACATTTACATTTTTCGGTCGTTTGCTGGTCATCAGTGTGGCCTGCACGTGAGGATAGCTCGTCGTTCATTTGATTCACTTTGACGACCTATGTCAGCATGTTTTTTTCCCACGCTTTATAAAAAGACTTATAAACCAAGACATAAGTGTTTTTACAGCTAATAAAAGCAAACTAAACGAGCGTAAAGCGTACTTAAATTCACTTTACCTTATTTTTACCCGTCTTTTGTTTAATCTAAAGCTTTTTTATGAGAAATACAATTCATTAAATTAAAAAATATTGAAACTTTCAACCACTGGTTATTCCAAATAGAGGTTTTAATTTGATGATACCAATTGTGTTTTTTACCTCTAATTAAATGCAAAAATAAAATGTTGAAGTTTAAGCATGAAATAGCTAAGTAGTCATGTACTACTATATGCAAGTAAAATATTACTTTTGTAACATGCAAACTGTTGCGACCCCTAAGGAAATGGTTTATGTTAAAAATTTATTTAACTCGATAATTTGAAAAAACTGGTGAATCGCCCTATTCAGTTTCAATCAAGGATTTTTTAAAGAGCTTTCATCTGATGTTTTAATATTTTTTTTTTGTTTCCTTTAATTCTTATGTTTGTATGAGCAGCTTTTTTCCAATAGTTTACGCTGCATAAGCATTTCATAATTTGTATTTCAATTCTATTACTAAAATCTTTAGTACAAAGGTTATTTAATAGTGACAACCCTATTGAAAAATATCTGGATCCAAGGGTTTTTGAATAATTCGTTTAATAATAAGTAGCCAATTTTTTTTCTTCAATTTAATTAAGATTTTCTCAACACCTTTCCTTTGACGCCAAAATTGTAATAATTCATAAAGTATTTTATCAATTTAATCGAATTAAATTTTTCAAACAGTTGGCAAACCTCTTTAAAAGTAATTTCAAATTAAGCCTATTATTATGACACCCATTTAGCTACAATGTATTTACATTTTTCAAACAGGTGGCAACCCTTTTCAAAAATATCTTAAAAATTACGTTTTCTTAAGCCTCTTCGATTTGATACCCATATTGTATCTTAATATATAATCCCTACACACGAATAAAGGCGCGATAGTGTTTTGACGGCGAAAAAAGGCACGTAAAAAAATTTGCGAAAAAAATGCTTATGAAAAACTGCGGCGAAGTATGTTAAGAGTCTTTGACGTTGAAGTTTTTTTATGCGTCTTTTTTCGCCGTCAACTTTTGAGCTCGCGCATTTATTCATGTCTAGTGACGATATATGTTATTTATCTTATCAATTTAGTTGAATACAATTTCTGAAATATGTGGCAACCTTCTTAAAAAATATTCTCCTATTATATTGCTAAAATTTATTAGATTGATACACAGATTTTAATATTTTATTTATTTTATAAATCCAATTAATCGCAATGTTTTCAAACAGGTGGTAGACCTCTCTTGCGAATTTTTTTAAATATTTAAAGTTTTTCTTAAAATTTAGTTTAGTACAAGTATTATAATCGAGATTTTTTTTTTTTTTTAATTTAATGCCGTAAGCAGGTCGACTGAAGAAATTTTAAAAATTTTCAACACAAAATTAGAATACTACATGCTTACATACATACTTAAATCACGTGGAATATTAATGTGTTCCCCAATATGGATTCCAGCTGTTACGCCCACCAGCTTGTTTGCTTCATTGCCGTAACGACCAAATAAATAAAATATTTATCACTGTATTTCTATTTAATTTTTTGAATAGCTCGTTATTTATGTGTAAAGCAATTCCGTTTTCTTTTAACAAAAATTAAATATGCAAATTTTAGTCTTGCTGTTGGACAAGCAATTAAATGTTTTTTTGAGATGTCTTAATCTCCAAAGTTTGTTTGCATATTAAGGTATTTTATCTTGCTTCATTAAAGAGACTCTTCTCTTTTATAAAGTTCCAAAACTTCTTACTAGGAGAATTCAAAAACAAATAAATAATTATAATTATATAGCAAGAAGTTTGCAACAAGACTGGGTCCCGATTGCGGCCAGGCCTAGTGGTGAATAGATAATGCTGACTTCAATGATCCATTGAACAAAGTAGCTCAGAATGCTGTGACCTGTGACCCAAAGCTTGACATGAGCAACGAGGTCAGAGTCAGGATTGAGCTTAGAATTAGATTAGCTTGAGCTTACCCCTTCGCATTTCCATTACTATTTGCTTACTCAATGTCCAATAAAAAGCGGTCACAGCAAAACTCCCACACACATTACACATAAGCCAATATCAGTAAGCACAACCTCAAAAAAATTATCAGTGTTTCAGTACACCTAAAACCCTTACCTCAATAAATCGGCTACCTTTTTTGGCTATCACACACTTGGCATAAATAGCATTTAATATTATGCAATTTGGTTAAGATGTGCGCATTTATACATATTTATATTTTCATTTGTATGTATGTATGCTAAGCGCTCAAAACTTTAAACTCTTTTTAACAATCACTACCAAATTAATTGCATAAAATCAAAAACCGCGCGAAAAGGTGCAAAGTAGCACACTCATACCGGTACAAAGCATAACAAAGCAAAGCGATTAAGTGTTAACAACTAGTAACGATATTTACCATATCAAATTTGGTTTTGCATTTAAAGTTATACTTCTAGCTATGTATGTATGTACTTCAAAATAACTTGCATAAAGTTTAGTAATTTGTATTTTGCAAAACGGTGGTAAAGTAGAGATGGTATTATATTGCAGTGTTTGCATTGCTGTTGGGTTTAAAAAGTAAAGGAAGCTCAGTCGAGCTGCGAAAATATAAAACATTAATACCCACATATATATCGTTAAATTAATTTAAAAGGCCCTAACCAACGCTTTTTTCGAAATTGTGTTTTTCACAGATTTTGGTAGGATGTATTAAAGTACACCTTCGATCAAAGTTTGAAAGTTTTAGTACCAAAAACAACGGATTTAGTATCGGACATATCATTTGCAACAAAATTCCAAATGGTATTATTTGCAACTTATGTTTTTTTTTATTTATTTTTAAGAATTTTCATTCAAAATACAGTACGATCTATAATAGAAACCACAGAAATCAAAAATTAAAAAATTGCACGAAGTTCACAAAAATGAATCAAACTTAAAAAAATGTTCATCAAAAATTCACACTTTTTATTATTTGTCGATAAATTTATATAAGTATATATAGGTATACATCTGCATGCATCGAGAAGGGGAAAGGTCGGCACCGAGAGACCTGATTTTACTGCAGAAACCACCGAATACGAGGCATACATTTATATGTATTTGAGTTATAGATGGAAGAATAGGCTACAGATAAGGTTTTATACTATTTTAAATTTAGTAAAGCAAATGCCCAAAGAAGAGACTGCTCTGAAGAAGATTGATGACACAGGTAATAGGTTTCCCATCATTAATTTCAATCCATAATTTTGTGTGATGCAAATGCTTTTCCACCTCAACTTTTGCTTTTCAATAACCTATTTGATTAAGTTTGACGCACTGCTAAAGATTTTACTCGAATTTCGCACAGGTCAATTTTTAAACCATCCCGATTTTCTGGCGAATCCTAGTACTACGACTCCCAATGGAAATTCCCCTAAGCTGTTAGCGTTTTCAAAGTGGTGCTCCCCAGAGATTTAAAGCACTTTCTCCGAAATGCGGGACACATGCATAAGAAGTGCCTTCTATTTCTTCTACAGAGTCTACAGAAAGCGTTATGCGATGCTCCAAAGCTGGCAACCATGAAGCCAATGATCCAATATACCTTTTATATTCCTTTGAGAAGCCAAACGTTTGATTTTGGGGGTCTTCTCTAACACTCTTCGTACATCGATCAGTGACCAGAGTGAGCTGTAAGAAGTCGTTCAAGCAATTGTATCAAATCTTGAATTCCGCTCTGTCTTTGCCGCCTGACGAGAACTCGACTATTACCGAAAGCTTAGTAGATGAACTTGCCGAGGATTACACTACCGTCTTGAACGATCTCCTAGATAAACGGCGCCCCTCCTGGCAAGCAATTCTTTCATGCCCTTAAAGTCAGCCGCCCAGGGCTGTCCCATTTCTTAGCTTGCAGCGTTGTGCGAAAGTATATTTCTAGGTATTCGAGAGTGATGAAAAAGTCATGATTTGATCTTTACTACTACAGCCGAGCAGTAGGTATGAGATGGGACTGCTTTCCTAAGGCCGAAGTCACGCCGCCCAACCATTCAGAAATTCCGCTCATTGTGTGGCCTGACCACTTCAATAGCATGCCATATGTTTTAATTTTAAGCCGCTCACCGCTCCGCCGATCGTCGCTTTGCCACTTATTGCGTGGCCTCAGCCTCAGGTACTCATAAAATTCTTTCGAGCAATTCACTTGAGCAATGACATAGGCTAGTCAGAAATCACGAAACGAGCACTGTCTTAGTGGAGTATCTAAGAGAGAGCTTTCTCTCATTCTCTTCACTAATTTAAGTAGTCCTATAGGCACATATTTTCATCCACTATTATTATGTAAGCACTTTTCTTCGACGGATGCGCTCCTTTGGAACTCCTTTTGGAGCCGTCCAGGAAGGCCTCCGTTATTTGGCTGGTTATTCTTTCCAAGAAAATTTCCTATTTTAAATAATTTAATAACTTTTGCACAACTGATTTAAAAGCATAATTACCAAGTTATTTATGCGCGTGAAAGGCATATGCGTGAAATTCCCAGTAATTAAATAATACTAATGACCAATTTGTTCAGCCGCGAGTTCAAAAAAGTTTGCACTGTTACAAATATTAATACACTCAAAATATAAAAACAAAAAATATATCTGCACTTAGTGTGAGTCAAAATATCAAATGCAATCTACAAAAAAAAAAGAAGAAATATACCCATAATTACCAACATCTAGCTGACCTCCACTTCGAGACTTGAGCAATTAAATGGCTGTTAACACGAAACTTTGTTTGCTGCTGCGTACAACCCATTAATACGTTTTGCTATTTTGGTAGCTCGAGAAATTGAAGTGGCAAAGAAAAAGCCAAAAAAATCAATACGCGGCTTGCGTGTATGGTAAAAGTCCGATTTTTATTATGAGAGAAAGAATTTTATCTTTGATATGATTTAATTTCTCGTATATGCTCCTCACTCAATATTAATGGCATTGGAAAGTTGAGCTTCAAAATAGTTATTCGAAAGCAAATGCATGGAAGGCAGTCTGCGGTCAATGAACAGCTAAGAGCTGCTTCAAATAATGGGTAGATGATGCAATTAGTCTTAGGCTAACTTGCTGCAATTAAAGAACGAGCCAAAAATTTTTAATGTGCTATTTACTATCAACAAACTTCAAATTATGAACATTTTTTTTTTTTTTAATTTCAAACCATTTCTAAAATTGGTAAACGCAACGCCTTTAATGTTTCTTTCGGCAACTCAATCGATCAAAATATGTATCAGTTAAATGCCGCTTTTATCCCTGGCTAGAATTTTTATAATATTCTGCATACATTACTCTGCAATCAACTCCATTTATATGGATTCGTAGTTGCTCAACAAGTAGATAAAGTCAGATTCAAAAGCGGTTCAAAAAAATTAGCGCCGACATGAACACATCTTCAGCTACAACTTCAATGACGTCAATTAGTCCCTACCACTGATGCACATATATATATAAGCACTATGTATGTATTATCATTTTGAAGCATACCTAATTTAATTACATGAAAAATCAATCAAGCGAAAATTTTTTGGTCGACACCAAGCAACAGGTCAATGGGCATTCCTTGAATCATCAAATAATATTTTTTCGGAGCGAGATTAAAATCAAAGTCTTCCGCCCGAGCTATTATCTGCAAACTATGCTATTCAGGGTACTTAAAAGCTTATGTAATTTTCTTCACGAAGTTCTTTTGAATTTTCTTCAAATGGCGCCGCACTGTGTTCCGTTTTGGAGAGAAGGGTCAAAGTAAAATATTTCGAGAACGCGAAGGGGTGGCGCAATAAATATAACTGTACTTTAACAAATTTCGAGATGGAGTGTTAAAAAAAAAATTTCTCGTAAGATAAAAGAATTTCCAGAAACTTTAAAATTACCTTCAAACATAGAAGACTTCCAACAGTTTAATTTTTTGTTTTACCTGCAATGAATTTTTAAAAGTTTTAAACATATAATTTTGGTATTCTTGCATAAAGAAATCAATTTCAGTAGGCGCAAAAAATAAAAAAAAACGCTTTTACATTTTTTTCGAGTTCATTTCAAGCTATTTTTATGTCAAAGAAGACAAGAAATTAAAAAATTTTACTTTTAAAGTTCATGTTTGAGGTCAAGTTAATTTTTCTTACAAAAGTACAATTTTAGATTTTTTGCCTTTTTTAACCTAAAAACAGCTCGTAATAAATAAAATGCGTAATTAAATGCGTTTTTTGGTTTTTGCGATTATGGAAATTGATTTCAAGAATAGCAAAAATATGTGTTTAAAACTTTTTAAAATGTTCACTGCATACTGGTTTCAGGCCAAAAAAAGAAAAAAAAAGAAAAGGTAATTCTTGCATCCAACGACACTATCTTTTATGAATTCTGCATCTCAAAAGCTTTAAAACGCCGGTAAATTTATTTCGCTATCTCTTCTCGTCTTACAGATTTTTGATTTTGTTCATTTTTCCTATATAGAGCACTGTGCGCCATTGTTTGAGATTGTTTATACAAATATATACACACATGCAGGCATAGGTATTTATAATCAAAAACTGTGCAATATTGTGCGTATGTATGTATGGAGGTATATGCATTCGATGACGCGTGTTCTAAATTTGAAAGCATTCTTGTGTGAAACTAAAGACTTAAGCTGCGAACGCAGCGGTATTATTAGTCTGTGATACATTGCTGAAGGTGTCTCAGTATAATCTTACACAGTTGAGTTGTTTATGTGGTGTGTTTATTCTTAAGAAAGCGAAAGTAGGAGAAAATCTTTAAAATTGATTATACTCGTATATATATCACTAATTTTTTAAAAGATGGGAGATGAAACCCAGGATAACACTGGATATACATAGCGGTTGCTAGCCGGTATTCTTTCGCGGTATACTAGTATGCTAGGACGCTCTTAAACAGAGGAGCAATTTTATTTTAATTTTATTTTAGCTGATTTACACGCCAAGCAGACCGAATACAGTATCACTATTCAATTGAACACCTTTAGTAGGTGGTAAAGTAAACTAGCGAGTAATAGATGACGTAAAAACCGCACCTGTAAAACTGTGAGAATGATGAAATGGGCAAAATTCATACCAAGATTTAATATAATTTTCAGTTAGGGTGACACGCGAACCGTGGGGCTCTATTTATTTCGGCAACTCAAACAATTTTAAAAACTTTATCAATTGAGTTAACTCGTTACATTTCAGTTAGTCGGTAATTTGCGACAATTCGATACGTATTGATAAGTTCGTTAAATTTCAAAATCTCTAAATTCCGATCGCTCGATACAATTTGATAACTCTTCGAATTTCAATAACAATCGATAAATTTAGATTACTTTGCTTTTCCAGAACTGGGTAAATTACGAAAGCTCAAAAATGTACATATCACGATGCTTATCGATAACTCGATACACTCTAGTAACTCTATAAATTCAATAAATCGATAAATGGTTTTAATTCGATTAATTCACGTAATTGGAGAAATTTAGATAACCCGATATACTTTGAGAATTCCAAAAACTTCGATTTCATAAACCGAGGAGTGTCTATAACTACTAAAAAATTTCGATAAATCAATAAATATCGATAAATCGTTAATTTGAAAGAGCTCGATACATCACAACAAGTCGATACATTTCATTTGCTCTATAAACTTCGATAGCTGTACACTTCGGTCACTCGATAAATATTGATTATTCAATTAATAATATATAAAATAAAATTTTATTAACTTGATAAATTTCAATAATCCGATAAATTTGTATAACTCGATAACTATCGGTACATTTCGACAACAAAGTTTCTGCGTCTCGATAAATTTCCAGTACCAATAACTCGATGAATTCCGATAACATAATTAACATGAATGACCAGATAAATTTCGATAACTATAAACTTAGGTGATAAGAAACTTGATAACTTTCGATAACTAAATTCCGATGGCTGGATATATTTCGGTTCTTATCGAAAAATTTCAATAAATTTTCTTATCCTTTCAGTTTTTCTAATTATTATTTATGTTATGTATTCTCTTTGTTTTCATTTTCGTGTTTTACTTCGATTTTGCCTTCATCATTTCTTTCTTCATCTTCACATAAAACAAAACAAAATGCGAAAACTACTCAAATTGAAAAAGAACAACTGGTGCCATATACAGAAAAAAAAACCTTTCCAAGGGTGTTCTTGGTTTTGAAGTCGGGTTGGTATAATCGCCAGAAACACACAAAATTTTGTTAGCGTATTAATATATAGCTTAATAATATACACATGTAGATAAATATAAATGCATGCTCAAGAAGAGCAGCACACCCTAATAATTCTCCACTCCATTATAAGGAAGTTTATGCATATCGAAATTCCAGTCCATATACCCGCCCTTTGGATAGTAAGTATGCAGCACCTAATGATCATAACCATATACTTTATCTCAGTTCATTATAATTTCGTCGAATAAATTTCCACATATGTATGTAAGTACGTGTGTGCTTAACTACATTACCATAAGCCAGAAATCGGCTCAATTTTCTAATACCTTATAATTTATTACAATTTTCCCCCAAATTGCAGCACGAATTTCTATACCAATTATCTCGAAGGCAGAAAAAAAAAAACACAAAAAAGCAACAAAGAATGCATACGTTATTATTCTAATCTATGCAACAACTTACCAGCAACATCCAATTTGTGCACCGCATCGTTTGCTCCAGCCACCGCCACTGCTGCTGCTGCAGCTGACGTCTCTATCGTCGCAGTCGCTGTGGTCGTTAAGAATTGAGCATCGTCGTCGTCGTGGTCGTCATCATCATCGTCGTCGCCGTCGTCGTTGTCTCGTAGTGCAACTGTTGCTTTTGTGGTTGTAGTAGCTGTTGGCGCAGCTGGCGAAGCAGACGACGCAGAAGTCGTTGAACTATCACTCAACAATACAGCACTGCTAGTGGACTCCTCCACTGCATCAATGGCCGCCGTTTTTATGCCAGTTTCGGCTGCATGTTGGTGGAATGATGATGCATTCAAAGCTGACGCAGCTTCAGTCTTTGCTGTTGTCGTTTCTAAATTTTCAGCAGGCAACGTAGTAGGCGCAGCATCACTACCAGCCACAATTGTTGTCTGCACATGCACATTTGCATCATTGCTCTGCAATTGCTCCTGAGCTTTAACCATTTGTATGCTACACAAAAGTAATCCACAAATAGCGGCGATGAGAAATAGACGCGAAATCGCGTTGCTTTTTGTTGGCATTGCTGGCATAGTCGAGTATTTTCTTCGTTTGCCGTATTGAGCGTACATTGCGGAGTTTTGCGAAATTTGTTTCGTTTTATTGTGCTTTTTTTTGCAAATTTATTTTTTTTTTGGTATAAATTTTTTATGCAATTTTTTTTTTTTGCTTTTTTTTCGTGCACTGCAACTTTGTGTGCGCTAATTTAATTCGTACAAGTGCTTTGCGCTTTGTTGATTTTCTCACTGTATTGGTTGATTTTCCAATTGCACTTCCCTATTTCGTCAGCGGTACTAGGCTTCTTATGATTTTATTGTGCTTTACTTTTCCACCTTTCGTTGGAGTGGCAGTTTCGCGAACAAAATTTTTGTATAAATTTTTTACGATTTTTGGCTATTATTCGACCACAAATTGACGGCTTCGTTGTTGGCTTTACTGGGAACGTTGATAACTTATTTCACTTTACGTGATGTTGCTTATGGAAAAATAACCGTTATTTCTCCCTATTTTTTTTCGGAGGGGTCGCGCAATTAAGGTCACTTGGTATGTATTTTGTGGCTTTTGTTTAACACGATCTTTAACAAAAAAAAATGAGTTTTCTAATTTCACAATCACATTTTCATTCTAATAGAATAAACTGTAAGGAAAAGGAGATATTTAGTGCTTACTTTATACATACATATAAATTCTAATTTTTTTGCACTCTTTTTAAGATTATTTGTCTTTTCCATGCACTTTTATGCACAACTTTTGCTTAAAATCAGTATCCACTTGCCCACAGAGGTGCACGAATTCTCACAGAATGAGTTGCTCGCTTAAGTCTTTTGTTTCTAGTGCAGTTTTTTTTTGTTTTGTTGTGATAAATTGGTGCCGCATTCGATTTGCCGCCAATTAAAGATAAAACGCATTAATATTTCACTTCCAAATTTGCTTAAGTGCCCACACTCGTACAAGCAATCAACCAACCGCTAAGATTTTTATGAGTTTATAAGCAGTGTTTTGGCAGCTAAGACAATCAGCGTGAAATTTTCTCTAATGATTTTATAGAGTAGTAACTGAAAGAAGGTTTAAGAAATTACAATATTTATAAAAAAAGGCTATCGCTATATGATGAGTTTACGACGGTATAGCTGCTCAGTTAAATGAGGTAAAAAATTATGCTGAAAAGTTTTTGCAGAAAATTGTATGAATATCATATTTGTGTTTGATTCTAAAAAAATTACCAACACATGCTACATGCGCGCAAAAATTATAAAGAAACTGCTGTATATGTATATGTATACGAAATGCGCAAGAAAAGTTAGTCATACTAAAAACCGGTCTTCGCTAGGGCACACCAAATGGCAAAGTTAGAAAATATTTTTTTCTCTGCTGCCTGCAGAATCAGACAGAATTTTTTTTAAGCACAATGAGCGGTGATGAGAACCAGCGAAGGCTTTGTTATTTGATGTTTTTTTTTTTGCTTTGAAGTTAGTAATGTATCTTAAAAGATAAAATTTTTTGCAGATTTTGTAAGCTTATTTTTGCTTTTCGAGTTCTTGCAATTGCAAGCACCAAGAAATTGCTTTGCGCTGCTTAAAAAATTTCAATTCAAAAGAGGTCAACGCTTGAAATATCAGATTAGTTACCGCAATCAAAGGTATTTGTATGATGCACATTCAAATGATAGGACTAAGAAATTAAATTTTGTGTTTCGTTTTAAGTTGTTTTAGTCTTGGAATCAATATTATTTTAATTAGCAAGGGATACAAAAACCTTCAAACATATAGAAACCTTCAACTAAATAGTTTACTTTTTCTACGTTTAGGACTTCATTCAACTAAACTTCAGACCAGAGATGAAAGTATATTAGATAAATTATTGTTCCCTCACCCCACAGGATCTGGGTACGACCCCTGGTCCGAACAACATCTAACTTAGAAAACAGTTTTTCCTAAGATCTGAAGCTTTGAGGGGAAGGAATAGTAATCCAGCCTCCACCAGCTGTAATAGCCCCTTATTATATTTATTATTTAGATGATACAACAACCAAATTTGGTCTTCTCAAATATACTGGAACAGAAAAGTTGCGGATCCTTACCAATGAAAGGATAACAGTAGGATGGAATTTTTACAGGCTTTCTTGCATTTTTTTTTAGAGTGACGTGGCCGTTGTAAAACCTCAGGGTGATTTGCTTTGAACAGTGCAGGATTTAGTGCGAGGAACATAGATTTATTTGACAATTTTTAGCCCTATCATAGCGAGTCCAATACGAATTCCTACAAGGTGGCGCTGCCGGAATAGCTGAGGTTTTTGCTGAGGTGCTTCTAAAGGTCAAAATGATGTGTTTGCTATGCATTTGTGGAGTTTCTCGCTGTGATTTTGCGCATAATTTGTAATTGTAATTTTTGTTTTTGCTCCACCGATACCACCTTGTTTGTATAAATTCAAACTGGTCTAGACTTTGATTCCTAGGAATACCGTTACTAAAAGGAAGGCACCTGAATTGCACTCCGCCAAGGGATGGGAGATTTTATCCTTCTCTAATTAACAATACAATCTAATCTAGACTTCGAATATAGAAAAAGTCATATATAAAACAAGTAAGAAGTCTAAAGCCGAACATTAAATACCCGGCGCAAGTATTAAATATATGTTTTTCACCTTTCCGAAACCTACCGCTAGATGGTAAGCCGGGGTGTATCAATTTTGAGTAAATTAGCGTCCTTCAATTTCGAAATATTCAAGTTTCAAGCATTTCTGAAATTTACCGTTATTTGAAAAGCGGCCGTAATTTTAGTCCGATTTCAATAATTTTCAGCTCTTTGCTTTCATGTGGCAAGCACAATAACCACACCGAGTTTGGTACAAATTGGTAGAACGGTTACCGATATACTTATATGAGATCGTAAGTAGGCGGTGCCCCGCCCATTTTCCAAAGTTTTATCATAATCGTATTTCTTGGTAAAGAATTGTTGCAAGCATCAATTTTGAATAAATTAGCTTCAATATTTACTGATTTATCGAAGATTTTGTATTTCTCTAAATTACCGTTATATGGGATGTGGGCGTGGTTATTGTCCGATTTTAAAAAGTTTCGGCGATTTTTTATGCTGTGCCAAGGCCAACAACTGTGCCAAGTTTGGAAGAAATTGGTGCGGCGGTTACCAAGATATACACATGTAACCATAAGTGGGCGTGGCTACGACCATTTTCCAAAAATTTATAATATTCTTATTTTTCGTCTAAAACTTATTATAAGTATCAATGTTGAGGGAATCATCTCCAGTAGTTACTAAAATATCGCAGTTTTCGTATTTCTGAAAATTAGCGTTATATGGGAAGTAGGCGTGGTTATTGAGCGATTTTAAAAATTTTCCGCCATTTGATATGTAACTGTGCCAAGTTTGGAAGAAATTGGTGCAGCGGTTACCAAGATATACACATGTAACCATAAGTGGGCGTGGCTACGCCCATTTTCCAAAAATTTATAATATTCTTATTTTTCGTCTCAAAATTATTGTAAATATCAATTTTGAGTGAATTATCTTCAGTAGTTACTAAAATATCGCAGTTTTCGTATTTCTGGAAATTACCGTTATATGGGAAGTGGGCGTGGTTAAAGTCCGATTTCGCCCATTTTCAATACCAACCTACCTTGGATTAAGGGAAACCTACATACCAAATTTCGTTGAGATATCTCAATTTTTGCTCGAGTTATGGCATGGCTTAATCAATTTCTGTTTTCATCCTGATCATTTATGTATGTATTTGTCTATATCTATCTAGATTCGTTTTGGCTGTTACAAACAACCGTTAAGTGAACAAAATTAATGTACCCTTGTGCACAAGTGCGCTCGGGTATAAAAATGTTACGATTAATTTAAGTCGATTAAAAACAAAAAAGTCCCATACTGATCTTATAAAAAATTCTGATATCCCAGTAAAGTTAGACATTTAAGGTTACAATAATACGCATAGAACGGAAAGTTTGGACGAATGTTAGGAACACGCATGTAAATGAAATGTGAAAAGTTTCCATCGATGCCAGGTCTGCAAAATAAAAATTTATTCAAAGTCACATATTAAATATATGGGGTTTTTTGCACTTTTCAGCCACAGTAAGCAACGGTAACGTTTATCGTGAAAATAGGTTAGACTAAAATGAAAATCATGCTACCTTCTATACAAATTGTGCCAACACTTTTATTTCTAAGAATCCCAACTTCTGAGCTGTAGCAATTCAAAAAGTTGTGTTCTCCATAACGTGCACACATTTCCACGCTACCTGTTAGGCACTTTACTGTTTTTAAAGTGGTTTCCTCGTTAGGGCACCCGCTGATTGAGCGCTGAAAGCAGAGCTGAGCGGCTCCGCACACCACAGAGTGCACGCGAGAATCAGCTTAGTTTAATTTTTTTTAATATTAAAAATATTTTGCATAAAGTTCTGTAGGAAATATTTATTTAAGGAGCAAGTGTCAGTAATTCAACCAATAAATCAAAGACGAAGTGTATATCATCAACTATATGAAGAGTTCCGCTTGAAAATTGAAACTTTTGATTATATTCCGAAAAGGTTTCAATGAATATTAGCAAAACAAAAATTGAAATTTCTTTATTCGATTATGATAGCTTATATTTTTTTGCGAGAAAACACTTCACTTAATAAAATATCCATATCCCTAACTTTGATTAAAATCACTGGCAACCACCTCTCAAGATAATCGGCTGAATAATAGTTTAAAACTGGTTTTATCGCATCTGTACGCTCTGCGGTATCAGCGCGATATTTTATGAAACTGTATGCATGTTATAGAGCTTATTTCTCGTATTCAGCATCTTGATTCTCGGCTCGGATTTCAGCTTTCACTCTATGCGGGTGCCCTTATGCCTATTACATGACTTATTTATGGTTCTGTTTAACTAAATAACATTGCATGAAATAAAAACAGTAACATTGTAGGTGATGGAATCCATGTGAATTATGAGCAATTTTAGAAAACTATTAGTCTTATTGATAATTACTTTTATGTAAAACTTTCCACTAATCCGAACATGAAGTAAAAATATAAGAAAGTAGAACATTTCGGCTTAATTGAAATCTTTTTTTTCGATATAGCTGGCGAATCTTAAATTCCTTTTTAAACCAGTGAAGCTTATTAAATTTGCTATCATCTGTGTCAAAGATATTGTTCAACCGGATTTGTAGTTACCAGGTATTCATTGATTAGTCGATAATTTTGCATAATTTAAGAAAAGGTTCCAGTATTGAATATTTTTCGAGCGCAAAGCGACGGGAAAACCAAACACAAATTTATGAATTTCACTAATAAGTGTGTAATTACAATTTTGTACTGAACTTTTGAATTGCTGTTATAAACCTTACCGTTTGACTGAATAGTGCAAAAAAACCCATATTTGTCACGATGGAGATTCTCTCGTTTCATTTATAATGCTGTAACCAACGTTCGAACCAATTTTTACAATTTTTAAACCCATAGAAATAATTTATTATTACTTTTTTTATTGACGGCTTGAGGCCGTTTATAATGAAAAAATTGTGTGGAAAACAAAAGTAGAGTTTCTAAAAATTACTGCTGGAGATAAAAAAATTTTAAAATGTGTTTAGCTTAAACGATATTCCTCGGTTGCCACCGAACAGAGGCATTTGTAAATAAATAAAGTAAAATAAAATAACTACTGTTAATTGACTTTTTACAGGGGCAAAATTGTTTCAAATCGTTCGACACATTCTTCAAGCTGATGTCATTTTACTGCAAGCATAACTTATTTTGGTTTTATAACTATTTTTTATTAGTTTTTATTGCTCTCTTTTTGCTGTAAATTTTAATAACTTTGACGGCTTTTAATCTTATTTTTTTATTATATTTTAATTACGTTTTCGAGTTCACATTTTCGGTGACTTTAAACTTTTTTAACCTTTTAATTTGTTTTTTATTTCATTTCAACTTATACTCGAGTTAATTCTTTTTCTTTTTACTGTTTGTTGTTATTGTTGGCATTTGCTACTTTTCAATTGCCCGCCATGTAAATGAGTTGGCAGCGGTAACCTGTAGCCTGACTTGTGCTGAGCAAAGCAGAAACAGAAGCAGAAGTAACAAGAAATAGATATGCAGACTCAGGCGCGTTCAAGAACTTGTTTGGCCACAACTCGTTAAAGGCTATGAAAGTTCGTCTGTGTACGAGTTGTGGTTGATTGAGTTTTGTTGGTTTGTTTCAATTTGTGTTTCATCTTTATTGGCGCTGTTGCGAACAGAAGGCAGAGTGATGGTATTTCTTGTATTGTACTTATTTCTAATTCGAAGTATTTGAATAACTTTGCAAGCAAAATGGTTTTGCTTACACAACTTTTTCGATATTTGGTAAATGTTTTTTGATATTTTTTATGAATACTGTTAATTTCCTTTTTTGAATTAATTATTTTGTCTTAATTTGTTATTTTTTTATTTTATTTTATTTTATTTTATTTTATTTTATTTTATTTTATTT
>NW_023458555.1:27155512-27161001 GCF_013731165.1 Rhagoletis pomonella | reverse complement strand
TTTTATTTTATTTTATTTTATTTTATTTTATTTTATTTTATTTTATTTTATTTTATTTTATTTTATTTTATTTTATTTTATTTATTTTGTTTTATTTTATTTTATTTTATTTTATTTTATTTTATTTTACTCTATTCACTTAATTTTATTTTATTTTAGCAAAAACTTGTATTTTCAAGCAGTTGAATTCCCAGAATAGTACAAAGTGGTACTTCAAAATAAGAATTTAGTCGAGTAACTCAAAAAAGCACCACAAATCACTGCATTGCTTTCCCTTGTTTTTTTTTTTTGTCACTATTTAGCATTAGTTGTTGTTTTAAGGCCCTTTTTTTTGTAATTCCATTGCTCACTGAGTTTTCACAATTTGTAGGCACTCAACCATCACTCAGCTGCAAATACCATTATTCGATCATTTACCGGTCACACTTTTCCGTTGCGCTGGGCGTTTTCACCCGTCCCAGCCAAAACACGAACTCGAACTGAAATAGCTGTTACACAGGCCAAGACGATAGGCCCCAACGTTGGTAAAACCAGTTAGTCAGCCAACAGACAAAAGCAAACTGCAAATGAAAAAGGCAAAATCAAAATCAAAAATACAAGAATGAAATAAATAAATAATAAAAAAGCTAACAAAACAAATCAACGCAAGCAGCTTAAAGAGTTGACTGCGCAGCCTTCAACAGACAAGTTGAGTTATTCACATTTGTGTGCGTGTGTATGGTGGTGTGGTGGTGTGTGTGTGTGTTGGCCGCATGCGGCTTTGCAATCTTTTCAACAAATTCCATTCCAAGTTGTTTCAATTGTGTTGTTGTTGTTGTTGCACAGACATTGGTGATTTGCTCATTTGATATTGTTGAATTGAAGTGTGGTGAGTTTCAATTCATAAACTGATCTTAAATACACGAGTGTAGTTGTTGCGCTCTCAAAACAAATTAACAAAATATAAAAACAAAACACAAACAGGTAATAAGTAGTTTTTATTTTGCTTTGCTTTTTCATTTTGCTTTTACACTTAATTTAAGTCACGTATCAGACGCTCAATGCGGCCGCATACCTTGTTTACTGCCAGCTCCTCCAATGCATTAGCTACGATGGCCATCAATTGTTGACTTGACGGCATTTGTCATTGCGCTGATTTCATATTCACTCTTTTTCGGACACCAAAAAATGAAATAGTGAAATGAGAAAAAATCAGCCCAAAAATTTAAATACAGACTAAACGCTCAAAAAAGTGGCTAACGCATAACCAGGTAAGCGACTTACTAACTACACTCTTTGTTGTGCTCTCACTTCACTGCATTCAACAGTATGGTGAATTTGGTTTTAACTAATGGTGAAACTACATATGTACATACACAAGAGCAGCTGAGCAAACAACAAGCGATCAATGTGAAGACTCAACTCTGCCTCATTCAACACTCAAAATAAGCGCAAATATGAGAGTAACTAAACTACGTACCTACAAAATTGTAACTCTCACCAACAAAGTCACACTGCAGCGTAACACCCAACAAGCGAACGTACAATCACTTGCATTCTACAATAAATAACCAACTATATATGTAGTATATACAAAAAGTGCAAAAGAAATATACCTACATATACAAAAAATATTCAGTGAACGTTCACGCATCGCTCGTGATTAGAGCGATTGAGTGGCAAAAGCGGCCCTCCCTCCACCCCTCTTATAGTCGAGCTAATAGTGACTTAGTGTAAGCATGCGCCACTGCATAGTAGCGCTGCCAAATGAAGCGTTCATCAACACAGACTGACTGGCTGGCTGGCTGGCTGGCTAGCAGGCTGACTTACGGCAAGGCTGCATAACTAGAGTTAATGTAATGTTTCACATAAAAACATAGTACATACATATGTATGCATGTATGTATGTTTGTCTGCATGCAATACCCACAACTGATTGCGTTTCAATGACAACCAATTTGCGCATGAAAATATTGCGAAATTCACGTTATTTTACAGCTTCGATTAATGAATGAGCACTAAACGGTCGTCGAGTTTTGCGCTTAAGTCTTTTGTTTGCCAAACGATGTGTAACATGAGGATGCTTTTACAAATTAACAGCACAGCGGCACAGTTAATTAATTTAGCTCATTATTGCTACGAAATGTAATGGCAATTCATATAATTAGTAAGTAAGGCAATATACTTTTACGAATGTTGTGGTTTATGTGCAAATTTCGTATTTGCCACTGCAAAATGTTTTTCGTGCAAGTGTTGAAAAATTGCATATTTTTACTGGTTGATATAGATACCATAGTGGATAAAAACAATTCTTAATGGCGAACTGATTTGCTAAGCAGTCTAATTTCAACACACTGTCATTAGCTCAACATGTTACAATGGAATAAAGCTATTAGACTGTTGGTGATAAATGTGTTGATGAAATGTTAGAAACCATTCGACGTAGGCGATGTAAATTATGACATTAACTGAATGATAAGGAAAGGAAGATTTTTCAAACAAATCATAATATTAATAACAATAAGAAAAAGAAGGGTATGGCGTTAAAACTACAAAATCACTGCACAATGGGGCCATTCTCATATTTAGCGGCAAAAACTCAGTTCTTTAAACTTTCGCTTTTTGCAAAGTTTTTTTTTTGTGTTCAATTTGCAGCAAATTAGCGGGAAGATTTAGAAAATTTATGACAGTCGGCTACAGTGTTCATCCTTAAACAGTTGTTCATACATATTTATGTTTTATTAAACATATTTTTTCAGTTGTGAAGCTTTCAGTTATCAAAAATAGTAAAATATTTTGCAAAATATACTCGCAATATGAATTTTATTATAAATATGGATTCCACCATTTGAGGCATTTAGTCCTTTGTCCTGAAATTAACATGTTTAGTTAAATGTTTGTCTTTAGTACTTATTTTGATATTTGTAATGGGTAGTTTTTCGTGAAACTTAATACACTTTTACCATCTTTCGTGAAGTAGAATTTGTATTGTTAACAATTGTTAAAGGAGTACTATAGATGTAATTCATTGTTAAAACATCATGTTTTTTGTATTACTATTAGCTTTTGCGAAAAACTGAAAATTGGAGCCAAATAATAGTTTTCTTAGAAACTGTCAAGTTAAAAAATGCTGAAATTTTTTCATGTAGATAAGCCAATAGCAAGGGACAGTGGCACTACTATTAATGGCAACACAGCCAGGAGGGCGTTCTATCGTGCGGATCTATTAGCATCGATCACGGACGTGACTGTAATTTTTTTTTAGAACACATCCATAAGAGTTTAATAGCACTTTTTTGTATTTTTTGGCAACTATGAGTGGTACTGTATGTCAGCCACAATACACAAAATATTAGTGTATTATTTTTAAATTATAAAAGCTTCACCTGTTCCCCTGTCGTTTGCGCGTAAAGTAATTGTGCTCTTCAAAAGCTCCGAAATGGTGCCAGAACTTTTATTGCCTTTTCATTTTCATCAAGCTGCTCGAAAATTCAAATTGTGACTCTGACAGTTCCAGCTGTGGCTGTGATAATAGCGCAGAACCGTGGTTTAAATATTCAGTACAGTTATAAGTAGATGACGATGATGAAACTAAGGATGGTATGTTAACTACGGTGTTACCTTGTCCGCCTTACACTTATATCGTTATGTTTTTTTCCAGATTACTTTTGCAGTAAAAGGTTGTTTGTTAATCAATTACACTGCGTACATAAATATATTTAACTTTTCTAGAATTATCTAAAAAAAAATATAAATAAGTTTAAAAAAATTCAAGAAAATTTTATTTGCGGTCTTCGGGCGAGCTATGTGACAATACCTTACCTAGAGGGTCTGGCTTTTATATGGATATTTCAAAGAAAAAGAGGGCGTGGTTTGACCGTTAGTTTACAAAAATTTTTAAGCTTAGGTGTAACAAGTTTTAATTTTTTTTTGTAAAAAGCATCTTAATAAGGGAGCTTCTGGTAAAAGTGTTTGCGGACCCCCGCCTAGTTTTCTGAACCACTTTTGTGGCCAGTGGTAATCTGCATGCAAAATTTGGGGGGGCCAACTCTACTGTAAATAATTTTTGTCGCGAGTTTGGGCTTCTGTCCCATAGCGCACAGAAAGTATAGTGCTTATACACTCATATAAGTTTAGTTTTAAATTTCAATTATTTGTTTATAAAAATATACAGCCCGATTCTGTGCACTTGACAAATTGAAAATCTTTATAATTTGTAAATTTTTTATTATTTATCAAGAATGGGTATTCTAGCACCAAAATCTAAATCTCTTTTCTTGATAAATTATCAAGATTGAAAATGCTATTGACAAATTGAAATTTCATGTGAAATGTATAATTTTTGTAATTGTAGAAAAAACTAACAGGGGAAAAATAAAAAATAACGAGTGTTTTTATTTTTTATTTTTTCTTAGTTAATTTCTCAGAAACTGTCAGGCCTTTCGAAAAGTGATGTATATATGGCTTTTAGAGAATTTCATTGGCTTTCATTTGCCATTATTCAATTGGTTCGTAAGATATACGTGATTAAGTTGAACCACTTTTTTTTTAAGCTGAATAAACGATAAATTGCAAATATCTCAAAAACATATCAATAGAAAAAAAATGTAAAATGTTAGGATAAATGGCCAAATCTTGTCAATATGCGATTGTCCTAAAGTTGTGATAAGCATGATGCATGACACCTCCTAACTACTTTCGCCTTTATTAACTTGCAACTAAATGTTTTCAAATCAGTCTGACTGTTAGCGAATATAGTGACGTTCACTGACAGAGGCTTACTATTCCGTCGCCTTCTCTATGGCAAAAATCTCCGCTTAAAATACACTACAGTTATCAGACAGCCAATATGGTTGCCTTATCTGCAGGTGCTTGGAGTATAGACCCGAGCCTATTTTTTCCATCCTTTAGCCAGCGATGTGGATGGAAATACCAATCTTTCCTAATTGGGAAACAGGAAAATTTGAAGAAAAGTTACCCTTTTAATAACCCCGCAAGTTTCTTATTTTGCAGCCATACTTAATTGTTATAAGTATGTCCCTATTTCAATGTGTATTTTCGTTTTTCCTGAATCCTGAAAACTTTGTGAAATTCGAAACATCCGAGCTGCTCCGGCGAATATGGAAGCCCTTACGATACTTTTCTATATTTGCATATTTCATTTCGATGTATGTACATATGTATTTCAATGCCCAGCTCAAAATTGCAGTTTTTGAAAATCATTTTCAGAGCAATTGACTGTCATTCGAAATACCCTATAATTGTACCTCGGGGTTTACAGTACATATATATGTACCATAGGGGACAAGTCCTCTCTCGACGTATGAAAACCACGCTCTATAAGTCACTAATAATGCCCGTGCTGGTATATGGCGCAGAAGCATGGACAATGACAACATCCGATGAGGCGGCTCTTGGAGTGTTTGAGAGAAAGATTTTGCAGAAGATTTACGGGCCTTTACGCGTTGGCGACGGCGAGTACCGCAGACGATGGAACGATGAGCTGTATG
>NW_023458555.1:27137302-27155412 GCF_013731165.1 Rhagoletis pomonella | reverse complement strand
TATTTTATTTTATTTTATTTTATTTTATTTTATTTTATTTTATTTTATTTTATTTTATTTTATTTTATTTTATTTTATTTTATTTTATTTTATTTTATTTTATTTTACTCTATTCACTTAATTTTATTTTATTTTAGCAAAAACTTGTATTTTCAAGCAGCTGAATTCCTAGAATAGTACAAAGTGGTACTTCAAAATAAGAATTTAGTCGAGTAACTCAAAAAAGCACCACAAATCACTGCATTGCTTTCCCTTGTTTTTTTTTTTTGGTCACTATTTAGCATTAGTTCTTGTTTTAAGGCCCTTTTTTTTGTAATTCCATTGCTCACTGAGTTTTCACAATTTGTAAGCACTCAACCATCACTCAGCTGCAAATACCATTATTCGATCATTTACCGGTCACACTTTTCCGTTGCGCTGGGCGTTTTCACCCGTCCCAGCCAAAACACGAACTCGAACTGAAATAGCTGTTACAAAGGCCAAGACGATAGGCCCCAACGTTGGTAAAACCAGTTAGTCAGCCAACAGACAAAAGCAAACGCAAATGAAAAAGACAAAATCAAAATCAAAAATACAAGAATGAAATAAATGAATAATAAAAAAGCTAACAAAACAAATCAACGCAAGCAGCTTAAAGAGTTGACTGCGCAGCCTTCAACAGACAAGTTGAGTTATTCACATTTGTGTGCGCGAGTATGGTGGAGGTGGTGGTGTGTGTGTGTTGGCCGCATGCGGCTTTGCAATCTTTTCAACAAATTCCATTCCAAGTTGTTTCAATTGTGTTGTTGTTGTTGTTGTTGTTGCACAGACATTGGTGATTTGCTCATTTGATATGGTTGAATTGAAGTGTGGTGAGTTTCAATTCATAAACTGATCTTAAATACACGAGTGTAGTTGTTGCGCTCTCAAAACAAATTAACAAAATATAAAAACAAAACACAAACAGGTAATAAGTAGTTTTTATTTTGCTTTGCTTTTTCATTTTGCTTTTGCACATAATTTAAGTCACGTATCAGACGCTCAATGCGGCCGAATACCTTGTTTACTGCCAGCTCCTCCAATGCATTAGCTACGATGGCCATCGATTGTTGACTTGACGGCATTTGTCATTGCGCTGATTTCATTTTCACTCTTTTTCGGACACCAAAAAATGAAATAGTGAAATGAGAAAAAATCAGCCAAAAAATTTAAATACAGACTAAACGCTCAAAAAAGTGGCTAACGCATAACCAGGTAAGCGACTTACTAACTACACTCTTTGTTGTGCTCTCACTTCACTGCATTCAACAGTATGGTGAATTTAGTTTTAACTATTGGTGAAACTACATATGTACATACACAAGAGCAGCTGAACAAACAACAAGCGATCAATGTGAAGACTCAACTCTGCCTCATTCAACGCTCAAAATATGAGAGTAACTAAACTGCGTACCTACAAAATTGTAACTCTAACCAACAAAGTCACACTGCAGCGTAACACCCAACAAGCGAACGTACAATCACTTGCATTCTTCAATAAATAACCAACTACATAGTACATACAAAAAGTGCAAAAGAAATATACCTAAATGTACAAAAAATATTCAGTGAACGTTCACGCATCGCTCGTGATTAGAGCGATTGAGTGGCAAAAGCGGCCCTCCCTCCACCCCTCTTGTAGTCGAGCTAATAGTGACTTAGTGTAAGCATGCGCCACTGCATAGTAGCGCTGCCAAATGAAGCGTTCATCAACACAGACTGACTGACTGGCTGGCTGGCTGGCTAGCAGGCTGACTTACGGCAAGGCTGCATAACTAGAGTTAATGTAATGTTTCACATACAAACATAGTATGTACATACATATGTATGAATGTATGTATGTTTGTCTGCATGCAATACCCACAACTGATTGCGTTTCAATGACAACCAATTTGCGCATGAAAATATTGCGAAATTCACGTTATTTTACAGCTTCGATTAATGAATGAGCACTAAACGGTCGTCGAGTTTTGCGCTTAAGTCTTTTGTTTGCCAAACGATGTGTAACATGAGGATGCTTTTACAAATTAACTGCACAGCGGCACAGTTAATTAATTTAGCTCATTATTGCTACGAAATGTAATGGCAATTCATATAATTAGTTTGTAAGGCAATATACTTTTACGAATGTTGTGGTTTATGTGCAAATTTCGTATTTGCCACTGCAAAATGTTTTTCGTGCAAGTGTTGAAAAATTGCATATTTTTACTGGTTGATATAGATACCATAGTGGAAAAAAAAAACAATTCTTAATGGCAAACTGATTTGCTAAGCAGTCTAATTTCAACACACTGTCATTAGCTCAACATGTTACAATGGAATAAAGCTATTAGACTGTTGGTGATAAATGTGTTGATGAAATATTAGAAACCATTCGACGTAGGCGATGTAAATTATGACATTAACTGAATGATAAGGGGGGCCACAAGTGCACACGGATGCCTCACGAAAAAAAGGTAGATTCTTCAAACAAATCATAAGATTAATAACAATAAGAAAAAGAAGGGTATGGCGTTAAAACTACAAAATCACTGCACTATGGGGCCATTCTCATATTTAGCGGCAAAAACTCAGTTCTTTAAACTTTCGCTTTTTGCAAAGTTTTTTGGTGTTAAATTTGTAACAAATTAGTGAGAAAATTTAAAAAAAATTATGACAGTTGGCTACGGTGTTCATCCTTAAACAGTTGTTCATACATATTTGTGTTTTATTAAACATATTTTTTCAGTTGTGAAGCATTCAGTTATCAAAAAAAGTAAAATATTTGGCAAAATATACTCGCAATATGAATTTGATTATAAATATCGATTCTAACATTTGAGGCATTTAGTCCTTTGTCCTGAAATTAACATGTTTAGTTAAATGTTTGTCTTTAGTACTTATTTTGATATTTGTAATGGGTAGTTTTTCGTGAAACTTAATACACTTTTACCATCTTTCGTGAAGTAGAATTTGTATTGTTAACAATTGTTAAAGGAGTACTATAGATGTAATTCATTGTTAAAACATCATGTTTTTTGCAGTACTATTAGCTTTTGCGAAAAACTGAAAATTGGAAGCAATTAATAGTTTTCTTAGAAACTGTCAAGTTAAAAAATGCTGAAATTTTTTCATGTAGATAAGCCAATAGCAAGTGACAGTGGCACTACTAAATATTAATTGCAACACAGCTAGGAGGGCGTTCTATCGTGCGGATCTATTAGCATTGATCACGGACGTGACTGTAATTTTTTTTAGAACAGATCCATAAGAGCTTAATAGCACTTTTTTGTATTTTTTGGCAACTATGAGTGGTACTGTATGTCAGCCACAATACACAAAATATTAGTGTATTCTTTTGAAATTATAAAAGCTTGACCTGTTCCCCTGTCGTTTCTGCGTAAAGTAATTGTGCTCTTCAAAAGCTCCGAAATGGTGCCAGAACTTTTATTGCCTTTTATTTCTCATCAAGCTGCTCGAAAATTCAAATTGTGACTCTGACAATTCCAGCTGTGGCTCTGATAATAGCTCAGAACCGTGGTTTAAATATTCAGTACAGTTATAAGTAGATGACGATGATGAAACGAAGGATGGTATGTTAACTACGGTGTTATCTTGTCCGCCATACACTTATATCGTTATGTTATTTTCCAGATTACTTTTGCAGTAAAACGTTGTTTGTTAATCAATTACACTGCGTACATAAATATATTTACCTTTCCAGGAATTATCTAAAAAAAAAAATATAAATAAGTTTAATACAATTCAAGAAAATTTTATTTGCGGTCTTCGGGCGAGCTATGTGACAATACCTTACCTTGAGGGTCTGGCTTTTATGTGGATATTTCAAAGAAAAAGAGGGCGTGGTTTGACCGTTAGTTTACAAAAATTTTTAAGCTTAGGTGTAACAAGTTTAAATTTTTTTTGTAAAAAGCATCTTAATAAGGTAGCCTCTGGTAAAAGGGTTTGCATGCAAAATTTGGGGGGGGCTAGCTCTACTGTAAATAATTTTTGTCGCGAGTTTGGGCTTCTGTCCCATGGCGCACAGAAAGTATGGTGCTTATAATATAAGTTTAGTTTTAAATTTTAATTATTTGTTCATAAAAATATAGTACCCTCTTTAACAAAAACCATATGAATCCAAGTTTCAATATTTGTATAACATTAAAAAAATTAACAAACATTCGTAAAAATTTCGAGATTTTTGTCAATGCTATTGTGGCTTATTAACATTTACCGCCCAATTCTTCTTTTCTTAATACATTTTTTGCAAAGAAATTATTGCAAGATTTTTAACAAGTAAAAGCTCTCTTCGCATTTTGTGTCAATATTTATAAAACAAAAAGCTCTACGATTTCCACATGAATGGAACTAATTTCATTGTCACATATGAAAACTATGAATTTAAAAGCAAAAAAGCTTTTGACTGCCGTAGCCGAGTAGGTGAAGATGTCGACTATAATTCCGTGTGTCTCAGGTTCAAATGCCGGCACATGGAGTATTTAATTATTAGAAACAAATTTATTAATATACAAAATTTATAAATTTAACATGAAATTTCAATTTGTCAATAGCATTTTCAATCTTGATAATTTATCAAGAAAAGAGCTTTTGATTTCTGTGCTTGAATACCAATTCTTGATAGATAATAAAAAGTTCACAAATTATAAAGATTTTAAATTTATCAAGTGCACAGAATTGGGCTGCTAATTTTAATATTCTTATTGAGCTTTGTACCACGATAATTTTATTTGGGAAAATGGAAAAAGCACCAACGTCTAGGCGTTAGATGTTATAGCAGCTCTTTCGGAGATCACTGAGCTTTTTAGTTCGATTTTTTATAAATATTTTGAGTAGCCACTTTTGTAGCCCATTTTATTTTAGTATAATAAAGCGCATGTTTAAAGTAGCTCCCACTTACGGTTGATTTTAGGCAATTATTATTTTGTTATTTTCTTGACGATAGCAACCCTTTTCTTCCATAAAAGGTATGTTTAATGATTTTTTTATATGGAGAAAATTAGCATATTTAATATAGAGCAAATTAACAAGGGAAAAATTGAAAATAACGAGTGTTTTTTATTTTTTTATTTTTTTGTTAATTAATTTCTCAAAAAATATCAGGCCTTTTTAAAAGTGATGTATACATGGCATATGGAGAATTTCATTGGCTTTCATCTTCCTTATTTTGTATTGCAATTGCTCAATTGGTTTGTAAGGTATACGTGATTAAGTGCAACCACTTTTGTTTAAGCTGATTAACGATGAATTGCAAATATCTCGAAAAGATATCCATAGCAATAAAATTTAAAATATTAAGATAAATGGTCAAATCTTGTCAATATGTGAGTGCCGTAAAGTTGTGATAAGCATGATGCGTGACATCTCCTAACTACTTTCGCCTTTACTAACTTGGAACTAAATGCAGGTGCTTGGCGTATAGACCCGAGCCTATTTTTTCCATCCTTTAGCCATCGGTGTGGAAGGAAATACCAATCTTTCCCAATTGGGAAACAGGAAAGTTTTATGAAAAGTTATCCTTTTAATATCCCCGCAATTTTCTTATTTTTCCGCCAAACTTAATTGTTATAAGTATGTGCCTATTTCGATGTGTATCTTCGATTTGCTGTACTGCCTAATCGACGCATTTTATAAATCCTGAAAGCTTTGTGAAATTCGAAACATCCGAGCTGCTCCTACGAATATGGAAGCCCGTTCGACAGTTTTCTATATTAACATACTCTGTTTCGATTTATTTCAATGCCCAGCTCAAAATTTCAGTTTTTGAAAATCATTTTCACAGTAACTGACTGTCATTCGAAATACCCCATAATTGTACTTCAAGGTTGACACTTCCAGTGTATATACCATAGTGGACAACACAGTGACCCACCTCGATAAACACCCGCAACGCAACTGGAAATTACTAGAAATTCAAACAAAAGAAATAATTAGCAAAAATCGCACTAAAAAATCGTGCCCATTGAAAAAAAAAACCAAAACTGATTGCAGTGATGCACGCATAGTGCAAATATTGAAGGGAGTATTTATAACTCATTTTTACTTCTATATTCATATGTACATACATATATGATTTTTTGTATGCATGCCGGTGCATAGTCATACATATGTATATTCACATGTATGTATGTACATACATATGTGCTGAAAGTTCCATTGTGGGCAGCACTATAGTCAACGAAGCGTCGGAAAAGAATCTTAAAATATGCAAAAGAATTGCGCCCCCGCCTTCGCTACCGCCGCCGACGCTACCATCGTTGAAAATGTTGACTTGATACAAAGGCGTAGTAGAAGATTACAATACGCTCTACTGTTGCGTTGTTGTGGCCATGGAAATGGTGTTTTGTATGCTGCTGAGGCAATGGCTTTGTTGGTGACGGTGACGGTTGTGGTGATGGTGATGGTGACGGTGACGCTGGCACTAACTGTGGCAAATGTAACGACTGTAACGTTGTAAGCTCCTTTTTTCTTAATTTTTCTAGCATTTTGTTTTTTTTCTCGTATCGCTTCAAAGTATTGTGCCTTATGCGAATTATTTTGCGCCCCAACGAACAGAAATCGCGCTCTATTCTACACTAAGTATTTATATATGCTTGCACGCAGATATGTCAGTGAGAGGTAACGTACCTGGTAATAATGCATAATTTGCATGGTATTTACAAAGAAAAAATGCAAAGCATTTTTCACTGATGAGCCATGGTTTTCTATTTCCTGACAAGAGAAAAATGCTTATTTTCTTTGTTGTGGTTGAAGGAACTTTTAGGTCTCCAACTTAGGGCTTGCGTTAAATTATTTGCTACTTCTGCTGATAGGTCTATAAGTATGAAAGCCCAAATTACTTTGCAAAACTTCAATTATGAAACCAAATTTCTTTTTCATTTCATTTCGAGAAAGGCATAAAGCTAATTATTAAATATTAACAGAGTATTATCAAAATAAAATTCGAGGTGTATATATTACCAAAAAATGATTTTTTAAAAGGGGGAAAGCACTAATACTATACTTATTTAGAGCAATTTTAGTCCACTGATTTCTTTTTGATAATACCAGTATAATAAAAAGCAGTGTTGGGCAGTTTCGATACAAAAAGTACTCAGAATTCTAATTCTTCAAAGAATCGACGATACGCGAATTTTAAATGTAACGATACTGAGTACTCCTAAGTACTCGGAACTCACAAAAGAACTCAAAAGTACTTAGAACTCGAAAGTACTCAGTACTTAAAAACGCTCTGATTCAATCTAAGTGTCGAAAAGGTACTTAAAACTACTGAGTTCTATTTACATTTACCAGCATTCAGAGATGATTGTACTCAATTTCAACTTTCAATAATTTTCAAGTACAATACTTGTACCCAGTACAGTTAGCCATTCATTTGACGTAATTTGGGATTAATATATTATTTTGAATAAAGTGCTGCTAGCATGTGAGATTTCTAAACTAAGTATTGAAATGTTACCAAAAAGCTATATATTTAAAAACAAAGTACTCAGAACTCTCAAAAATGCCCGATTCCTGAACGTATTGATACCAAAGAACTCGATTCTCAAAAGTACTCGATACTTCGCAACACTACTTATTTAACAACTTTTCTACTTATTACACCTCAAAGTAAAGGTACGGAATCTTTCCATAAAGGTTTTTCTATATATACGTGCTATATACAGTAATGACTAGGCCACCGTTCACATATATGTATGTATATTCTGAAATACTTAATGATAACCTCTTCCCACGATTTGTAGACGCTATTATTGGAATCGCTATGCGTAAACAAATTTTAATATGCAAAACAGGCACTGTTGTTGCAAAATAACATGTCTTTATTATTCTTATCATTATTTTGCTCTTGTTTAGCAATAAATGCAAGAAAAAATAATATTATTTTCAATACAAACCATATAAATAAAATGCTTAGTATACTCCTTAAAAACCGACAACTCCCTATTTGAAATCAATACTTCTTAAATATTTTTATTTGAGTTCGAAACGGAAGCAGCCGTTAAAATGGAAATATTTTGCAAATACATTTTTTTATAGACTAATGATGTCATGGCGCACTTAATGGCATAAACAGGTACAAAATGCTAAGTCATTTAAGAGATTTTGGAAATAACTAAAGCAGCTTTGGCAAAGCAGCAGAAATACAGTGCATTTTAACTGATGTGATAAAAAGGCAAAAAAAATAACATAAAAAATGCGGCAATAGTAAATTTTCCTTCAAAGAAGTTCACAAAGTTTTATGAATAACCGAAAATTTCAAATTAAGATAAAAATTCTATCAACCGGTTAAGATTGAAATTTTTGTAGTTAAAACAAAAATTGCCGGATATGCCAGGTAGCAGGTAGCCAGCATGCAGGTCGGTTGAAAACGCGGCGTGAAAAAGTGAATCTGGAATGTGTTTTACGCTTTCGTTTTTAAGCGTGGCGTTTACTTGTCATTTTCTTTTTCGTATGACAATTAAGTATGAATGTGTGTGCAGATATGTAAAAATGTATGCACATACTCACGAAACACTTTGCTGTTGCTATTCCATACAGCTGATTCTCAGTCTGTAAATTTTTTGCTTGCACTTTTTATACCTTCCATGGACATGAAATGGTATCGTAACTTTGGTTCGATGTGTGTCAGTACGAGTAGAAGAAGACATATACCAATAAAAAAAATTATACACAAGTGAAGAGAACGACGAGCTGATTTGATTTACCTATGTCCATCTGTCTGTATATCTGTCTGGTTGAAACAAGTTTTCGAGATATCCGATCACGGGTACACGGGTGCCTTTTTATAATGTTTTAATCAATTGTAGGACCGAAAAAATCGGATCACTACAGCATATATGTAGCCCACATAAAACTGACTGTACATTTTCCACTTCATTCACTTATCATAAACAGAGAATTTACAGTGAAAACCATAAAGATCGAACTACTATAAGTTATAGTACCCATAGATATGCTTCTTTTCCAGGATGAAGGGGGAACTCTCATCAGTACTACTATGTATACCGGCATAGAAGTATCCAAGAAGTCTCACAGCTCCATCTGCGAACTAAAATCTCTCCACAAACCACTCTCCTCGCTGCACCGCCACCGCAAATGACACACATAAATATCGACGGCTGAGTGGAAGACCTACTTATCTCTGCAGAAAACGTCCTATCTCCTCCATTTAAATGGCTAGCAACCTGAAATTTTGGACTCCCTTTATTTATCATAAGTTCACAGTGGGAACAATCGAGATGAATTTAGTATACCCCCAAAATACCTTATTAAAAATGTAATAAATAAATATAATAAGGTATTTATGAAAGGTATGAACACTTCAGCATAGCCGAAGACAGCACTTTCCTTACATGTTAAAATTTCATTTCCATTTTTTGAAAATACAAAACTTAAGCTTCAAAGTACATATGTATGTGTGACCCCTTTTTTTTGGTATTTTTCTGAGCGCGAAATTTTTGGAGTTGTATGATGTGTGTGCTCCATTCTGGGTGCGTGGATTTCAATAGTAATATATATGCACATACATACATAAGTATGTATGAACATATCAGCCATCAGTGGCGGATACAGGAGTTTATTTATGGAGGGGCGATTGGGTTCAACTTGTCAAATAATTTTTAAATTACAGGCATCTAATTTTACTTTTAGTAAGTTTTGTGAATTTGTTGCAAGGTCCATTTAATAAAAAAGTTATACGTTGGGTTTATTAAGGCAATTTATGTATATATGTAAATACTTATTTTTTAATTACAACGCTTGTCAAATGATCGGAAATCGAGCAAAATATTATCAAATAGCGTTATAAATATATTTGATTTTAATTATTTGTTTTTAAGAATATATTATATTTTTTAACAAAGATCATTTACATCCAAATTTCAATATTTGTACAAAATTATAAAAGAAATCAACAAACTTTGTCAAAAGGTCGAGCTTTTTAATTCGATTAGATTTAGAAATATTTTGAGTGTGCAGTTTTGAAGCCCAATTTAAATTAACATTAATTTTTGGGAATTTTTTTTTCGTTAAAGGTGTTGCTCATTTTCTCAATAAAAAAATCATCGAAAATGGAATAAAATGTCTAACATCGTTAACAAAAAAAAAAAAAGCTGCCAAAAATCAACGGCAAGTCCCAGTTACTTTAAACTTGTAGTAAAATTGAATGAGCTAAAAAATGCATACTCAAAATATCGAAATTTTTAAGAAAGTTTGTTGATTTTTTTCAAGTGTTGCGCAAACATTCAAGCTTGAGTTTATATGTTTTTTTTTAACATTATATTATATTTTTATAAACAAATAATGAAAATTAAAAAATATTAAGACAAATGGTCAAATCTTGTCAATACATTTATAATACCTACATACCCATTGTTATAATTTTTCACGTTGGCGAAGAGATTTACATGATTTTTTATTCTATAAATAATCTTGTGCTAGCCAAAAAAAGGGATTTTGATTGAAGTTTAAAATAAAAAATAAAACTTTATAACATTTTTTTTCAAATTTCTCATTTAATGTAAAATATTTTAAGCTAAGTTTTACTTTTTCGAACTCTGAGTGGGGTGATCGCCCCCATCGCCCCTCCCCTGTATTCGCCACTGTCAGCCATGTGAGAATGTATGTAGGTATTTATGCTGGACTCATTCGAAATCTTTACCGATTGCACATACAACGTTATAGATATTCATTCTGTTTTACTTTTACTTTCATAAGAAACAGGTTTAAGCGCATTTTAGCTGACGCAGTCGGTGCCGTTCGCTCTGCCTCCGCCACATAAAAATTCCTTTCTGCTGCTCCAACCTCTGCTGTCGCCTCAACTATTTGTTATTTATTTCATTAATTTCTTTTTTATTAAATGCATTAGGCATTGTTTACTAGCATCAACATGCTGTTTTTGTTATCTACTATATATTGAGTGCTGCGGACAATGTCCAGCGAAAATTTCGAAAAAGAGCAGCAAACAAAAATCCTAATATAAAAGTATGTTTGTATGTCTACAACATGTACATTACAAATGAATGTTCGAAAGGAGTCAGCATTGCATGCGGCTCAAAGTGATTGTCAATCAATTTCTGGCATCAAAACATGCAATTACAACATTTTACAACAACTATTATTAGCTGCAGCGCCTACATATGAATATCGTCACTACAGGCAGGTAATTAACTGCATGTGTTGTAATTATTTTTTTTCTCTTCATGTGATTGCTTTATTAAATAATAAAAAATTGCCTTTTTCACAATAGTGCCTTGCGGTGAAAAAAAGGAAACAATTTTGAAAATACATTTGTACACATTTACGCAATTTCTTAAATGCATATACTTAAGTACATAAATGAAATGAAGACTTTAGCTAAAAATTTAAATATGCGCAGCTGGCACCACACTACAAATCAATGACGTTAAAATGCCAATAATGTGGAGAAGTTGTGATGTTAAATGTCAATTTCGTTAGCCCTGCATGGCACTGATTGTTTTTTTTTTGCACTTATTACTTGTGTATCCTCGCCTATGTTTTATACGTAAACAAGCACACCTACAAATTCCGATAAATAAACAGTCATTGCATTAAAAGCCTAAAGCGCATGTCAGCATTTAATAGCAAACAATTTGTGTGGTAATATATCAAATACATAAAAAACGACGAAAACTGATTAAAACTTTGATTAAGAGTAAGGTTAAGATTAAGATTAATATTAAGATTAATATAAGACAAGAGTAAAAGTAACATTAAAATTTAGATTAAAATTAAGATTTAGATTAAGATTATGATTAAGGTTAAGATTAAGATTAAGATCAAGATTAAAATTAAGGTTAAGATTAAGATTAAAATTCAGATTAATATTTAGATTAAGATTAATATTAAGATTAAGATTAATATTAAGATTAAGATTACGATTAAGATTACGATTAATATAAAAATCAAAATTAATACTAAGATTAAAATTCACTTTAAGATAAAGATTAAGACTAAGATAAGTATGGATTAAGATTAAATTTGAGATTGAGAATAATATTGAGATTGAGATTAATATTAAAATTAAGATTGATATTAAGATAAGGTTAAGATTAAGAATAAGATTAATATTAAAATTAAGATAAACAATAAACTCAATATTAAGATTAAGATTCAAATTAAGATTACGATTAAGGTTAAGAGTAAGATAGATTCATTTTAATATTAAAATTATGATTATTATTAAGAAAAAGTAAAGATAACATTAAGAATAAGGTTAAGATTAAGATAAAAATTGTTATTGAAATTAAGATTAAAATTTACATTTAGATTGAGGTTGACATTATGCAGAAAATTACTAATACATATAATATGGAATGAAGCTTTAACGCATAGTTATATTGGTAAAACGCAGCCATTGGGTCGTAATCGGACATTCACGACACTTTTTTTTAATAATGAATTGACTACAGCGCCACCTGGCGGCTGCTTTTACAAAAGGATTTCCCTTACCATAACAAATACATATCCCGAATATGAGCCAAATCGCATCATAAAAACAAATTTTTTGTTGGTAATAACTCGACTCCTGAGCCAATTGGTGGGCAAATTTTTTTACAGTAATATTTCCCTTACGATATTAATGCCATATTTCGAATATAAGCCAAATCGAATCATAAGCAATTATGAACTAAAACTATTTTGAGACCCCCCTTAAAGACACACAAAATGCCCCGTTTTCAAACAGTCCCACTTTTCTCCATGATTATGCGATTGCTTTCATATACCTACGTACCATTGTTTGAGTACTCTACCATGAATACATTCAGAGATATGCAGTATGAAATATTTCGTTTGTATTAGAGGTGCCCACCCCATCATTATACAAACATATCTATCAGGGTAATCAGAAACTTTCTCTTGACCATAAAAACCACATCATTCACCACTAAAACTTCATCTTTCAAATCCCAAATCCCAGGATGTAAAACTAACTAAATTGTTCTTTACTCTGAGATTAGACAGGACTTTTTATATAGCTTCGGGTAGCACCTTCTTGAAATTCCCGATGATATCGAGGAAGGTAGTAACTACGAATATATAATTTTAACCCCAGCATACAAGGCAGATTCCATTACTCTACACTGTTTTTGAGACAGGCTTGACGGTCTCCCGCATTTGATTTCATAAGAAATTCATATTTATTTATATGACAAAAAGTTCAAAAATCCGTCACCCAAAAAAAAACAATCTCAAAAATCAACTCGATTTTTTAGCCGTTTGAAACTTGTACTTCATACCCAAAAATTTTCTAAAAATTTAGAATAAAAAGATGAAATTTTGATGAATTTTTGGAATTTTCCTAAATTTTGTATAAAGTTTGAAACTGTTATTTTTTATACGGTTTTGGTTAAAGCTTGGACGATATTTTTATATAAAAATAACAAAACAAATTTAGCTCGAAAAACATTACGAATATTTGAAGGAAATCAACACGATACACAAACGTCCACTCAAGTATTGATGAAATTACCCGCCTAACAATAATAACAAATGCACCAACGATGTATTGAGCTACCAATTCCAGAAAAATATTGAAACATTTGTATCGTGTATTTTACTTTTTGGTGTTGAGTGTTGATTGCTTTGGAGTTGATTGTTAGCCAGTTAGTATTTGTATTTGTCTAATAAACAAACACTCACTGCTTGCATAGTGACTTTCCGCATACAAAAATTTTAACGACAAAATTTTTTCGTTTATTACAAAATTTCCATAGCAAAAAACGCAGGCTACAAAAAATATTTGCTGATTTGTAAAACGACTTTCTACGAAACCTTTTTCCACCAACAAAGTAAAAAAAAAATGCTTTTAAATTGAAGTGTGGCAACGAAAATGTCGTCAACATAGTACGTGTGTATATATGCAGACATGTTGAGTGTATGTATGTATTCGACAAAACACATTGCCAAATATTTTATAGATACACACGTATTTTGTCAAAAGTTAAAAAAAAAAATACAAGCAATTTTTAAAGCGAAAAAATTAAATGAAAAGTTGTCTCAACTTGAATAGCAGCGAAGCAAGAAAAAAAACAACAATGTACATAACAATAAAATAAATATCATTTATGGACCGCTGATTTCTTCCGCAACGTGAAATTTAACTTTTTTAAGGTGAAAAACCACAGGTATGTATGTATATATGTATAGATGTATATTATTCAGTTAAAAGAAAGTCAAGGTTGCTGTTGTTTATGGTGAAATCAAATGTTGTGCAAAAGAAGTAATTAAATATGATTAAATCGTTTTATTACATATATTATGTATGTACTTAGAAAAAATAACTTGCATTGTGTGTATGTAAATAAAGTGAAAATTCTCAATTGAAAATAATAGAAATCATAATTTAATGTCGCGCCGGAGGTTAATGCCCATAGCTATAAGCAATTTAGTTACTTTGATGTTTTCGTTTTTTAACAAAAAAAATATCGTCTTCTGATTGCACCTTTCTCTTTTCATGTTCGATTCTAAAAAAGGCAAACCGCTGAGAAAATTTTGTCTGACTATTGAAGTAAATCATACAACTAAACACTTAGTATTGAAGACACATTCTTTTAGAAAACACAATTGCGGAATGGATATAGCAAAACCTCGTTTTATTTTTTTTCGAAGAGGAAACATTTCCAGTAGGCTCATCGGAAATTGTAGTTTATGTTGATGAATGTTTAAGCGAACGCCAGCTAAGAATTAACAATTTCGATGCTATAGATGCGCGTTATGATATATTTATGGAGATGCTTAAGAGTGTTATTTACACAAAATTCAGAAATTTTTCAGTGAACCCTTAAAATTTCAAGACATTTGAGTAACTAGTTTTTCCCAAAATTATTTTTAAAAGTAAGTCAAACCAAATTTTTTAAATGCGAATAAAAAAAAATTTGAAAAAATACATACCGCTGAAAACCGTTTATAATACAATACTACTGGACTTATTCAAATTGGCACCACTCGCTGCAACAGTTGAGAGATATTTTAATAAGTGTAAATTAAAACGTAAAATTTCCAAAAATGTTATTTCGTGGCATTTTTATGGATGAAAAAGGTAGCATTTACATACAATTTTTCTTTTCAAATTTCGGTGCCTTGTGCACAGTGAAAGAGCCCCATATAAAAAAAAGTAAGTGCGCCTGGGCCACACTGGAGAAGTGAAACCTACGTTACATATGTAGTTACATATCTATTTTGTCTACTACTAATATACATACATACATATGTACATATTTACATATATATGTACATCTGCTTTTGCTTAAGGTTATTTTTATACCTTTCATGAGCATGAAATGGTATTATAACTTTGGTCCGATGTTTGTAAGTACCAGAACAAAAAGAGATAGACCCATTAAAATGTATACTTATATGATCAGAACGTCGAGCTGAGTTGATTTAGCCATGTCCGTCTGTCCGTCTGTCCGTCTGTCCGTCTGTCCGTCTGTCTGTCTGTTTGTATGCAATCTAGTCTCTCAGTTTTCGAGATATCCGTATCAAATTTGGTAGGTGGGTGTATTTTTATAATGTATTAATCATTTGTCGGAACCGGAGGAATCGGACCACTATAACATATAGCTCCCATACAACTGATTGTTCAGATATGAGATTTTTCGTTATAACTTCTCCATTTACGCAGCTACGAACATGAAATTTGGCAGTACTTGCACCCATTATCAACAGAATACTTACAGTGAAAATTACAAAGATCGGGTCACTATAACCTATAGCTCCCATACAACTGATTGTTCAGATATGAGATTTTTTGTTATAACTCCTCCATTTATATAGCTAGGAACATGAAATTCCGCACTGTTTTCAATAATTATCAACAGAAAACTTACAGTGAAAATTACAAATATCGGGTCACTATAACCTATAGCTCCCATACAACTGATTGTTCAGATATAAAATTTTTCGTTATAACTCCTCCATTTTTATAGCTAGGAACATGAAATTCCGCACTGTTTTCAATAATTATCAACAGAAAACTTACAGTGAAAATTAAAAAGATCGGGTAACTATAACCTATAGCTCCCATACAACTGATTGTTCAGATATGAGATTTTTCGTTATAACTTCTCCATTTACGCAGCTACGAACATGAAATTTGGCAGTACTTGCACCCATTATCAACAGAATACTTAAAGTGAAAATAACAAAGATCGGGTCACTATAACCAGCAGACCCCATACAACTGATTGTTCAGATATGAGGTCTTTTATCATAACTCCTCCATTTATGCAGCTAGGAACATGAAATTTCGCACCATTTTCACTCATTATTAACAGAATACTTACAGTGAAAATAACAAGGATCGGATGATTACAACATATATCTTCCATACATCTGATTGTTCAGATATGGGATTTTACTGTAAAACTTCTTCATTTGAACAGCTAAAACCGATAAATTTCGTAAGATATTTTATAAACAATAATACAAAGTCTACTGAGAAAATCATCAAAATCTATGCTGTACTAGCGAAAACCAGCCCGTTCCGCTGGTCGTCTTTAAAAAAATCTAGATTAATTAATTAAATTAAGCCGAAAAATACTGTGTGTTTTTTATAAAAATTCTCGCGCATGAATAGTAATGAAAGAAGTTTTGAATAGTAGTAGCAATTAAAAAACGTTTGATGTGATTTACTTTATTACTTTTTTTATTGTAATGCTCTTTGGTATACAATATTCTTCGTTTTTCCATGCGTTGTTGAATAAATGAACAATACCGATGGCTTACCAACTCTTGAGCATGAAACATAAAGTTGGCCATGAGAAAAACATGGGTATTCTAAATCAATACCACAAATTGATAAAGTTTGGCCTTGTGACTTATTGATAGTAATCGCGAATGCAAGGCGAACAGGAAATTGAAGACGTTTGAATTCAAACGGCATATCCGATGGTATCATTGGTATTCGCGGTATTAAAACGTCTTCACCAGAGTATTTTCCATTCAAAATTGTTGCTTCAATGACGTTATTCATCAAGAACGCATTACTTTGAAGAGCATGTGATAAATACAATTTGTCCGTTGTACAGTTAGTAGTCGACGCGATGACGCTCAAAAAATCACTTTAATTTTCTTCTTTTGTAACCACAATATGACGTCACTATTGAATAAATGTTGATCAACATTGATTTTATTTCTTTGTTTGAAATATTTTCATATTTCGTTATCTTTTTGGCAATTAAGATAAAACTTGTGTATATACTCACGTAAATTTACCACTGTTCACTTTGCACTAACATAATAAAATTTCTTTCTTTTCCGGCTTTATCGTGGCAAATAATATTTTGAAACAAAATTGCGTGAAATTTCAGTAAATCTTCGTTTCCTATCAAATAGATGCAAAATATTCTAAATATTTACTCAAATGGTTGTTTTTATCAGAAAACAATTTTAAAAACGTGGTTTTCTCTGGAGAAAAAATACTCACTTGTTGTTTGCTTGAAAATCAGATCAGAAAGAAAGTTTGAGCGCGTCGTTGTTCCGTTCTGCATTTGCATAGATGCGCTCCCCTTTACACATAAACAACAACATCAATCGTATGATACATACACTTCGTCGTGTACGAAAAAGCGGAGAAGGAGAAGAGAACTGTTCTATTCCCCTTCGCTTTAACCCAGCTATGTGTTCAGGTGCAAATGACTTTTTTGCGTGAAGTCTGATATAAAATAAGTTCTATTTACTCTTCTTAAAATTTATATAAACTTTTCCAGGCGAAGTAAAAAAACTGACATATATTTGCTTCAACCGTATATTTGTGAGTACACAGGTAATACGTAAATATATGAATGATATAGGTAATATCTCATATTAGCATAACCTTTCTGCAAAAAATTAAGGAAACGATCACCAATCACGCCGGTAATGATACAATGAATTTTTCACTATAACTGACTTCAGATTAACGTTTATATAATAAGCGTATATGTAACATTTTAAATTTTTTTTAGAATTTTTTATTTTTATTTTATTTTTTTTTTTAATAATAAGTGGTATTCCTCTTCCTCTTCCTCTTCCTCTTCTTCTTCCTCTTCCTCTTCCTCTTCCTCTTCCTCTTCCTCTTCCTCTTC
>NW_023458555.1:27136298-27137292 GCF_013731165.1 Rhagoletis pomonella | reverse complement strand
TTCCTCTTCCTCTTCCTCTTCCTCTTCCTCTTCCTCTTCCTCTTCCTGTAGCTATTCCTTTTCCTCTTCCATCTCCAGCTCCATCTCCTTTCTTTATCCCGGAAACGGGCAGTAAAAATTACTTCACTTAAAAGCTTTCATCAACAGCTTATATCTCGAGACCCTGGTCACTCAGAGATCTAAAAAATACTCTGTATTAAAGCACTCATCAGTAGCTTTGATTTGATACCCACAATGTAAAAACACATCCTAGGGTTACCCGGGTCCTCGTGCAGCGCCACCTGGTGGCGAGTGGAATCAATAAGCATATTATACTAACCTTCTCCGTGGAAAAATATAAATATATACCAAATTTCATAATAATCGGCCCAGACACACACGACCAAAATGTATTCAATTCTAATGAATGCTATGTGCGGTCCAAAAAATACGTGCGGCAAAGAGCAAAAACACACTCACTTAACCGACGCACCGCACACACACGCGTTATCGGATTTCAACCAATCTTCACAGAAACCTTTGGCAAAGCAACACCAACAATGTGTGAAACTTTCATTGTGTTCCTTACACGCGTTGCTGAGATTACCACGGACAAACGCACACTTTTTTTTGGCTTAATTTTTATATATATAGATAAGCTTTATCTCCTATAGCAGTGATTGTTCAGATACCAGTTTTTGCCATATATCTCCTTTATGTAGGAAACTAAACCCAATAAATTGTGTTACCGGTTTACATACCGATCACATAGCAGTGAAAATCACTTAGATTGGTGCCATATAAAGTATATCTTTCATACCTTTGATTGTTTAGATGCGTTTTTTTATTGTATTCAAAAGCAGTAATCTGTCAAAGTAAAATTTGCAGATGTTCATGAAAGGTATGAAGCCTTCGGCATAGCCGAAGACAGCGCTGCTCTTGCTTGTTTTTTTCTTTATTCTATCTAGATCCCTACCTCTAACCCCTGGTCGTTCTAATTACAATTATGTTATTC
>NW_023458555.1:27124504-27136198 GCF_013731165.1 Rhagoletis pomonella | reverse complement strand
TTTTTTAAAAAAAAGTTATCAAGCTCTTAAAAAATCACCCGTTACATCCACATATGAATTTTTGCATACATGCTGGCGCATTGTCATGCATATATATATATGTATATTCACATGTATGTATGTACATATGTGCTGAAAGTTCCATTGTGGGCAGCACAATAGTCAACGAAGCGTCGGAAAAGAATCTTAAAATATGCACAAGAATTGCGCCTCCGCCTTCGCTACTGCCGCCGACGCTACCATCGTTGAAAATGTTGCCTTGATACAAAGGCGTAGTAGAAGATTACAATACGCTCTACTGTTGCGTTGTGGTGGCCATGGAAATGGTGTTTTGTATGCTGCTGAGGCAATGGCTTTGTTGGTGACGGTGACGGTTGTGGTGATGGTGATGGTGACGGTGACGCTGGCACTAACTGTGGCAAATGTAACGACTGTAACGTTGTAAGCTCCTTTTTTCTTAATTTTTCTAGCATTTTGTTTTTTTTTTCTCGTATCGCTTCAAAGTATTGTGCCTTATGCGAATTATTTTGCGCCCCAACGAACAGAAATCGCGCTCTATTCTACACTAAGTATTTATATACGCTTGCATGCAGATATGTCAGTGAGAGGTAAGGTACCTGGTAATAATGCATAATTTGCATGGTATTTACAAAGAAAAAATGCAAAGCATTTTTCACTGATGAGCCATGGTTTTCTATTTCCTGACAAGAGAAAAATGCTTATTTTCTATGTTGTGGTTGAAGGAACTTGTAGGTATCCAATTTTAAGTTAGCGCTAGTTTATTTGCTACTTCTGCTGATAGTTTTATAAGTATGAAAGTCCAAATGACTTTGCAAAAATTCAACTATGAAACAAAGTTTCTTTTTCTCTAGCTATTTTCAGTAAGAAAGGCATAAAGCTATATATTAAATATTAACAGTGTATTAGCAAAATACCCTAGAGAATCTGCTATGCCGGCTTCTCGGCTCCGCTCGCGTGTTATACGGAGTCAGACTTGAAATTAACCTTTCCGGGGAATTCTGCCATAAAAATTATGTCTCTGGGCATGGAGAATGTGTGTGTAAAGTGTTAACTAATTCAGTTGTTTCAGTATAAATTACAACTTATCTTTCGTAGAAAGTCTTCATAAAAAGGATACAATTTAATGGTTTTTTAGTTTCATATTTTATTTAACATAAGCAGAGTAATTTTTTTATATATTTTGGAAATGCGGCAGCGGTCTTTTAAAATGCTTTCAAGCCAATATGTAATGTAAAATTTACTAACTGACTAAGTTTGACACTCATATAAAATATTTCATTTGACTTAATAAATTTTTGAAGTTCCAAAGCTGTGGCAACTACCTTTAAAATGCTTTTGATTTACTTTGTTAATTGAGTTGTCTTTGAATTTCTTAACAGTTCAAAAAGTTTTTCGAAATGAAGACTTCATTCCCACATAAAATATTTTATTTAACTAAACAAAATTTATTACGAATTTCTAAACAAGTGGCAACCATCTTTAAAAATGTTTTTGACATAAACTTCTGTCGTTTAAGTTGATTTGGAATTTCTTTGTAAAAAAAATGTTATCGAAATAAACGTTTCTTAAAATTTTCTCATTCGGCACCCATATTAATATATTTGGAATTTCTTAACAGGTGGCAATCCTGCTCAAAAATATTTCATAAACAAAGTTTACTTGAACCTCTTTCGTTTGACCTGCATATTAAAATATTTTATTTAACTTGTTAATTAAATTTATTTTTATTTTTCTAAGCCGGTGGCAAACCTATTATAAAAAAAAGTTTTTCGAATTGCACATTTGATTCCCACTTAAAGTATTTTATTTAACTTGCTGATTAATTTGGTAATGAACTCCAAAAATGGTGGCAACTCTTTTAAAATTTAATTTCAAATAAAATGCTTTATTTAACATTTGACACCCAGACAAAATGAAAGGAGTTGTATATATTAACAAAAAATGTTTTTTTTTTTAACAGGGGGAAAGCACTTATACTATATTTATTTAGTCCACTGATTTCTTTTTGATAATACCAGTATAATAAAAAGCAGTGTTGGGCAGTTTCGATACAAAAAGTACTCAGAATTCTAATTCTTCAAAGAATCGGCGATACGCTATTTTTAAATGTAGCGATACTGAGTACTCCAAAGTACTTGGAACTCACAAAATAACTCAAAAGTACTCAGAACTCGAAAGTACTCAGTGCTGAAAAACGCTCTGATTCGATCTAATTGTCGGAAAGGTACTTAAAACTACTGAATTCTATTTACATTTACCAGCATTCAGAGATGATTGTACTCAATTTCAAGTTTCAATAATTTTCAAGACAATACTTGTACCCAGTACAGATAGCCATTCATTTTACGTAATTTGGGATTAATATATTATTTTGAATAAAGTGCTGCTAGCATGTGAGATTTCTATACTAAGTATTGAAATGTTACCAAAAAGCTATATATTTAAAAACAAAGTACTCAGAACTCTCAAAAATACCCGATTCCTAAACGTATTGATACCAAAGAACTCGATTCTCAAAAGTACTCGATACTTCGCAACACTACTTATTAAACAACTTTTCTACTTATTACACCTAAAAGTAAAGGTACGGAATCTTTCCATAATCGTTTTTCTATATATACGTGCTATATACAGTAATGACTAGGCCACCGTTCACTTATGTATGTATATTCTGAAATACTTAATGATAACCTCTTCCCACGATTTGTAGACGCTATTATTGGCATCGCTATGCGTAAACAAATTTTAATATGCCAGACAGGCACTCTTGTTGCAAAATAACATATCCTTATTATTCTTATTTTTATTTTGCTCTTGTTTAGCAATAAATGCAAGAAAAAATAATATTATTTTCAATACAAATCATATAAATCAAATGCTTAGTGTTCTCGTTAAAAACCGACAACTCCCTATTTGAAATCAATACTTCTTAAATATTTTTATTTAAGTTCGAAACGGAAGCAGCCGTTAAAATGGAAATATTTTGCAAATACATTTTTTTTATAGACTAATGATGTCATGGCGCACTTAATGGCAGAAACAGGTACAAAATGCTAAGTCATTTAAGAGATTTTGGAAATAACTAAAGCAGCTTTGGCAAAGCAGCAGAAATACAGTGCATTTTAACTGATGTGATAAAAAGGCAAAAAAAATAACATAAAAAATGCGGCAATAGTAAATTTTCCTTCAAAGAAGTTCACAAAGTTTTATGAATAACCGAAAATTTCAAATTAAGATAAAAATTCTATCAACCGGTTAAGATTGAAATTTGTGTAGTTAAAACAAAAATTGCCGGATATGGCAGGTAGCAGGTAGCCAGCATGCAGGTCGGTTAAAAACGCGGCGTGAAAAAGTGAATCTGGAATGTATTTTACGCTTTCGTTTTTAAGCGTGGCGTTTACTTGTCATTTTCTTTTTCGTATGACAATTAAGTATGAATGTGTGTGCAGATATGTAAAAATGTATGCACATACCCACGAAACACTTTGCTTTTGCTATTCCACACAGGTGATTCTCAGCCTGTAAATTTTTTGCTTGCACTTTTTATACCTTCCATGGACATGAAATGGTATCATAACTTTGGTTCGATGTTTGTGATTATGAAGAAGAAGACATATACCAATAAAAAAATTATACACAAGTTAAGAGAACGACGAGCTGATTTGATTTACCTATGTCCGTCTGTCTATATATCTGTCTGTTTGAAAAAATTTTTCGAGATATCCGATCACGGGTACATTGGTGTCTTTTTATAATGTTTTAATCACACATAAAAATGACTGTTCATTTTCCACTTCTTTCACTTTTCATCAGCAGAGAATTTACAGTGAAAATCATAAAGATCGGACTACTATAAGCTATAACACCCATAGATATGCTTCTTTTCCTGGATGACGTCCGTGAAGAGGGAACTCTCATCAGTACTACTATGTATACCGGCATAGAAGTATCCAAGGAGTCACACAGCTCCATCTGAGAACTAAAACCTCTCCACAAACCACTCTCCGCGCTGCACCGCCACCGCAAATGACACACATACATATCGACGGCTGAGTGGAAGATCGACTTACATATCTCTCCAGCCGGTTCGAATACGCCCTATCTCCTCCATTTAAATGGCTAGGGACCTGAAATTTTGGATTCCCTTTATTTATCATAAGTTCACAGTGGGAACCGTCGAGATCAATTTAGTATACCCCCAAAATACCTTATTAAAAATGTAATAAATAAATATAATAAGGTATGCATGAAAGGTATGAACACTTCAGCATAGCCGAAGACAGCACTTTCCTTACATGTTAAAATTTCATTTCCATTTTTTTGAAAATACAAAACTTAAGCTTTAAAGTACATATGTATGTGTGACCCCTTTTTTTTGGTATTTTTCTGAGCGCGAAATTTTTGGAGTTGTATGATGTGTGTGCTCCAATCTGGGTGCGTGGATTTCAATAGTAATATATGCACATACATACATAAATATGTATGAACATATCAGCCATCAGTGGCGGATACAGGAGTTTATTTATGGAGGGGCGATTGGGGTCAACTTGTCAAATAATTTTTAAATTACAGGCATCTAATTTTACTTTTAGTAAGTTTTGTGAATTTGTTGCAAGGTCCATTTAATACAAAAGTTATACGTTGGATTTATTAAGGCAATTTATGTATATATGTAAATACTTATTTTTTAATTACAACGCTTGTCAAATGATCGGAAATCGAGCAAAATATTATCTAGTAGCGTTATAAATACATTTGATTTTAATTATTTGTTTTTAAAAATATATTATATTTTTTAACAAAGATCATTTACATCCAAATTTCAATCTTTGTACAAAATTATAAAAGAAATCAACAAACTTTGTCAAAAAGTCGAGCTTTTTAATTCGATTAGATTTAGAAATATTTTGAGTGTGCAGTTTTGTAGCCCAATATAAATTACCATTAATTTTTGGGAATTTTTTTTTCGTTAAAGGTGTTGCTCATTTTCTCAATAAAAAAATCATCGAAAATGGAATAAAATGACTAACATCGTCAACAAAAAAAAAAAAACAAACAGCCACATCAACGGCAAGTCCCAGTTACTTTAAACTTGTAGTAAAATTGAATGAGCTAAAAAAATGCATACTCAAAATATCGAACGGAAACGTTCGAAATTTTTAAGAAAGTTTGTTGATTTTTTTCAAGTGTTGCGAAAACATTCAAGCTTGAGTTTATATGTTTTTTTTTAAGATTATATTATATTTTTATAAACAAATAATGAAAATTAAAAAATATTAAGACAAATGGTCAAATCTTGTCAATACATTTATAATACCTACATACCCATTGTTATAATTTTTCACGTTGGCGAAGAGATTTACATGATTTTTTTATTCTATAAATAATCTTGTGCTAGCCAAAAAAGGAATTATGATTGAAGATTAAAAAAAAAAAAAAACTTTATAAAATTTGTTTTCAAATTTCTCGTTTGAGGTAATATATTTTAACCTATGTTTTACTTTTTAGAACTCTGAGTGGGGTGGTCGCTCCCATCGCCCCTCCCCTGTATCCGCCGCTGTCAGCCAGGTGAGAATATATGTAGGTATTCATGCTGGACTCATTCGAAATCTTTACCGATTACACATACAACGTTATAGGTATTCATTCTGTTTTACTTTTACTTTCATAAGAAACAGGTTTAAGCGCATTTTAGCTGCCGCAGTCGGTGCCGTTCGCTCTGCCTCCGCCACATAAAAATTCCTTTCTGCTTCTCCAGCCTCTGCTGTCGCCTCAACTATTTGTTATTTATTTCATTAATTTCTTTTTTATTTAATGCATTAGGCATTGTTTACTAGCATCAACATGCTGTTTTTGTTATCTACTATATATTTATTGAGTGCTGCGAACACACGCGTCAATGTCCAGCGAAAATTTCGAAAAAGAGCAGCAAACAAAAATCCTACTATAAAAGTATGTTTGTATGTCTACAACATGTACATTACAAATGAATGTTCGAAAGGAGTCAGCATTGCATGCGGCTCAAAGTGGTTGTCAATCAATTTCTGGCATCAAAACATGCAATTACAACATTTTACAACAACTATTATTAGCTGCAGCGCCTACATATGAATATCGTCACTACAGGCAGGTAATTAACTGCATGTGTTGTAAAAATGTTTTGTAATTATTTTTTTCTCTTCATTTGATTGCTTTATTAAATAATAAAAAAATTGCCTTTTTCACAATAGTGCCTCGTGGTGAAAAAAAGGAAACAATTTTGAAAATACATTTGTACACATTTACGCAATTTCTTAAATGCATATACTTTAGCTAAAAATTTAAATATGCGCAGCTGGCACCACACTACACATCAATGACGTTAAAATGCCAATAATGTGGAGTTGTGATGTTAAATGTCAATTTCGTTAGCCCTGCATGGCACTGATTGTTTGTTTTTTAACATTTTGGGTTTTATTGCATTTTTCACTGCACTTATTACTTGTGTATCCTCGACTATGTATTATACGTAAACAAGCACACCTACAAATTCCGATAAATAAACAGTCATTGCATTAAAAGCCTAAAGCGCATGTCAGCACTTAATAGCAAACAATTTGTGTGGTAATACATCAAATACATGCAAAACGACGAAAACTGATTAAAACTTTGATTAAGAGTAAGATTAAGATTAAGATTAAGATTAATATTAAGATTAAGATAAGACAAGAGTAAGAATAACATTAAAATTTAGATTAAAACTAAGATCTAGATTAACATTAAGATTAAGGTTAAGATTAAGATTAAGATCAAGATTAAAATTAAGATTAAGATTAAGATTAAAATTCAGATTAATATTTAGATTAAGATTAAGATTAAGATGAATGTTGAGTTTAAGAACAAGATTATGATCAAAATTAGGACCAAGATTAAGATTACGATTAAGATTAAAACCAAAATTAATACTAAGATTAAAATTCACTTTAAGATAAAGATTAAGACTAAGATAAGCTTAGATTAAGATTAAAATTGAGATTGAGAATAATATTGAGATTGAGATTAATATTAAGATTAAGATTGATATTAAGATAAGGTTAAGATTCAGAATAATAATAATATTAAAATTAAGATAAACAATAACCTCAATATTAAGATTAAGATTCAAATTAAGGTTACGATTAAGGTTAAGAGTAAGATAGAGTCATTTTAATATTAAAATTATGATTATTATTAAGAAAAAGTTAAGATAAGATTAAGAATAAGGTTAAGATTAAGATAAAAATTAATACTGAAATTAAGATTAAGATTAAAATTTAAATTAAGATTGAGGTTGACATTATGTAGAAAATTACGAATACATATAATATGCAATGAAGCTTTAACGTATAGTTATATTGGTAAAACGCAGCCACTGGGCCGTAATCGGACATTCACGACACTTTTTTTTAATAATAAATTGACTACAGCGCCACCTGGCGGCAGCTTTTACAAAAGGATTTCCTTTACCATAGCAAATAGATATCATAAAAACGAATTTTTAGTTGGTAAAAACTCGACTCCTGAGCCGATTGGTGGGCAAATTTTTTTACAGTAATATTTCCCATACGATACCAATACCATATTTCGAATATAAGCCAAATCGAATCATAAGCAATTGTGAACTAAAACTATTTTGAGACCCCCCTTAAAGACACACAAAATGCCCCGTTTACAAACAGTCCCGCTTTTCTCCATGATTATGCAATTGCCTTCATATACCTCCGTACCATGTTCGAGTACTCTACCATGAATACATTCAGAGATATGCAGTATGAAATATTTCGTTTCTATTAGAGGTGCCACCCGTATAAATTCGCATCACCCCATCATTATACAAATATATCTATCAAGGTAATCAGAAACTTTCTCTTGACCATAAAAACCACATCATTCACAACTACAACTTCATCTTTCCACTCCCAATCCTCTACGACAATTCTATCTCGGAGCATGCAGGATATAAAACTAACTAAATTGTTCTTTACTCTGAGATTAGATAGGACTTTTTATATAGATTCGGGTAGCACCTTTTTGAAATTCCCGATGATATCGAGGAAGCCAGTAACTACGAATATGTGATTTTAACCCCAGCATGCAAGGCAGATTCCATTTCTCTACACTGTTGTTGAGACAGGCTTGACGGTCTCCCGCATTTTATTTCATAAGAAATTCATACTTATTTATATGACAAAAAGTTCAAAAATCCGCCACCCAAAAAAAAAACATCTCAAAAATCAACGCGATTTTTTAGCCATTGAAGCTTGCACTTCTTACCCAAAAATTTTCTAAAAATTCAGAATAAAAAGTTGAAATTTTGATGAATTTTTGGAATTTTCCTAAATTTTGTATAAAGTTTGAAACTGTTATTTTTTATACGGTTTTGGTTAAAGCTTGGACGATATTTTTATATAAAAATAACAAAACAAATTTACCTCGAAAAACATTACGAATATTTGAAGAAAATCAACATTTTTTTGTGTATCGTCCACTCAAGAATTGATGAAATTACTCGCCTAACAATAATAACAAATGCGCCAGCGATGTCAATACATACGTATGTATTTAGCAACCAATTACAGAAAAATATCTTACTTTTTGGTGTTGAGTGTTGATTGCTTTGGAGTTGATTGTTAGCCAGTTAGTATTTGTCTAATAAACAAACACTCACTGCTTGTATAGTGATTTTCCGCATACAAAAATTTTAACAACAAAATTTTTACGTTTATTACTAAATTTCCATAGCAAAAAAAACGCAGGCTACAAAAAGTATTTGCTGATTTGTAAAACGACTTTCTACAAAACCTTTTTCCACCAACAAAAAAAAAATGCTTTTAAATTGAAGTGTGGCAACGAAAGTGTTGTCAACATAGTACGTGTGTATGTATGCAGACATGTTGAATGTATGTATATATTCGCCAAAACAAATTGCCAAATATTTTATAGATACACACGTATTTAGTCAAAAATTAACAAAAAAGTACAAGAAATTTTTAAAGCGAAAAAATTAAATGAAAAGTGGTCTCAACTTGAATAGCAGCGAAGCAAGAAAAAAAAAAAAATGTACATAACAATAAAATAAATATCATTTATGGACCGCTGATTTCTTCCGCAACGTGAAATTTAACTTTTTTAAGGTGAAAAACCACACGTATGTATATATGTATATGTATAGATGTATATTATTCAGTTGAAAGAAAGTCAAGGTTGCTGTTGTTTATGGAGAAATCAAATGTTGTGCAAAAAAAGTAATTAAATATGAATAAATCGTTTTATTACATACATATGTGCTTACAACAAATAACTTGCATTGTGTGTATGTAAATAAAGTGAAAATTCTCAATTGAAAATAATAGAAATCATAATTTAATGTCGCGCCAGAGGTTAATGTCCATAGCCATAAGCAATTTAGTTACTTTGATGTTTTCGTTTTTTAACAAAAAAAATATCGTCTTCTGATTGCACCTTTCTCTTTTCATGTTCGATTCTAAAAAAGGCAAACCGCTGAGAAAATTCTGTCTGACTATTGAAGTAAATCATACAACTACTTAGTATTGAAGACACATTCTTTTAGAAAACACAATTGCGGAATGGATATAGCAAAACCTCGTTTTATTTTTTTCGAAGAGGAAACATTTCCAGTAGGCTCATCGGAAATTGTAGTTTATGTTGATGAATGCTTAAGCGAACGCCAGCTAAGAATTAACAATTTCGATGCTATAGATGCGCGTTATGATATATGTATGGAGATGCTTAAGAGTGTTATTTACACAAAGTTCAGAAATTTTTCAGTGAACCCTTAAAATTTCAAGACATTTGAGTAACTAGTTTTCCCAAAATTATTTTTAAAAGTAACTCTAAGCATATTTTTTAAATGCGAATATAAATATAAAAAAACATTGAAAAATTACTTACCGCTGAAAACCGTTTGCAAAATGTTTAGGACTACCTATTTCCAAAAAAATAATATTATATGATACTACTGGACTTATTCATATTGCCTCAGCTCGCTGCAACAGTTGAGAGATATTTTAATAAGTGTAAATTAAAACGCAAAATTTCCAAAAATGTTATTTCGTGGCATTTTTCTGGATGAAATAAGTAGCATTTACATACAATTTTTCTTTTCAAATTTCGGTGCCTTGTAAAAAAAAGTAAGTGCGCCACACTGGAGAAGTGAAACCTACGTTACATACATATATATTTTGTCTCATAACTAATATACATACATACATATGTACATATTTACATATATATGTACATCTGCTTTTGCTTAAGGTTATTTTTTTTTTCTTTTTTCTATCTAAATCCCTACCTCTAACCCCTGGTCGTTCTAATTACAATTATGTTATTCTGTTTTCCTAAATCTTCATTTTTATCTTTATACTCTATTGATAAAAAAAACCGATAGTAACATCCAATAAAATATCGATAACAAAACCGATAAAAATATTAATAACAAAATCGATAAATATCGATAACAAAATCGATAAATATTGATAACAGAATCGATAAAAATATCGATAACAAAATCGATAAAAATATCGCTAACAAAATCGACAAAAATATCCATAACAAAATCGATAACAAAATCGATAAAAATTGGTTAATATCGATAACAAAGTCGATAAATATCGCTAACAAAATAGATAAAAATATCGATTACTGAATCGGTAACAAATCCATAAAACTATCGATAAAAATATTGATTATTATATCGATAAGTTCCGAAAACAACGATAGAAAAATTGATAACAATATCGATAAAAAAATCGATAACAAAACCGATAAAAATATCGATTATTTTATAGGTAGGTTTCGAGAATCCTGAAAATTCTAAAATCGCAGATTGAGTCTCTGTGTCTCTCTCAATATCCTTTCCTCTTTAAATACCTTTATTTAAATCTTTCTTCCCCTATCTTCATCTTTACTTTTACCGCTATGCTCATCCTCCTCTTTGTCTTTACTTTCATGTTTATCATTTTCTTCATCTATATACTCCCATTCACCTATGCCCTTATATATAAGCAAAGTGTTTAAATTTACCTTGGCCTTCATTTTTGCCTTTATCTCTACGCATCCGGGTTTTTGTTTTTATTTTTATTTTTACCTTTGCCTTTATCCTTTTCTTTCTCTGTGTACCTAAGTGTTATTCCTTTATTAGCAAATTTTTGTTAAATTAATACCATATGAATACACACAAAAAGCACTTGTTTCAGCCCCACCCATTTCCGTTGCATCATTTCCGTGGCTCCATTTCCGTGAGCAATTTCCGTTAGATTGGCCAATTTACTCCCAACCAACCAACCGCCGCTGAGAAAGTTTCACTTCAAAAAATTTCAAAAAGTACTATATGTGCACTGATTTTACTGTAATTTGTTACCTGTTGTATTTAAAGCTAATTTTCTCCAATTGATTTCTAAAATGTCACATCTGACACCATTTTTTCTTTCGTGCAATGAAATTAAGGAGTTTGAACACTTTGCATCGCCAAAATGGGCACAAGACAATATCAGCAGCCGGCAGGTTAAGTTTTAGGCCTATGTAAGCCAAACTAAAGACGCCTTCTTTAAATCTGACCATCATAAAGCCAAAACAAGTTCGATTCCTTGTCCAAGCCCCATCTACCAAAAGATTTTGTTCTAATGCGATCTTCCC
>NW_023458555.1:27110801-27124404 GCF_013731165.1 Rhagoletis pomonella | reverse complement strand
GTCCAAGCCCCATCTACCAAAAGATTTTGTTCTAATGCGATCTTCCCTTGGCAGGCAATGACAACCTCTGTGAGAACGCTGATCTTAACACTGATATTTTTTTGTGATTTCAAATTGTAAAATGATGTTACAAATAAAAGAAGACTAGCTAATTTATTATTAAAACAATTAAATTTTTTTTGTTTCATTCATTTAATTTGCACTTAATTTGCCAACAATTTTATTAGTTTCATAGAGTTTTTGTTTGCGCAAGCGTATTATGCGTCATTCTCTTCAACAGCCAAGTGCTTTTTTTGTTATAACCAGCTTATAAGAATTCGCTTTTAATTCTTGTGAATTAAGAATGCTAACAGCAGCAAGAATAAAAATAAATTACAAAACAAAAAATTCTAATAACCATTAGCAGCATTAGAACAAAAGATATGCTCGTATGCACAACGCACATACACGCTCAAGCCCAGAAATCTCAGCTATTTGTGTCAGCATCACAAGAACGAGTTCAAGCAATTTCTAAGCGACAAATAAATTAATTGCAAGCGAAAGAAACTGGCTTAGAAAAGTGTCAAACAACCAACTTCGCTGTCAAATCGCTGCTCAAGTCTACCACCACAGACATATGTATATATGTATGTATATACATATGTATGTATGTATGTATAAGAATATTATACACATGTGTTTTGGCTTATAGTTATATATATATATATATCGTATGTATGGATGTAAGTAAGTTTGTAGTGAAGTTGACTACCTTCAGGTGTGAGCAGGTTCTTGACATTCTAGTTCTTGCCTCCAAAGGCAAAGCCACATTTGAAGCGAATTATTAACGCAAATATTTGTATATACATATTACACAAATGTGTATGGTAGTATGGCATTAAAAAAAAGAATAACTATTACAAAATTAAATGCCTCGTTATAAAGAAAAGTAGATATCGCTCACTTGCCAGAAAAACGTCATAACTGAAATAATCGAATATGCCATAAAGGAGTTTAGTTAGGCTCTCCTTACTTAAGTTAGAAAAATGGTGACTAAAGGCACTAACCAATACAATAATCTTAAAATTGCAAGATGATTTCATGATTTTTTTACCAAAAATAAAAAAATTGTGTGTGGATCCCACGCGCGACTGAAGTAAGACTTCTTTATCTATTACCCCATTTACAATACTACTAGTGAACCCGCATGACGTTAAAATTGAATTTAACATTTCAAATAGGTGGCAACCCAGCCGTTTTTGAGTGGAGAGAAGTCTCACACTGTTGGGTTTCTCTAATTTTAAACCCCCGTGTACCGACAAAAAGTTCTAACTTCCAAAAGTAAAATGTTATTTCACATCTACAGGTCAATCTCTTTAATTTGACATCTTATTTTTGAAACTCAAAAGAACGTGGATATACATATGTAGTTAGATAGGATAGTCACTAGACAAGAATAAAGGCGCGCTAGTGTTTTGATGGCAAAAAAGACGCTTAAAAAATTTTGCGAAAAAAAACGCCTAAGGAAAACTTTGGCTAAAAAAGACGCGTCACCTAGTTTAGGGCAAAGAAGGGCGCCTAAACATAAAGTGTCCCTTTCAAACAGGTGGTCACCCTTTTCGAAAGTATCTTCAAACTAAAATCTTCTCAAAGCTCGTTCGCCTGACACCCATATTATGATACACCCTTCAATTATCTAGTTGTCGCTATGCAAGTTGAATTGGTGGCAACCGTCTTCAAATACCTCAAAAATATTATAAATATTCAAACTAAAGATATCTTAACACTCTTTCATTTGACGCCTATATATTAATATTTCATATAACTTGTGCATAGTTTTATTCAACTAAGCTTTTCAAGCAGGTGGCAACTCTCTTCAAAATATTTTCAAACTAAAATTTTCTTAAACCTTCTTCGCCTTTCTTCGTCTAGTATTTCCCAATTATCCGATTGCCCTAATTTAGATTGAGTTTAATTTTCTAAACAAGTGGTAACCCTACTACATATAGTTAAACAAGTAAGAAAGTCTAAGTTCAACGGAGCCGAACGTTAAATACCCGGCGCAAGTATTTTATGTGGCAAGCACAATAACCATACCGAGTTTGGTACAAATTGGTAGAACGGTTACCGAGATACATATATGTGATCATAAGTGGGCGGTGCCACGCCCATTTTCCAACATTTTATCACAAACGTATTTCTTGGTAAAGAATTGTTGCAAGCATAAATTTTGAATAAATAAGCTTCAATATTTACTGATTTATTGAAGATTTTGTATTTCTATAAATTACCGTTATATGGGATGTGGGCGTGGTTATTGTCCGATTTTAAAAATTTTCTGCCATTTGGTATACTGTCCGAAGGCCAACAACTGTGCCAAGTTTGGAAAAAATTGGCGCAGCGGTTCCTTAGATATACACATGTAACCATAAGTGGGCGTGGCTATGCCCATTTTCCAAAGATTTATAATATTCTTATTTTTCGTATAAAACTTGTAAATATCAATTTTGAGTGAATAATCTCCAGTAGTTACTAAAATATCGCCGTTTTCGTATTTCTGAAAATTACCGTTATATGCGAAGTGGGCGTGGTTACAGTCCGATTTCGCCCATTTTCAATACCAACCTACATTGGATAAATGGAAACCCATATACCAAATTTCGTTGAGATATCTAAATTTTTGCTCGAGTTATCGGGTACACGGACGGACGGATAGACGGACAGACGGATACTAAAAAATCGGACAATAACCACGCCCACATCCCATATAACGGTAATTTAGAGAAATACAAAATCTTCGATAAATCAATAAATATTAAAGCTAGTTTATTCAAAATTGATGCTTGCAACAACTCTTTACCAGGAAATACGTTTATGGTAAAATTTTGGAAAATGGGCGTGGCACCGCCCACTTATGATCACATATATGTATATCGGTAACCGTTCTACCAATTTGTACCAAACTCGGTATTTTTATTGTGCTTGCCACATAAAAGCAAAATGTTGAAAATTATTAATATCGGACTAAAATTACGGCCGCTTTTCATATAACGGTAAATTTCAGAAATGCTTAAAACAGCAATATTTCGAAATTTAAGGACGCAAATTTTCTTAAAATTGATACACCCCGGCCTACCATCTAGCGGTAGCTTTCGGAAAGGTGAAACAACATATATTTATTACTGGCGCCGGGTATTTAATGTTCGGCTCCACCCGAACTTAGACTTTCTTACTTATTCTACATACTATTGAACAGTTATTTTAATCTTTACCTCAATCTCAACCTCGATTTTAATCTTTATCATTATCTTAACCATGACCAACCACCCCCGCTATCCGCTATCATATTTTGTCGCTTTTTCATTTAGATGTAGAGCCCAAGGAGTGTTTTCTTTGTCGTTGTATCGATGTTTGCATTTACTCCAAGCCAAATGCAAAAAATTTTCACTTTAAAGAGGTCTGGCGACCAAATATACATACATATCGGCGTTTAAAGTGCAAAACCGCGTATCAGTAAAATGCAAAACCGCGTATGTGAAGTTGTAGAAATTATTTTCTAGAGTGTAAAAACACTCATATTTCAAAATCGTTCTCTTTTTTATAAAGCAATCGCATATCTGCCTAGTATATTTAAGGACGAATGGATAAGGATTGAGCCAAGAGCTTGTGTGAGCAAATCCAATTTTTGGCAGCCAATGTCAGTTACGCGGTTTTGCAGAATCCCGATACGCGGTTTTGTACTTTAAACGACGATATGTACTTCTTGGGTGATTTTACGTTCCTCCATAAAGCGAGCCAATCTACAAGAACCTCAACATAGCCGTAACAAAAATAGCCGTAATTTAATTCACAAGAACACACTGGGAATGAGCCAGAAGAGTTAGGCCAGGCTACCAAGGAGAGCGTTCTTGAAATGGTCTGTGTATCCAAAAACACACCGCCATATTTCTTTACTCACAATCAATCGGCTTTTCCATATATCAGGTTCCCGATTTGAAGCCGCTTTCCACACAAAGCCGTGTAGTCACAATTTAGGGTCCCAGGGTCATCCCAGAAGACAGGGGACTGTGAGGGTTGGAACCAATCATTATGAAGTAAGGTGATCGGAGCTATTTAGATGCAATGAAAAACAACTGGAGCCCTATTTTACAACCCTTAGAACGTTATTCGGGATCCGCATGGGTTTTCCCCGGTACAAAATCGGTAACGGAATTGCCCAGAAAGCCATTTCTGTAGTTACCTATACATACTCAGATGGCAAGATGCTGGAACGATCAGCTGAATAGCAAATACATCGAAAACGTTGGGCTGGGAGTGACCTGAGAACGAAACGAGGCATCCGATCCGCTAAGTTATACTTCATTACCTTCTAGACACCTTCGTCGACGTACACATGCATACGGAAATAATTTTTAATGTCGTGAATTAACTTTTAAATATACACGAATACGTTGCATTTATTTCCATATACATATGTATGTACATTAGTTTCGAAAAAAGTGTACGGAATTTTAGAATTTTAAGTTCGATTCTAAGCAAAAATGGTGAACAAACTATATACCAAAAATTGCGTTTGGCCCTCCCAATTTTTAAAAGAAAAATCAGTGTATTATAAATTAAAAAATTTGAAATTGCTATACACTTCCTTCGAAAATATTACTTCAAATAAATTACTCTGCTCTAATATACATATGTACATACATAGCTGCTCAAATAGGTAGCTGCTACATAAATCATGGTCACGGTCACAATTCAATATATTTTCGAAGCTATAAAAACCAAAGCAAAAATAAAGTCATGCACTCTTAAAATCTTTTGAATATTTATGCATGCGAAACTGAATTTTTGCACAAGTATCATCAGAGCATCGTTAAACCACAAAACTACATTCATACAAATTTATGGTACAGAAAAAGACACAAAAAGAAATCAAAATGCCGGTCAGACAAAAAATCATAAAAATTATAGCTTCTTATTAATTCCAGTAAATTGTTTTCGGCTATGTTATGCATTATAAAATCTTTAAGCTAATTTAAATCCACGCTTCGTTATGAATATGTATATACATATGTATGTATTTGTCTACGTATGTATGTATGGTTATTAATGTGCCATAATTGTACCTACTTTAACGTCAAAAGCGCGCGAATAATTTTAGTAAAAAGTGCTTGAAATTCCCCAACACTTCAGATTTCTTTCAATTGTTCAACCTAAAGCTGTGGGTACTTAAATTTAGTTTTTTCCCGACTTGTTTGTGTGGTTTGTTATTCACTGTGTTGTTCATTGCATGACCTTGGGATTTGCAAAAGAAGTTTCATAGATGCAAAATAGGAACAGAAAAATTATTGGTTAACAAATAATTTTGAATGTTTGTGAGAGCAAAGGCGGTTATAGAAATATTCACTTACATATTTGTATATGGATGACTTGTTTTTTTTTACTAAATGAAACTAAATAATAATAGTTTAGTTTCAACAACTAAATATAATTAGTTGCGGAATTTTGGCAATATTTGGTAACTGTCAGCCAAGTATAGTAATTATAACCCAATACATATATTAAAGCTTGTGATATTCTTACTAAATACTTATTAATATTATTTTGATATATGTTTCTACAAATAAAAAAAAGCATGGCCTATGCTAAAGTGTTAAAAAAAACGGATGTAATTCTCTTCTGTTAATACAGATGTGCTTTCGCTCAACATATGGTGGGGTCATAGTTACAAAACCTTAGTTGAGGCAATTGCGATTTGTTTCGAGAGAGGAAAATATTCATGCTTGAGAGCCAGTCTATATATGTAAGTGAGTACAGGGGAAGAAAAGCATGTGCGCGAAGCGCTTAATTTAGGCATGGCTATGACATGCGCAAACTTGTTTATTTCAGTTTCAGTTTTGCTATCGCCGGGATTTGTTCTGGTACGCACATGGATATAGTTAGCTTAGAAATATTTACTCCAAAAAAGTATGCCCATCAAATCTCTGTCATCATAATGATAAATCTTCTATGGTTGGATTAGAATGATACCTTGATTATCGTAAATTTTTCGAACCCTAAAAACTTTTGGCGGAAAATCTTCGCTAAAATTTCGCTATACTTGCCTCTGCCCTGGATATTCAATCCAGTGTCTATTGAGCATTTTGTCTATCAAGTGGTTTATGACCTCCCTTGCGCGTGCGTTTTTAAGCTGTTTGTTTTATTTTAGTACATCGACTCTATTGAATATTTGCCACTGCATTTTGCATGCGCTCACTTTGAACTTGGCCTACTACCATTTTAGTGATGTAGCATGCGAGATTATTGTAATTAAAATTTTTATTGTCACTTAATTATAGTCATGGCTAATTAAATCGGAGCGTCAACACTTTTTGTAATATTTTCAATGATTTAGTTTAATTAAAGTGCAAATTATTGGATCTGCGAAGGCACATCTGTAATTTATATAGAACACACAGTTCACATATTTGTTTCCGTCTCAATGCAAAACAAATTTGTAATAAAAGAACATAAAATTTGATTTCTTTCGTGGGGCTGAGGATGCTTCCCAAAAATACTGCGATGGATCTATGCAGAGTTGTACGTTCCCTTAGAGATAGAACTGCGCAATTTGAGGCAATGAAGCTACAAAGGCTGGTTGGCGTATGTATAATTTGAGCTACGAGGACTTCTCCAGAATATAGCGATCTTGACTGACAGCCAGGTGGCAATTAAGACCCTCAGATCTTATAAGGTAACATATATCTAAACTGGTGATAGAGTGCCTTGATAACCTGAATATTCTTGGTCTGACCAATCGAGCTTGGGTTCTCTGGATTCTGGGACATATTGGTATTGAAGCAAACTAGGATACTGATAAACTTGCGAAGAAAATAAGGCTCAAAGAAATTGCTACTAGGAAATCTACCATCTGTAGAGTATTCCAAACCACTTTTAGAAAATTATAAGCTAAAACGCTTTAAGGAATGTATGAGCTTTTCCAAGATTAACTTAAGAATTACTGCAGTAACTAATTCTGACAGGACACTGCAAGCTGAACTATCTAAACAAGGGAATTTACGTGTTGGAGCGATGCAGATTTTGCAGGACGGATATCGAAACTGCGCCGAAGGGTGTACTGCCAAGGATCATAGGCGTCCCATAGTAAAATCTCGGACATATTCAAAATTCTTATTGAGACAATATGTTCTAGTGAAAACAAAAACCCAACCAAAACCTTACCTTTTGAAAGTAGTCGTCTTGTAAAGCTTCAAACTTTATTCGGAGGTATGAGGTATGGAGCTTTGCTAAGGCATATATTCCCAGTAGGGTCGAAAGGGTTAAAATAAATTATGAAAATTTAGCCCTAAGATAGGAAAAAGTCCACTAACTCCTAAACCATTCACCAAACGTCTAATTCAAGACATTATTATAAATTATGAATGGGGGTTGAATGTAGAAGCCTTGAATGTGGAATAGCCTTTTACGCTAGCAGTAAGACCTGGAGCCTATCCTGGTTTCTCACGCATATGATCTAGATAGCAGTCGTTAATGAAATAATCTCTATATTGCCTTGGTACGGAGGCCAGCGGTATAATTATGGCTTACTTCTAAAAGTTGGAGGATGTGCAAAGGCTTACGGAGCTACGAATAGCTACAGTGTTTCGCACCACGTGCCCGCAGTACTCGCTAAATCTGTGTAACGTATAGACCTAGTCAAGAAGAATTCGGCGAAGAAATCGGCAATAACACTCCTGATAATGGAAATGTCAACACAAAGTTCATTTTGTCGCATTAATAGACCAAGACGGGTAGAAGAACGGGCCAGAGATGAGTGAGAGAGTAGGAGACGCTGTTTTTTTTCCAGAGCTTTTGCTTGAAAATCCATATAATAATAATAATAACAGATTGGCGCTTACACATATGTTAGTGTTTGGCCGAGCTTCTCCCCCCGCTAGTGGCGTGCGCCTTGATGTTGTCACACAAAGCGGAGGGGCCTACAGTTTTACGCCGACTCCTCGCCGAAGCTGTTTTTCATAGCAGAAATACACTCGGAGGTTTTCCATTGCCTGCCGAGAGACGACCGCTGTTAAGAAAAAACCTTTTTTTTCTATTTTTTTTTGCTTTAACCAGGGCTTGATCCCAGGTGCTGCGGAGTGAAAGCGCGCACTGCTTACCACTACACCACAGTGGCCGAAAATCTATATAAGATTCAGAAATAGAGCAGCACTTCTCAGGCCGATATCTACATATCGTCGCCTGGGTAAAATATTTTCGTATTGACTACAAATTTTTCGATAATTTAGTAAAAATTTATTTAGTGATGCAGTCATATTAAACTAATCAATGTCTTAAAAATGGATATCTCCTATAGCTTCCGAGATAATGAGTATAAAGTGTCGTTAATTTAGTAGAAATTTTGATCACATTTTTTTGTATTTCATACAATGTGGCTGCCAAATTGTGGACAAATGACGCTAACGACAAAATTTTACTATAGGAAATCCTTCATAAGCTCAAAACTAATTAATAATAAACATTAAAAATTAAAAATTTAATACTTTAAGAATTTTTTGAACTAGTCACGGTTTCAGAGACTTTGGAGAAAATCTCTCTTCGCGCCTTTGAGAAATTGCATTCCGAATTTCAATCGCGATTTCCCACAACCTGTCGAAATTAACATACGACAATCTATTACCCAGGCGGCGATATACTATACATATGTATATCGTCGTTTAAAGTACAGAACATCGTATCGTCATTCTGCAAAACCGCATAACTGACATTGGCTGCCAAAAATTGGATTTGCTTACACAAGCTCTCGGCACAATCCTTATCCATTCGTCCTGAAATATATGTACTAGCCAGAAATGCGATTGCATTATAAAAAAGAGAACCAGTTTGAAATATGAGTGTTTTTACGCTCTAGAAAATAATTTCTACAACTTCACATACGCGGTTTTGCATTTTGCTGATACGCGGTTTTGCACTTTATACGACGATATGCTGATTATACTACGGCTCTAACACTAGAACATAACCTGTGTCAATGTTTAACTTTCGAATGATCTTGACTCTGCTGCCTTTGATTTGCCTCCTTCACCACACTGATCGAAATATTCAATACAAATTTTTGAATAATGCCATTAGATCCGCACCGTTCGTTCGATTTTCAAAACTGGGATGTCCAGTTAAAGGGCCTGTATATGTAAGTAAGGTGTTACTTTTTCGAAAAGGGTTGCCGCCCTTTAAAATTAATTCAAGTTATTTCAAATTAGAAATAAACTTTTACTATGTGGGCATCAATCGAAATTATTTTGAAAACTCAATGTATAAGGGTTGCCAACTGTTAAAAAATAAATTTCAATTTGTATTAAGGTAATTGAAATACGCAACCCACGAAAATGGTTCAAGGATGTAGTAGTTGAACATATTTTGCAGAGGGTTGCCACCTGTTTTAAAAGTCGAATTTAGTTTACTTATACACAAGTTAGATGAGATATTAAAATAAGGTTGTTAAAAAAACGAGTGTTAAGAAATCTTTAGTTTGAATATTTAGAAATTTGTGAGGTGTTTGAAGAGATTTGACACCTGTTAAAAAGGTAAGATAAAAATTATTTAATTGCTTGATTGAATTATTAACATTTATTTCTAAGTGGTTTTAGGAGAGTTGCCACGTGTTTACAAAATCAAATTCAACTTAATTTATCGGTTAATTGCATTATGTATCACAATGCCAGACAAAAAAGATTTAATAAGATTTAAGTTTGAAAATACTTTTAAAGAGGGTTGCCACCTGTTTATAAAATCGAATTTATTTAACTTATACACAAGCTAAAAGAAATGTTAAAATATGAGTGTTAAGAAAACTTTAGTTTGAAAGTAATTTTGATTAGGGTTGCCATATATTCGAAAAGTAATATCTATAAACAGCAATTTTTGTGAAGGTCGGTAGATTAGTTACTTCGACTTTCAAAAAATAAGATATCAAATTAAAGCTTTGGGCCAGTAGATGTGCAATAAGATATTATTTTTGGAAGTTAGAATGTTTTTAGCGGTGCAGGGCGATTTGAAATTTGATTTAATGAAATGCCGACACCATACGAGAGTCAGAAATGGCTGGTCGAATTTAGATGAAACATTTGGAATATTTTTTTAGTTTTCTGTTTATAAATTTAAATTCAATGTTGGCGTTTGGGGTTGTGGGTTGACTAGTTTTATTTGTTGTCCATTAAACCCAGAAATATCCCGATGAATTTCCTATATACTTTACTCTAGCACTAGTCGTCTTTTGTTCCTTTTATTATTATTTAACCAATAATTTATGTATGTATGTACATGAAAATATCATAAAGCCAAATTTTAGACAAACTGCAATAAATAACTAAACTCTTTTATTTCAAAAACTCAGATTTGATTAATTGGGCAAATATAAATCAAATGCTATTTAAAACTGAACAATCGCATACATACAATATACGTAAGTATGTGTATGTAAATAAGTTTATGTTTCATTCAAGAAAATACGTTAAATGTCATTGAGGATTGTGAGCGGTAAAACCAGCTTCCATTGAAAGTTCAAAATGACTGCTTTGACAGCAACAAACTGAGTATATTCAATGAAATTTCAAGTTAGTGAATCATAATGTAGGCTTGCTATACTTTTAGACACCAGAATTGCAAATGAGCTAAATTTATATATTTTTAAATGCTGCTTATAAACTCTTTGAGGTTTGCGCATGCGTGTTGGTGTTGAATACTCGTTGAATGAACCACAAATTAAATTATTTCAATATCATTTATCAATTGTTTGCTTCACTGCATAATATTGGCTAGTATTATATTTTGCCTGAAGTTTTTTGTTTTTGTTTCACAAATACATTTCATTGTACAACCTTCTAAGTAAAAATACTTAAGCTGATTGTCAAAAAAATAGCTAAGGCTGAGATCGCCAACACAGTAAACACCTACAGCCTGTCAGAAAAAACTGTAAGAAGAACAGTTACGTTACTTATAGAACTGTGCTTTGCTTTTGTCTACCTTCTATATAAGATATTTTTTTTTTTTCAATTCTAAATTCTTATTTAAAGCAATACACTTCGTTGGGACTTCATTGGCACTTTTTTTAAATACGCCTATTGTATAAGTCCAGCGGGAAGTGCGAAAGATAAATGAAAAATTTTTATATGAGGCAACACAAACAGAAATATATACATATCTGGGTCAAATCGACCATTTTTGATTTTTATGAATTTTGGCCAGAACTTTTCTTTTATCATATAATGAAGTTCTGCTAAGGAAAATAATTTGTAAGTTCAAAATTTCACGATTTCCCGGATTTTGTAAAATTTGTCTTTTGAATATCTCGGAAATTATTACATTTACAGTCTCGAGAAATACAAAAAAATACAGAATTTTTTTATTAAAAAAATCGTTAAAGCAGAAACTTGTAAACACTTTTGAATTTTTTTTTTTTTTGTAAAATAACTCCAACCGATCTCAAAAGATACTGACATTTTCAGAAAGGTTTTTTTTATGATATACATTTTTGAACTTTGGAAAAAATTTTTTTCCAAACTCTTTACTAAAAATAAATTTGAATTAAATAAGAAAGTTTAATATTACTTTATTTAGAGTTGCCAGACAATTTTGTTTATATGTAAGTAAAAATTTTTCCCTTCATATTCATAGAGGCATCGTCGTCAGAGTCTTATTGAAGCTGGCAATAGTTAAGGGAGTGTTCGACATTCTCGATTTTCTCGTCGTCCATACAGCTGTGGGAGTAATACCTTACTGGAAATTCCGTTCTGCTAGCAAGTCTGGGGCGTTCGATGAGATGAAGGGTTTCAGACAGCTGATCAACCACCAGGACCAGATGTGGTTTTTTTTTCTCTACAGGATGTTTCTGAGGCTCTCCTTTTTTACCAGTTCGATATGAACTAAACCACAATTTACAAGATGCTAGCGGTACTCCCACCTCGTATAAGGTATTCATCAATCAATCAAGATTTCTACAATAGACCATATCGAAACTAGCCTCATGACTATAAGCTCTTCTTCAAATACACTAAAGTAATGAAGTAAATGGAAGATTAATTTTATCGACGATTCCCGCGAATATACCACACCTTCCCACGCTATTAGTTAGCTAAGAGCCATGGGTGTATAAGAAAGTCTAGCAAGGGGAATACTAATTTTTTCCATTTATTCCTCAAGGTAATCCTTTATGAAATGTTAGAGTAGAAACGGAGTAGTCTTGGTGCTTAAGAGTTTTTGGACAGATGTCTAAAGTTTACAGTGGCCGAACCATTTGTTACTCTAAATACTTTGCCAGAGCATTTTGTCTGACTACACTTTGTCCTGCCTGTAGTTTACTATAAAGGTGTACAAGGAGAGCAGTTTGAAGGGCTCTAGCTTAAGTAAAGGGTGGCGATCCCATAGCGAACACAGTGACTCCGTAGAACATGGGTGTACGAAGCACTGCGGTATAAACTCAGTATACTATCTTTGGTTTAACTCCCCATTTTTTACCAATGGCGAGTTTTATACTAAAGTGGTTTTCTGGGACTGAAAATTAAATGAAACTTGTTTACCGAGTAAGCTTCACTTCCAACAAAAGATCTCATTATTTGACTTCCTTCGCGAAGGTCACTGTGATACCATTGAGCTCAGGAAGCTGAAGCCGGGGCTTTTTAGCTGTAAATAGAACAATAACTGCTTCTGTTGGATTGGCTTTCAGTCTACTTTCCTTTGGTCAGGCTCCATGATAGCTAGAGTATTCTGTATTAGTTCTCTCAGCACTTGGGAATACTTTCTTATTGCATTTAGTGGTTTACACTCTGCCCACACATGCAGTTGTAAATTCATGGAAGAGACGTTAAGGTATCTTATGTATTTTGCATAAAGACATACCTATGTAAGAGTGCGCACAGGAGGTATCCCTAAATTTCCTTGGAGACCTTTTAGTTTCAGTATTGTCTCGGCAAATCGCTTGGACTTTCTTCCTTAACGTTTTAACCAAAATTGAGTTTATGAACATTTAGCGTTGATAATTTTCGCTACAATTGGCAGTTGCATATAAACTTTCCTTTTGAAAAACTTTAACATATCAAACACTTACACTTTTGCGTAAATAAATAGCAGGAAATGCGTCGAGACACTGATCTGGTTGTCATAGAAAACCATAAAAAAAATTACGACTTGCTCACAAACGCTTTTAGTTGCACAAAACCACATACACAAACATACGAAATATATGTACATATGTAAATATATACCTACACCTAATTTGCAAGCTGGGTGACATTTTTTCTCCCCAACAAATTCAAGTTATGTGCGTAAGCTAATATCTGGTTGCTTGCTTCCGTTCAATTGTCACATAACTGGCTCAACTTGCCGCATGACAAGGTTACAAACGCAGCAAAATTGTGTGTTGCATGCTGCACCGGTTAACGGTTTACCTTGCACTTCCTGCCAGTAGTCCGTTTTTTTTTGTTGGAATCGCTAATTTTGCAACGCTTTCGCTGCTGAACTAAAAAGCTGTGAACCTATTCGCATTGAATTTTTATGCCTGCTTGGTGGATAATTTGTATTTGTTGATATTATTTGATTGTAATACAAAATTGTGGTTGCGATTAAATTAAAAAAT
>NW_023458555.1:27108837-27110701 GCF_013731165.1 Rhagoletis pomonella | reverse complement strand
TTATTTGATTGTAATACAAAATTGTGGTTGCGATTAAATTAAAAAATTTATATTGAAACTACCGACACTGCAAAGATTTGCATATTTTTTCTGTGCTTCGCAAAGAAAAGAAAATTTCTTCTATCAACATTTCTTAAATCAATTTACGGCAGATCTTTGTCGTCATCAGCCTTCGCTTTCTTCGGGAGATGAAGCTAATATTGCCGAACTTAACTTTAACCCTTTGTCTACCCCGGAAAAAAACTATCATTACCTACCGTTCGAATCCATTGGAGACCTATGTAAGTATTGTGGGTCGGTCCAACGGGCCGAGCTAGTAGTTCTCGCTAGATTTGCAATGGCAATAGTAATAAAAATAACATAATGAAAAAAGTATAGACTATTTACATGAAAATAAGCAAAGTAAACTAGTTACGGAGCTCAAAAGCATCAGATATTGATATGGGACCACATGTAGACACAAACTAGACAAAGGGTTAATGCTGATTTTGGCAATCCGTTCACTAATGAGAGGCAACCTGGAGATGAGGTCTTACACATCGTTTTCACCCTATCAAAAATTTCAAAATCAATTATCAATTATCCAAACAAATGTTTTTGTTTTTTACTTAATAGATAAGGTAGATAAGTGGAAACTAAATTTAGAAAAGTGTATTACTAAAGATACGAAATTCCTTGAGAGCTGCGTACTCGCTTAAAAAGTGTTAATTGCAAGAAAATATCCTTGTCTGTTCATGAGTGATTTTGTATGAAAATTTTTTATTTTTTTTTAAGAGCTGGATACTAGGCTTTAAAGGTGATTAACACTTGAAAAGTAATTTGAGTATTTGTATGAGCAAAATAGACAAAAGGAAATGGTTTGAACTAGGTCTGTATAAAATGCATTAAATACACAGACCCGTATATATTAAATTGACATAGTGCGTATAAAGGATGCATTATTGTTGACCATTAAAATAAATCTTAAACAGTGTAGTTATCGGGAATAATGGTTTATTTTATATTATCTGGTGTGAAGATATTTACTTGGTGGATTTTTATTTTTTCTATAATTTAATTTCATTGTAAATACAAATTTTAAATATTTATAAGTTATCACTCAAGCTTAAATATAATATCTTTACTTTTTTCTATCATATTTGCATTTGTATGACTGCTCTGCTCTATATTTATATCGGAAATTAAAAAACAAAAAAAAAATACTTAAAAAATTCAAATTCAATACATATATATATTTTTTTTTTTGGCCAATGCAGGCATATACATACATTAGTCGATGCCAACTTACAAGCAATAAAAATTGTTGGCGTACACCCGCTAGTCCACAATATTTTTGCAAGGCAATTTGAAAAAAAAAAAAATTTGGCCAAAGCTTTTTCCATTTTTAGGCGACACCTATATTCGGAAATAAAAAAATTTAAATACTTCTACTGGAATACTCGAAATACTTCCTTAATTATTTTTGGCAAGATTTAATTTACTGACATTAGGTTGGTGCGTTAGGTTGGTAGTAAGTGAGATACGGGTTAGTTGAGGACACTGAACCTTGGAACAGACAAATTTTCTCCTCGGGACAAGAACATCGATATATCATATTTTAAGATCCGACTGTAAATGCTGATGATATGAAGTATGGCCCCTATTTTTCGAAATAGCCTTGTAAAAATACTTAAGAACTTTTTTATACACATACATATAATTTCTAAATAATTTTGTGAAAACTTAATCGAATATTGAAAAACAAAAAGCCAGTAAGTCCTACAAAATCAATTGTCAACGGAGCAGCACGGCCAAACTTTTAAATGAAGTTTTTTTTTTATTCATGCGATTGATACTAAAAGGAGTAAAATATATGCACGATAAT
>NW_023458555.1:27105993-27108737 GCF_013731165.1 Rhagoletis pomonella | reverse complement strand
ATTATCGTGCATATATTTTACTCCTTTTAGTATCAATCGCATGAATAGAAAAAAATATTTAAAAAAAAATTAATTAAGTTTGCACAAAATTATTTAGAAATTATATGTATGTGTATAAAAAAGTTCTTAAGTATTTTTACAAGGCTATTTCGAAAAATATCATCAGCATTTACAGTCGGATCTTAAAATATGATATATCGATGTTCTTGTCCCGAGTAGAAAATTTGTGTGTTCCAAGGTTCAGTATCCGCAACTAACCCGTATCTCACTTACTGCCAACCTAACGTACCAACCTAATGTCAGTAAATTAAATCTTGCCCAAAATAATTAAGGAATTATTTCGAGTATTCCAGTAGAAGTATTTAAATTTTTTTATTGCCGAATATAGGTTTTGGCCTAAAAATGGAAAAAGCTTTGGCCAAATTTTTTTTTTTTTCAAATTGCCTTGCAAAAATATTGTGGACTAGCGGGTGTACGCCAACATTTTTTATTGCTTGTAAGTTGGCATCGACTAATGTATGTATATGCCTGCATTGGCCAAAAAAAAAATATATATGTATTGAAATTGAATTTTTTAAGTATTTTTTTTTTTTTTTAATTTCTGATATAAATATAGAGCAGAGCAGTCATAAAAATGCAAATATGATAGAAAAAAGTAAAGATATTATATTTAAGTTTGAGTGATAACTTATAAATATTTACAATGAAACTAAATTATAGAAAATCCACCAAGTAAATATCTTCACACCAGATAATATAAAATAAACCATTATTCCCGATAACTACACTGTTTAAGATTTATTTTAATGGTCCACAATAATGCACCCTTTATATGCACTATGTCAATTTAATATATACGTGTCTGTGTATTTAATGCATTTTATATAGACCTAGTTCAAACTATTTCCTTTTGTCTATTTTGCTCATACAAATACTCAAATTACTTTTCAAGTGTTATTCACCTTTAAAGCCTAGTATCCAGCTCTTAAAAAAAATAAAAAATTTTCATACAAAAACACTCATGAACTGACAAGGATATTTTCTTGCAATTAACACTTTTTAAGCGAGTACGCAGCTCTCAAGGAATTTCGTATCTTTAGTAATACACTTTTCTAAATTTAGTTTCCACTTATCTACCTTATCTATTAAGTAAAAAACAAAAACATTTGTTTGGATTTTTCTTGAGAGCTTGATACTAAGCTTAAATACCTATTTTATTGCCTCGGGGATAATTGTTTTCAACATACGAGTAAATAGGCCTTGAAAGTTTGAAGAAGATTACCTATTTCAAATGTGGACCAATACATCTCTTAACATTGGTGACGCCCGCTTACCTACAATTTGTGTGCAGAAACATATGAATGCACTTGAAATTAGTGAAGTTGCTTCAACCATTTACTGGATGTATTCGTCCGATACAAGGCTGTGCAAAATTTTTGATAGGGTGGAAATTATGTGTAAGACCTCATCTCCAGGTTGTCTCATTAGTGAACGGATTGCCAAAATCAGCATTAACCCTTTGTCTACTTTGTTATTGTGGTCTCATATCAATATCTGATGCTTTTGAGCTCCGTAACTAGTTTACTTTGCTTATTTTCATGCATAGTCTATACATTTTTCATTATGTTATTTTTATACCCGAGCGCACTTGTGCACAAGGGTATTATAACTTTGTTCACATAACGGTTGTTTGTAACAGGCAAAACGAATCGAGATAGATATAGACAAATGTATACATAAATGATCAGAATGAAAAGAGAAATCGATTAAGCGGTGACTGTCTGTCCGTCCGTCCGTCCGTCCGTCCGTCCGTCCGTCCGTCCGTCTGTGCACACGATAACTCGAGTAAAAAATGAGATATCTTAACAAAACTTGGTACGTGAACTTCTTTTGGGCGTGGGACGGATGGTATTGAAAGTGGGCGAAATCGGATAATAACCACGCCTACCTCCCATATAACGGTAATTTTAAGAAATACGAAAACTGCGATATTTTAGTAACTACTGAAGATAATTCACTCAAAATTGATACTTACAATGAGCTTCAGACGGAAAAGATGAATATTATAAATTTTTGGAAAATGGGCGTAGCCACGCCCACTTATGGTTACATGTGTATATCTTGGTAACCGCTGCACCAATTTCTTCGAAACTTGACACAGTTGTTGGCCTTAGTACAGCATACTAAATGGCTGAAAATTTTAAAAATCGGACAATAACCACGCCTTCCTCCCATATAACGGTAATTTTCAGAAAAACGAAAACTGCGATATTTTAGTAACTACTGAAGATAATTCACTCAAAATTGATATTTGCAATGAGTTTTAGACGAAAAATAAGAATATTAGAAGATTTTGGCAAATGGGCGTAGCCACGCCCACTTATGGTTACATGTGTATATCTTGGTAACCGCTACACCAATTTCTTCCAAACTTGGCACAGTTGTTGGTCCTGGTACAGCATACCAACTGGCCGAAAATTTCTAAAATCGGACAACAACCACGCCCACATCCCATATAACGGTAATTTCGAGAAATACAAAATCTTCGATAAATCAGTAAATATTGAAGCTAATTTATTCAAAATTGATGATTGCAACAATTCTTTACCAAGAAATACGTTTATGACAAAATTTTGGAAAATGGGCGTAGCACCGCCCACTTGTGATCACATATATGTATCTCGCTAGCCGTTCTACCAATTTGTACCAAGCTCGGTATGGTTATTGTGCTTGCCACATAAAAG
>NW_023458555.1:27100522-27105893 GCF_013731165.1 Rhagoletis pomonella | reverse complement strand
TATTCATGCGATTGATACTAAAAGGAGTAAAATATATGCACGATAATACATACATGACTTTTCGCATCACCCTTTTTACAGCATTTCTAAAAATATCACTTTTTGCTGTCGCTTTTTGTGTTTGTTTGCAACGTGTAATGATAGTGATATGAGTAGGAGCACAACAAAAGCTTGTTTTCTTATAAAGAAGAGCAGTGTGTATTTGTATACACCATTCATATCAATACGAATCGTTATATGCATACATATGTATGTATGTACACAGTTGGTTCATCTTACTACAAATAGTAAGTTATTGTTTTGTAAATAAAGAAAGGGAAAGTAATTGTGTGCAACCGCGAAAAGTGAAAGACGTGCTAATTAAAAGGGGGAAAGAAGAAATGTAACAGATATGTATGTAGTTTTAAATATTTCTTTTGAATTGTGACAAGCACTAAAGACATTATGTGCATACGTACGTACATATGTATGTACACACACATATGGCCAGAAATTTTTAATCAGAAATTAGCCCACACAATAAAATGATTTTGAGTATTTGCTTTTAATTTATGTACGTGAGTACTTCAGTAAGTTGCCTGCTCTGAGCTGTGTCCATAAATTAAATCCACTTGGCCGATTTTGTCTTAAATATCATCAGCAACAAGTAGTTGTATTTTTTTTCATTTTGTTCCAAGGCGATTTTATGTGATTTCTTTACCAAACCAATAAGCTTTAAAACAGTGTCCGGAGTAAATTAAAGCCGCACGGGGCAGTAAGGAATAATCAAAAGATTCACCTGCACACTTGCTATCCTTAAGGAAATTGAAGACATCCCAAAATTCGATAGTTGCCAGCTATGCCAACCCTGGTGAAGAAGCTATTAACTCCCGACGCATAAATTGTTGAATTTGATTTTTCCTCAATTTCATTCGTGGTAGCTTATGCAGATTAGCCGATTAGTAGATGTTTTTTAATTATTGGATTTTAGTATTTTTGAAATTAATTGAATTACACCGTGCAAAAAAAAAACCAAAAATTTTTACAATACATGAAAAAGTCAATATATACACAAAACTAATTTTTCTCTCTGACGTCAGGATTTTTTTTTAAGGACTTTGGAATATCCAGGATATGATTGAATAAAAAAATTATTTAAATGATTTGGTGCATTGTAGAGTAACAACATGTGTATCAATTAAAAGGAAAAATTCCGCAGAATTGAAAAAAATTAAATTTTTTGGTACACCAGGACGAATAAGTGCTGAAACTTTGTGAGGACTAAATATCCGCGGAATTTAGCCAACACGAACGCATACTCCTACACGGCCAACCAACACGAGACACCGTATCAACACTCCTTGGCTGCACCGTCGCCATAGCAACGCAACATGTGCCCACACAACTCAGCAACACAAAGAGCACCAGCTATAAAGGCCCGTCCACATAGAACAGCCGTGCCCAGCGCAGGGCACTTACCTATTGAATTCTGCCAGCGCAGGGCACTTGCTTATGGAGTTCTGCCGGCGTTGGACATGCCTGACATAGAACTTCGGCGTTGCGTTGGCGTTGGCGTCGCTTCAACAGCTGACTATGAATACATGAATTCAAATGCAGCCGTCCATATAGCCAAAATTCGACAACGCTCACGCCAACACAAAGCAAAAAGATGGCCAACTCTCAACTTTTCGCGTGCGTCGCTCGTCAGCTGGTGCAAATAAGTAAAATTATGTGAAATATTTTTTTTCAAGTGCGGGCAAAAAATATCGTTTTTAATGCAATTATCGATATGAAATATTAATTTATCTGTCGTTAGTATGTTAATTTAGTGGCCCAAGCATTCGCTGCCAAGCGTTCATTGTAGCAAGCATACTTTTAACGTGCGTTCTGTCAAACTAACGCCAACGCCAAAGCCAACGCGAAAGTTCTATGTGGACCGGCCTTAACAGATGTGAGTTAACAACATACGAGTCAGTCAGCACGGCGCTGTGGTCATGAACGCACAGCTACTAGAGAATAACTCTCGACTTGTACATAGGCGACTATACAAGGCTTGGCTGTTCAAAGGTAGAGCGCCGCCACCCCACAGTCAACCGTGAAGCCGCGCGACGGCGACGGCAGTTCGCCTACCAGCCCCGCGCCGACGTCGCTCAGAGGAGCACACCGACGTCGGTCAAAAACTAAGCGTCGTTAGCGGAGCCGTGGTCGTGAATGCACAGCTACTAATGAATAGCGCAGGACTTGTACATAGGCGACTATACAGGGCTTGGCTGTTCAAAGGTAGAGCGCCGCCACGCCACAGTCCACCGCGAACACGCGTAACGGCGATGCCCGCTCGCAACGCGGCAGAGCGCCGACGTTGCTCAACAGCAGCGCGCCACCATCGTCGCACCACCGCCGCACAGCAGCAGAGCGCCGACATAGTAGCGCCGACGTCGCACAGCAGCAGCGCGCCATCATCGTCGCGCCGACGCCGCACAGCAGTAGAGCGCCGCCATAGTGGCACCGACGCCGTCCATCAGCAGCGCCCACCAATCGTCGCACCAACGTCGTATCGTAGAAGAGCGCCGACGTCGCACAGTAGCAGAGCGCCGACACAGTAGCGCCGACGCCGTCCATCAGCAGAGCGCCGACAGAATAGCGTTGCAAGCAATAGCGTGCGCAAGCCCGCGCAACGGTGACGCAGAAGCAGAACGCCGACACAAGAGAGCCGACGTCACATAGGAGCAGAGCGCCGACACAGTAGCGCCGAAGTCACCCAGCAGCAGCGCGCTGGGAATCCACCGTTAGGAATTCATACACCATTAATCATATTATGTTCATAGAAAGTAAGTAGTAACACGTTTTCTTTTAGAAATTAAATAAAGTACTATTTGCAAAGGTCCCACAATATAAATTTATTGTAACGGACCCTGGGCACGGCGAGTATACCTCAGCATAGCAAACAGAAGCGTCGGGGCCTTCAGAGGAAAACGCTTCGTTACAACTTTATCCTTAAATATCCTTGGAAATTTCCAATATTTATTTTTGAAAAAATATATGTCAAGGACTAATATGTAAACTACTACATCCTCGAATTTCGTCCTTCTAACTTTATTAGTTTTAGACAAAAAAAAAATTTTACACTTCTCTTTATTATATTATATTGATATTGATAGTTACAATATACATAAATGAAGATACTGGAATCATTACACTGTACAGCGCTCAGCTGGGTTTTGGACCAAACCAATTTATTTTTAAGAGATTGAGTCATAGTTAAAAAAGCAATTTTTGCGTTTTTCGAAGTTAGCCTCCAAAATCGAGATAGGGCCTTTGGTAAAAAATATTTTTTGTTATTATATGTAAATAATTAAAAAACTAAAAATACAGACGTAGTCCGCCTTTTGCTCTTATTTAAATGGTGTATAAATTTTTTTGTGCAAGCTTATATTACATGTGCTATAAGGGGTCAAAGGTCGAGTCTTCGAAAAATTTAAAACCTTATATTACAAACAATTTTGAACTGATTTAAAAAATATTAATATCGTTGTAAAAGCGATTACATATTTGTATACTTCGTAAAAATTTGAGCAAAAACATTTAAAACTAAAAAGTACTTTTTTTATAAAAAAAATTAAACAAAAACAAACTACTAACCGATTTTTAAAAAATTTCTAGCGCTGTTAACGCAATCAAATCTTCTTTCTTCTGATATGCGTATTTGTATATTTCGTATATAAAAAGTTGAGAAAACACACTTAAAAGAAAAAAATACATTTTTTTATAAAAAAATAACAAAAAAAATACTACAAAATACCTTGGTTTTATAAAAAAAACCATTAACAAAGAAATAACTCAACGATTTTTAAGAATTTAGTGTATGGTTTTAATGGCGATTGAACCCCGTTTCTTCTGTTGTGCATATTTGTATAATAATAATAATAGATTGGCGCCTACACATACGTTAGTGTTTGGCCGAGAGTTTTTCCTTTTAATTGAAAAATGCACCGCATCTTTTAAATAATTTTTTTATTCAATCATATTCTAGAAAATTTAAAGTACTTAAAAAAAAATCCTGACGTCAGAGAGAAAAACTAAAAACGCAGTTTGACTATACTTGGCCCCAGTTTTGTGATTATATTGATTTTTTCGTGTGTAAAATTTACTGCCGCACGGTGTTACCAATATGTACCAAATTATCGAAACTTATCGACAAACTGCCAAAGTCCTCCAAAGATATAAAAAAATTGCGGTCACATTTTGATTTCAAAGCGGGAGGTTTTGCGGTAAGTTGTTTTGTACATTATAAGTTAAACCTCTCCAATGCTCTGAAAAGACCAGAAAAACGACCGAATTTCGACAGTAACTGGCACCCCTAGTAATTATTATTATCTTGTTGTTCCATTTGTATTAAATCTCTCATCAAAAAAATTGTTTGATGCATCTACATAAGTAAAAATTGGCTTTTATGCGGTAATTGAGCCTTGAGCAGCAATTTGGTAAGCACTACACCCTTCTGATATATCAGTATGTACTCCAACCGATATATAGTGCTTCCTACTCTGAAAATGTAAAGCACATAAAATCCATAAATGTTCACTTCCTTTCTTTCGAACAGAAACAAAGAGAAATAAATCTGCTCATGTGCAAAGCTAAATATGTATGTAAATATAATCGTCGACAAAGAAAGCAGTTTTTCACAAAAGAAGCATTTGTTTAGCCTTTGCGGCTACAAAATTTTGCTAGACCATAGAAAAATAACAATTAAGCAAATATTTTTTATTAAGGAGCACCAACCTCTTGACCATTGCTATTCTGCCAATATTTACTATAGTGTAAAATACTTTATGCCAGAAAATGCAAATTATAAATATCCGAAACATTCGCGTTTATGCATTGACATCGGCCAGCATTCAACATGCAATCGGAACGATAATTATTATGGCAGCATTCATAGCCATGACGGCGTTTATGATAGCTTTGGCGGCTTTGATGACTTTTCATTTTTTGACTGCCAGCATTTGACATTGATGGTTTTTAGTAAATTGAAAAAGGAAGGAAGTATCCTATTAATTTTTGTTTAATAGTCGTTTGAATGCTTCACAGAAATTATTTTAAATTGTATAGTAAGAGGAATTTACCATGAAATATATATATATATATTTATGTATATGTACTCGAATTTTTGCTTACTTTAATAAAAAAAAATGTATACAAGTATACGAGTAGATACATATATACATGTATGTACGTATACGTGTATATCCCCTAAAACAGTTTGACCGAAAACAGAAGCTTACAATCTCCAAGTGCTTTCATTTTTTTGCGACGCAATGGCACACAAATTACTGTTTTTTTAATATTTCCTCACACATTCACTTAGCGAGCTGCAAACATGCCAAAAGCTTTG
>NW_023458555.1:27099393-27100422 GCF_013731165.1 Rhagoletis pomonella | reverse complement strand
TTCCTCACACATTCACTTAGCGAGCTGCAAACATGCCAAAAGCTTTGGGTACATGGTAAAATATATTGGTCGAATGGCATCAACAATTTTGAAAAAAATTTTATTTATTTTTTTTGAACATCAACTTAAAAAGGATCTCAAATTAACTTAGGACTCCACGTGACTCGAAAATCAATACATATATATATTGTTGAAAAAAATTTTTGGTAACCCCAAAAATTATAATTCTCTTCATAGCGGTGGTTCTCTTTGAGATTATAGCTCAGGCCCCTCACAGCTTTGTAAATGCTTTTTTCAGTTTCCTTAAAACCATTTCTTACTTAATCTTATTTAAATATTAATTTTCATTGATCTGGGATCAACAATATCCGCGTCGTACATAGTCAGCATAAGGTTTGCGATGACTTTCTGAATAAATATTTTGGAAGATTGAAGATCCCATCAATTCTAAACTGGGTCCGTGGAGATGCATAGTGCTTTGTGTGTTTCGCGATACAAAACAAGTGAACGAGTTCGCTTGTTTTCCAAGCAAGTGAGTATAAAATTCTCCCTCAGTCTTCTGTTTTTATAATTGGCGATCCTTCAGGACATAGACAATACACGGCTTTCCATGTGAATACCAACTCGGAGCTCGGTAGAACGTTGTTTGTTTAGTCAAAAAGTGGGCATAATTCGCTTCATATTTGTTTGGCACCATTTCGACGACAAATTAGGCACACCTAATTCGAGGAAATATTTAGCAGATTAGCACTAATTAGCTCGTCGAGGGAGGTAAACATCTGCACTAATATCCAAGCGGCCATCAGAACCTTGGGCCACGGTGCGCTCTAAGCTAGTATGAGAATAACTGACTTTTCTTTCGATTGCAGCTGATTATTTCATACTTACTAGTGTTCGCCCAGCGGTTGAAATTCAACCGATAAAATTAAGGATAGTTTATGTAAGTTGAATGAGCTAAAATAACATTAGTTGGAATGGGTTAAGTTTAGCTTAGTACTTGGCATAACATAACATAACCATAACATAAGA
>NW_023458555.1:27095304-27099293 GCF_013731165.1 Rhagoletis pomonella | reverse complement strand
TTCCTCACACATTCACTTAGCGAGCTGCAAACATGCCAAAAGCTTTGAGTACATGGTAAAAAATATTGGTCGAATGGCATCAACAATTTTGAATACACTTTTTTTTATTTGAACGTCAACTTAAAAAGGATCTCAAATTAACTTAGGACTACACGTGACTCGAAAATCAATATATATATATATATTGTTGAAAAAAATTTTGGATAACCCCAAAAATTATAATTCTCTTTATAGCGGTTGTTATTTTTGAGATTATAGCCCAAGCTCCTCACAGCTTTGCAAATGCTTTTCTCAGTTTCCTTAAACCATTTCCTGCTCTTACTTAATCTTATTTAAATATCAATTTTCCTTGATCTGGGATATCCGCAACCCCCCACAACATTTGAGGTCTGTTGCGCAAGTCTTTAGCAGTGTTAAAAGATGTCGTTTCTCATCTTGTTATCAACCTTTCTATATCGGCAACATATAGAAAACTATATAGCTCCAAGAAATTACTTTAAAATTGAAACTTGTTTACTGCATCAGATAATGGTTTAAAGAGGGCTGATAGAGATCGAAATAGTATCAGGAGATACTATTCAAACTTCAATGAGTGATTGTCGTGTGGTATTTAGGAGCTTCCCTTACAACACCACAACTCCTTGCGCTATTCTAGATATCCTGCTGGATAGTTGGAAATCCTAACGAATTTATTTCAACCTGAATACCAAGCAGCTCGAGAGTACCTGGAAATGGGTCATCTTATAAGGTGTTTCTTAGACCGCAACTAGTCATAGCGCTCTAACTAATGCAGAGCTTTCACGGCTGAGCTCATTTTGAAAAGGTAGTTAACAAGATCTTCTGTGATCCCTCAAAACTCGACTTCGTTTTAGAAAGTAAAGCTGCAATCCAGACGCGCATGCTAACTAAACAAGAGGCAACCGATAAAGCAACATGCCCTGGCTGCTTCAATGGTTGCCTCGTACGTAGTTCAGCATAAGGTTTGCGATGACTTTCTGAATAAATGTTTTGGAAGGTTGAAGATCCCATCAATTCTAAACTGGGTCCGTACGTAGTGCTTTGTGTGTGTTCGCGATTCAAAACAAGTGAATGAGTGCGCTTGTTTTCCATATGTTTCATATTTGTTTGGCACCATTTCGACGACAAATTAGGCACACCTAATTCGAAGAAATATTTAGCAGATTAGCACTAATTAGCTCGTCGAGGGAGGTAAACATCTGCACTAATATCCAAGCGGCCATCAGAACGTTGGGCCACGGTGCGCTCTAAGCTAGTATGAGAATAACTGACTTTTCTTTCGATTACAGCTGATTATTTCATACTTATATGGACAACAGCACGTAGTGATGTTGCAAGAAATTTCGCTGTGGGTAAATTGGCCGGGGAAGGTACCCTGGAGTCGAGCTCGCTCATAAAATAAAGAGGGCGGGTACCTTTGACCACTTGCAGGCTGCCTTTTTACAGACTAGCTAGCTAAGCAAATGTAAGAAGGTGGATCGCATACGGCCAGTAGATCTTCTTAAGCTCACAAGGCCACAACTTTCAATTTTGGTGGATCTATTGGCGAACAATACTTTTCAGTAGCAAAATATTTTGTTATAAAAAAAATAAAAAAATTTCTCTCGGTGCATACAGTGCCATTTTTTTTTTGTTTATAGTCAACAACCCCTAAAAAACTGCTTTCAAAGCTGCCAAACTTGTATGCCACACTTCGTTGCATGCAACGCAATGCCCGTTTGTGAGTATGTATGTATTCCCCCACCAATTGCTGGATTGTTGTTTTTTATGAATGGCGCTATTGTTGTTGTAGTGTTAATTGTGTTATAGTTGTTTTAATATTTAGCCATTGCCGGTTGAAATGCACATACATACATACAAATATGCGGCTGGACGTTTCAGTCTACTAAGCCGTTGATGACGGCAACCTGTCTGACGGATTTTGGTTAGCCTAGCTGCATGCTCTTATTGTTATTGTTGTTTTTATTGTGCGGTGTCTGGTGACTTTTTAGCGCAACGGCGATTGAAATTTTATGCTTGGGTGTTGAGGAGTCAAACAGAAAGCATTTATAGTACTTAGATATTATATGTATGTGTGTGTTTGTATGTATAGTATATTATAATATAAAACATTCACTCGATTCAAAAAAGTTGCAGTAAAAAAAAACAAAAACAAAAAACATACATTCACATTTTTTTATCGCAATCGCTGGCGCTTGCAATAAATATTTGTATGTAAAGTAAGAGCTTGTGTTCACGGCAATGTATTTGACCGGTAATTGGTATCATTTTAAGTCAAAATTTTCAACATCAACTTTTTATTTAGTGCTTTACAATCATCTCAAATTTCCAATGGCACTTCCTATGTAGCATTTCAAAGCGATAATGTCGCCAGCAATTGTCTCGCGAGGAATTGCATTTGCATGGTATGGTTCTCCATGAATGTGATTGGTAAGCGGATTTGGTTTAAGTTGTACACACGCATGCATTGACAAGCCTCAAGGGGCTTAGCTTAGGCGGCTGCTTATTCAATTGAGACGGTTTTTCGGAAAACCAACGATAGCTTTCATATGCGGATCAATTTGATTTGAAGCTGAAAGTTGTGTGACGACAGTGGTAAATGGCAAGTGAGATAATCGTCGCATTGCGCAATAATTTTTTTATTCAATAATAGTCTGACGGTCAAGCGAATAGTTCAAAAAAAAAGAAAGAAATAATTTATAGAAAAAAAGTATCTTGGCTGAAAAAACTCGGAGCCAATAGGCCTTTGGGATTGAACTAATTAGATTCTCCTTCCTTTATTGATTAACCCTATTCAAATTATTTAACAATCAATGCCATCATATCCGCACCGTTCGTTCGATTTTCTAAAATGAGTTGTCAAATTAAAAGCTAGGATTGCAGATGTGCAATAAGTTTTTCCTTTTTTTAAAAGAGTTGCCACCTTAAAAAGAAATTGTGTTCCAACTATTTAAAAAATAAATCAATTATTACAAAAGGGGTATCAGTAGAAATGGTTTTGAAAGCCTCTGTTTCTTAACTTAACTATAAGAGGGTTGCCACGTATTAAAAAAAAATCAAATTTAATTTGAATTGAAAGAAAAACTTAAGAGAAATTTGTATCACCATATGAGTGCCAAACGAAAGGTTTTCAGAAGTAAGTAGTTTGAAAATATTTTGAAAAGAGTTGCCACCTGCTTGAAATGTAGTATTTAATAAACTTAAACTCAAGTTATATGAGAAATCGAAATATGGAGGTCAAACAGAAGAGTGTTAAGATATAATTTTGTGGTGTTGGAAGAGGGTTGCCACCTGTTTAAAAAGTTAATTCAAATTATTTAATAAGTTAAATGAGTTATTTAAAAATGGGTATAAATCGAAGGGCGTTTAAAAAATCTTTATTACTGAACTATGTATATTTAGCGGGGTTGCCACATGTTTTAAAAATCAAATTCTAATTAATTCAAAAGGTAATTAAAATATGTTTCACTATGGCAGACGAAAATAATTTTGGAGAGGGATGTAACCTATTTGAAAGACCTAAATTAATTAACTAATCAAAAATTATATGAAATATAAAACTACGGAAGTCGAACGAAAGAGTGTTAAGAAACCTTTAGCTTGAACATTTGGAATGTTTGGCGAATGTTGCCACATATTCAAAAAGTTACATTCAAATTATTGAGTGTCAGTCCAAATCTTAGGAGGATGGTTCCGTGCGCAGAAGTGGAAAACTTTTGACTGCCATTCACCTGAGAGTGGCCAGAAGCGATTCTTGTGCTTACTGTTCAAATCGCAGCTCACAACGTCCGGATATTTATATCCACGTATCCTCTGGGTAGCAACCAAACACCCGTTTGGGAGCGAGCTAAAGTGAGAAGGCGTAAAACTTCGCGTGCGCTGGGTTTGGGTCCCGCCACGTTAAAACCCCGCCCAATGAAAAATTCCAACAAGCCTCGGATGAGACCCCCTTTTTCTGATGACGACCACGG
>NW_023458555.1:27094595-27095204 GCF_013731165.1 Rhagoletis pomonella | reverse complement strand
ATTTAGGTGTGGTGGATTTAGGTGCGGGGGTTAAGGTGTGGCGAGTTCAGGTGTGGTGAATTTAGGTTTAAAGTGTGGTGAATTAATGTGTGGTGAGCTCAGGTGGAGTAAGTTTTTAAGTTGAGATGAGTTAAAGTTAAGGGGTTATGATCTTTATCCTTATCTTCATCTTCATCTTCATCTTCATCTTCATCTTCATCTTCATCTTCATCTTCATCTTCATATCCACCTTCGTTTGTATTTAGGTTTCTTTACTTTTATTCTAATCTTTGCCTTTATCCCTTTCTTCTTCTACATATTCACCTTCTTCCATGAATCTTAATCTTCGTAAATCTGATTTCTAAGCTGCTGCTTAGCAGATTTCTTTAATTCAGTATCAATATTAAAGCAATGTCATTGATGCCACATAAAGTGATATCATGTCATGTGGGGAAATTGGGTGTGGTGATTTGCGATGTGGTGGAATTGGGTGTGGGAGTTACGGCGCTGTGAATTCTGGTGTGGTGGGCTTAAGAGGAGCGGTGAGTTTAGGTGTGGTGAATTTAGCTGTGGTGAGTTGAGGTGTGGTGAGTTGAGGTGTGGTGAGTTAAGATGTGGTGAGAAAGTTGA
>NW_023458555.1:27094381-27094585 GCF_013731165.1 Rhagoletis pomonella | reverse complement strand
GTGTGGTGAGTTGAGGTGTGGTGAGTTAAGGTGTGGTGAGAGAGTTAAAGTGTGGTGAATTACGGTGTGGGGGTTAAGTTGTGGTGTGTTTCATCTTCATCTTCGTCTTCATCTTCATCTTCATCTTCATCTTCATCTTCATGTTCATGTTCATCTCCATCTTCATCTTCATCTTCATCTTCATCTTCATCTTCATCTTCATCT